>NC_041382.1:705556128-705604376 GCF_002162155.2 Triticum dicoccoides | reverse complement strand
ACGTCGGGGCCAAGCGGCGGCGGGCGGGCCTCGCACCACCTCCTGCCGCCCCGACCACCGTCACCGCCCCGACCAGCGTCACCGCACCGGTGCCCGCCCACGCCGCCTCCCCGCCGCCCGCCCCGGCCATCAAGAAGAGCCGGCCGAATGAGAGGAGGAAGATGATGATTTTGTGATGTAAACTATTAAACCATGCATCAATGATTGTCATTTGGTAGTTTGTTTGGAAGTTGATTGTGTTTTTGTTGTCATAAATTGTGAGATGTCAAATGATAGATTTAAAGGTTGGGGTCGAGGCAAAGACTAGAACCCTCAAATCCAATCCTGAAAGCAGTTTAAGGGTTGGGTTTGAGGGTTGTAGTATTTGCCCCTGTTTTTCAACATTTAAAAGTGTCAAAAGTGGCACTTCTCAATCTTTAAAACTGCTTTAAGAATTTAAGGGTTTAAGGGTTCTACTAGTAATGCTCTGCGTTTTAATCAAAGTGGTGCAGAGATCGGATTAAACTGTCGGCGTCCTGTACAGTGGGAACATGTGCATGCTGTGCCGTGACGGCATCGTCATATCAAACGGCGCCTGAACGTTTACCACTGTTCCATTGTACGTAGCCCACTGCTACACCCTCTACGCTCGCATTCAATGCACCGCACCACACGTCTGTTGTTCGATTCGCATGCCTAGCGGGAGCAGGCGAGCTCGTGAGCTACATCGCCGCTCTCTTAGAAGACACTCAAATTTTTATCTACTAGTTGTAGTATAATAATTGGATAATATGCATCTACCTTCTGCAAGTCCATTGTCGCTTTGGTCTATAGATTGATTCTTGGAGAGCTGTTGTTTTAAGTTATACTATTGATTATTCTGATATATGTCTACTTGTGTGCCATGGATGTCAGATTAAACAAGAGAATCTCTGTTAAAATTTGTAATTATTCCAAGATTTCGTAGTATCATATTAGTGCGGTAGCACAGCCAGGTTGAGTTGAAGCATTTTCCTGGATTTTTTTTCAGGCCTTTCGACGATGTGCGTTTAGTGGGACGAGACATTCCAGTCGACTACGAAGACACCTGTGGCGAATTTGTCAATCTCAAGATAATGTGCCAGTTCAATCTTTTGGAGGTATTCATAAGGATAGTGTGTGTGTGTGTGCGCGCGCGTGTGCATTTGTAGGGTGAGTGTATATGCGGAAGTACTAGTAGTAACTCCTCATGTTGCCTTGAGAGATAATTCTTAGTTAAGAAGTTTATGAATAATGCTTTACATGACAAAATGGGTAGATTTTGAGCCATTACCACATTTACTTTGTAGAAAAGGAAGTGGTGGATAATATCTGAGGTGATAATCAAACGCTTCGATGAAAAAATCATCAGCGTGAGATGAAACGAAAGGAGGTATTGTGGTCAGGCTTATTTATTTACCAATATTTACATTCTCTATATTTTAGCATGATTATTTTATGACTTGCATATTAGAAAAATTATTCAAGAAGATCATTGAGGGAGTCCTGAATTAGGGGGTCTTCGGACAGCCGGACTATCTTCATCGGTCGGACTGTTAGACTATGAAGATACAAGATTGAAGACTTCGTCTCATGTCCGGATGGGACTCTACCTGGCGTGGAAGGCAAGCTAGGCAATACGTATATGGATATCTCCTCCTTTGTAACCGACCTTGTGTAACCCTTGCCCCATCCGGTGTCTATATAAACAGGAGGGTTTTAGTCTGTAGGACAACATACAATCATACCATAGGCTAGCTTCTATGGTTTAGCCTCTCTGATCTCGTGGTAGATCTATTTTTGTAACACCCATATCATCAATATTAATCAAGCAGGACGTAGGGTTTTACCTCCATCAAGAGGGCCCGAACTTGGGTAAAACTTCGTGTCCCTTGCCTCCTGTTACCATCCGGCCTAGACGCACAGTTCGGGACCCCCTACCCGAGATCCTCCGGTTTTGACACCAACATTGGTGCTTTCATTGAGAGTTCCGTTGTGCCGTCGCCACCAGGAAGGATGTCTCGTCCCGTCTTTAAAGACGACACTATCCTGAGGGAGCTCTGGTTATCGGCCAAACTCTCTGGCTAGGTGGTTTTCTTATGACCGTCTGTTCGGCCGCTGCGCCGACGATGACTTCTCGGGTCATCAAAAACAATCTTCACGTCAACTTGGAACTCGTCGAGCAGTTAGATCAAATGGAGCTCTCTTCCCTGAACGAGCTCTTGGATCGCATCGCCGCCTTGGGAGTTGCTACAGACTACGATCAGGTTGGGACTAAACCCGATCTGAGAGAAATTAACTCTCCCCAGGTCACCCATCACGTTGCAGTGGTGGAATAACAATGCGGCAACCCTTCATCCATCTTAAGGACTAGCTACGTCCGAATTCCCGATCCCTCCAAGCCTACCCGCGGAGGGGAGGATGTCACTCAAAGTCTGAACCCAAAATCAGGCAGCAGGCCAGATTTACCGGAAAACATCCAAGAATCCAAACTTCCGAGTTCGGAAACTCCTTGGCCACTGAGCCTCAGATTGGGTGAGGATTCGGATTCAATTCCACCCACCCACCCAAACATACGCGATCTATCCCAAATTAGGCAAGAGCCCGAAGAAACAGTACACCATTACTGGGCCAGATTCCTCCTGGTCAAGAACAAGATAAAGGACTGCCGCGAGGAAGACGCAATTTCATTCTTCTACAATAATTGCACGGACAAGGGAATCCTCAACGCCATAAGTCGTCGCGAAATTACACGCTTTGCCGACTTGGTGTCCATAGTACGAAAGTACTGTGCGATGGAAAGCGCCTGGAAAACCGAAATAAAATTTTGAGATAATCCAGCCCTGAATACAAACCCGGTCCGAAATAAAAGGGTGCATTATCACAATACACCTGGGTTAACTACCAAAAAGAAAAAGCCCTCTACGGGGCAAGGAACCGTACTGGAGGGGTGGCTCAACGGACCCTGCAAAATTCATAGTACAGCGGATGTGATACCAACGCACAGCCTTAGAGCATGCTGGATACTCCGACAGGTGGCCAAAAGTGGTGAGGATCTACTCCTCCCAAAAACCACAGAGCACCACCCCGAGGACAACAATACGGTCTTAACGGTCTTTGAGATCTTCGCATCAAATAATAGACGGAAGCGAACACTCCGCATCACGTCCGAAATCTGCCACATAGCAGAAACAAATCCTTGGAGCGACACGGCTATTACCTTCAATGCCAGTGACGAACCTAAATTCCGAACAGCCCGAGTACCAGCCGCACTGGTCCTCAGTCCAATTGTGGACGGCTTTCGACTCACCAAGGTACTCATGGACGGCGGCAGCGGATTAAACCTCATCTATGAGGAAACTCTTCAAAAGATGGAAATAGACTGGAGCCGCATTAAGCAAAGCAGCACAACCTTTAGAGGAATCATCCCCAGTCGGGAAGCACGCTATGCTGGAAAAATCACACTAGACGTGGTATTCGGCACGCCGGATAATTACAGGTCCGAAGAAATTACATTCCAAGTGGCCCCGTTCAGTAGCGGATACCACGCTCTATTAGGGCGGGAGGCGTTTACAATCTTCCAAGCCATACGCCATTATGGGTATATGAAGCTCAAAATGCCCAGGCCCAACGGAATCATCACTCTTGTTAGTGATCCGGACATAGCACTCCGCGCCGAAAATAAGACAGCTGCACTGGCCCTTGAGGCACTATCCGAAGCCCTAGCGGCCGAAGAACTAACTGCGCTGCGCTCCACGGTGAACAGGATCGACGTGATACTCGATAAAAGATCCAAGTCCACCTCCTTTAAGCCGGCGGACGAAATAGTCAAATTCCAAGTCCATCCAACGGACCCTACAAAAACAGCTTCCATCGGGGCACAATTAAACCCTGATGTTGACGCTGCACTGCGAGAGTTCCTACACGAGAACTGGGACATTTTTGCCTGGCACCCTTCAGACATGCCAGGAATCCCACGCAGGCTGGCTGAACACAACCTAAATATCCTAAAAGGATTCAAGCCAGTCAAGCAGGCTCTTCGACGTTTCTCCGAACCTAAAAGACAAGCCATGGGAGAGGAATTAGCCAAGCTATTGGAGGCCGGATTCATCAGAGACATAAAATATTTGGACTGGTTAGCAAACCTGGTGATGGTACCAAAGAAGGACAAATCCTGATGCTTGTGCGTCGATTTTAAGGACCTTAACAAGGCCTGCCCAAAGGATCCCTTCCCCCTCCCCCGCATCGATCAAATCATCGATGCTACCGCAGGACACAATTCATTGTGTTTCCTCGATGCATACTCCGGCTACCATCAAATCAAAATGGCAGAGCCAGACCAAGCCGCAACGGCATTCATCACACCATACGGCCCATTCTGCTTCAACACAATGCCCTTCGGGCTAAAATACGCCGGTGCAACATATCAGCGCATGATTCAGACATGCCTGGCAAACCAGATCGGCAAATCAGTGGAGGCATACATGGATGGCGTGGTCGTTAAAACCAAGCATGTCGAAACTCTAGTAGACGACTTGAGGCTCACATTCGACAACCTCCGAACATATGACATCAAGCTTAATCTGGAAAAATGCGTTTTCGGCGTACCAACAGGAAAGCTCCTGGGATTCATTGTCTCCAGTAGAGGTATTGAAGCTAATCCGGCCAAAATTCGAGCGTTGTCATAGTTGGCTACCCCAACAGACCTCAAACAAATACAAAAATTAACTGGATGCGTGGCGGTTCTAAGCCGCTTTATCTCCTGCTTGGGAGAAAAGGCATTACCCCTTTATCGCCTCCTCCGGCGCACCGAACACTTCGAGTGGACGGACGCCGCCACGGCCGCACTCAACGAAATAAAGGCCATATTGGCGACAAACCCAGTCCTGGTCGCGCCAAACATTGGCGAACCAATGCTATTATACATTGCGGCAACTCATCAAGTAGTAAGCGCAGTGCTTGTCGTCGAGTGAGAAGTGGACGGACACAAATTTCCCCTTCAAAAGCCGGTTTTACTACGTGTCCACTGTCCTTACTCCATGCAAATCACGGTACCCGCATTATCAGAAGATAGCGTATGCGGTATTCATGGCATCGCGGAAGCTGCGACACTACTTTCAAGAGTGTTCGATAACGGTAGCCTCGGAAGTACCACTTAACGATATTATAAACAACCGCGACGCGACGGGCCGGATTGCCAAATGGGCCATTGAGCTCCTCCCGTTCAACATAACTTACAAGCCACGGCGAGCTATTAAATCACAACTTTTGGCTGACTTCGTCGCTGAATGGACGAAAGTGTTGGAAATATGCCCTAGAGGCAATAATAAAATGGTTATTATTATATTTCTTTGTTCATGATAATTGTCTATTGTTTATGCTATAATTGTGTTATCCGGAAATCGTAATACATGTGTGAATACATAGACCACAACACGTCCCTAGTGAGCCTCTAGTTGACTAGCTCGTTGATCAAAAGATAGTCATGGTTTCCTGACTATGGACATTGGATGTCATTGATAACGGGATCACATCATTAGGAGAATGATGTGATGGACAAGACCCAATCCTAAGCTTAGCTCAAAGATCGTGTAGTTCGTTTGTTGTAGCTTTTCTGAATGTCAAGTATCATTTCCTTAGACCATGCGATTGTGCAACTCCCGGATACCGTAGGAGTGCCTTGGGTGTGCCAAACGTCACAACATAACTGGGTGACTATAAAGGTACATTACAGGTATCTCCGAAAGTGTCTGTTGGGTTGGCACAAATCGAGACTGGGATTTGTCACTCCGTATGACAGAGAGGTATCTCTGGGCCCACTCGATAATGCATCATCATAATGAGCTCAATGTGATCAAGTGGTTGATCACGGGATCATGCATTACGGTATGAGTAAAGTGACTTGCCGGTAACGAGACTGAACAAGGTATTGGGATACCGACGATCGAGTCTCGGGCAAGTAACGTACCGATTGACAAAGGGAATTGTATACGGACTGATTGAATCCTCGACATCGTGGTTCATCCGATGAGATCATCGTGGAGCATGTGGGAGCCAACATGGGTATCCATATCCCGCTGTTGGTTATTGATCGGAGAGTCGTCTCGGTCATGTCTGCATGTCTCCCGAACCCGTAGGGTCTACACACTTAAGGTTCAGTGACGCTAGGGTTGTTAGGAAGACTTGTATGTGATTACCAAATGTTGTTCGGAGTCCCGCATGAGATCCCGGACGTCACGAGGAGTTCCAGAATGGTCCGGAGGTAAAGATTTATATATGGGAAGTTGTCATACGGTCGCCGGAAAGGTTCGGGGGCATGTCGGTATTGTACCGGGGCCACCGGAGGGGTTCCGGGGGTCCACCGGGGGGGGCACCTCTTCCGGAGGGCCTTATGGGCTGTATGGAGAAGGGAACCATCCCAAGTGGGCTGAGGCACCACACCCCCCTAGGTCCCATGCGCCTAGGGTTGGGGGAAACCCTAAGGGGGGGGGGCGCCCCCTTGCTTGGGGGGCAAGCCCCCCTCCCCTTGGCCGCCGCCCCCTCTAGATCTCATCTAGAGGGGGCCGGCCCCCTTCCCCCTTCCCCTATAAATAGATGGGTGAGGGGAGGGCTGCATACAACATCCAAGGCGCAGCCCCTCCCCTCCCCAACACCTCTCCTCCTCCATAAGAGCTTGGCGAAGCCCTGCCGGAGTACTGCAGCTTCATCACCACCACGCCGTCGTGCTGCTGTTGGAGCCCTCTTCCTCAACCTCTCCCTCCTCCTTGCTGGATCAAGGCGTGGGAGACGTCCTAGCTCCGTACGTGTGTTGAACGCGGAGGTGCCGTCCGTTCGGCGCTAGGATCTTTGGTGATTTGGATCACGTCGAGTACGACTCCATCAACCCCGTTCTCTTGAACGCTTCTGCTCGTGAGCTACAAGGGTATGTAGATGCACTCCTCTCTCCCTCGTTGCTAGATGACTCCATAGATTGATCTTGGTGATGTGTAGAAAATTTTAAAATTCTACTACATTCCCCAATAGTGGCATCATGAGCTAGGTCTATGCGTAGTTACTATGCATGAGTAGAACACAAAGTAGTTGTGGGCGTCGATATTGTCAATTTGCTTGTCGTTACTAGTCTTATCTTGATTCGGCGGCATCGTGGGATGAAGCGGCCCGGACCAACCTTACACGTACGCTTACGTGAGACCGGTTCCACCGACTGACATGCACTAGTTGCATAAGGTGGCTGGCGGGTGTCTGTCTCTCCCACTTTAGTCGGATCGGATTCCATGAATAGGGTCCTTATGAAGGGTAAATAGAAATTGGCAATTCAGGTTGTGGTTTTGGCGTAGGTAAGAAACATTCTTGCTAGAAACCTATATCAGCCATGTAAAAACTTGCAACAACAATTAGAGGACGTCTAACTTGTTTTTGCAACAAGTGTTTTGTGATGTGATATTGCCAAAGGATGTGATGAATGATATATGTGATGTATGAGATGATCATGTTCTTGTAATAGGAATCACGACTTGCATGTCGATGAGTATGACAACCGGCAGGAGCCATAGGAGTTGTCTTTATTTATTTATGACCTGCGTGTCAACATAAACGTCATGTAATTACTTTACTTTATTGCTAAAGCGTTATCCATAGTAGTAGAAGTAATACATGACAATACAACTTCAAGAAGACACGATGATGGAGATCATAATGATGGAGATCATGGTGTCATGCCGGTGACAATGATGATCATGGAGCCCCAAAGATGGAGATCAAAAGGAGCAAATGATATTGGCCATATCATGTCACTGTTTGATTGCATGTGATGTTCATCATGTTTTACATCTTATTTGCTTAGAACGACGGTAGCTTAAATAAGATGATCCCTCGTAAAAAAAATTCAAGAGAGTGTTCCCCCTAACTATGCACCATTGCGAAGGTTCGTTATTTCGAAGCACCACGTGATGATCGGGTGTGATAGATTCTAACGTTCGAATACAACGGGTGTAAGCCAGATTTACACACGCAATACACTTAGGTTGACTTGACGAGCCTAGCATGTACAGACATGGCCTCGGAACACAGAAGACCGAAAGGTTGAGCATGAGTCGTATAGAAGATACGAGCAACATGAATATGTTCACCGATGTTGACTAGTCCGTCTCACGTGATGATCGGACACGGCCTAGTTAACTCGGATCATGTTGTACTTAGATGACTGGAGGGATGTCTATATGAGTGGGAGTTCATTGAATAATTTGATTAGATGAACTTAATTATCATGAACTTAGTCTAAATCTTTAAAATATGTCTTATAGATCAAATGGCCCACGTTGTCCTCAACTTCAATGCGTTCCTAGAGAAAACCAAGCTGAAAGACGATGGCAACAACTATACGGACTGGGTCCGGAACCTGAGGATCATCCTCATAGCTGTCAAGAAAGATTATGTCCTAGAAGCACCGCTAGGTGACGCACCCGTCCCACAGAACCATGACGTTATGAATGCTTGGCAGACACGTGCTGATGATTACTCCCTCGTTCAATGCGGCATGCTTTACAGCTTAGAACCGGGGCTCCAAAAGAGTTTTGAGAGACACGGAGCATATGAGATGTTCGAAGAGCTGAAAATGGTTTTTCACGCTCATGCCCGGGTCGAGAGATATGAAGTCTTCGACAAGTTCTTCAGCTGTAAGATGGAGGAAAATAGTTCTGTCAGTGAGCACATACTCAAAATGTCTGGGTTGCATAACCGCTTGACTCAGCTGGGAGTTAATCTCCCGGATGAAGCGGTCATTGACAGAATCCTTCAGTCGCTTCCACCGAGCTACAAGAGCTTTGTGATGAACTTCAATATGCAGGGGATGGAAAAGACCATTCCTGAGGTATATTCAATGCTGAAATCAGCAAAGGTAGAAGTCAAAAAGGAACATCAAGTGTTGATGGTGAATAAAACCACTAAGTTCAAGAAAGGCAAGGGTAAGAAGAACTTCAAGAAGGATGACAAGGGAGTTGCCGCCCCGGTAAGCAAGCTGCCAGGAAGAAGCCAAAGAATGGACCCAAGCCCGAGACTGAGTGCTTTTATTGCAAGGGAAGTGGTCACTGGAAGCGGAACTGCCCCAAATACTTAGCGGACAAGAAGGCCGGCATCACGAAAGGTATATGTGATATATATGTAATTGATGTGTACCTTACCAGTACTCGTAGTAGCTCCTGGGTATTTGATACCGGTGCGGTTGCTCATATTTGTAACCTAAAGCAGGAGCTGCGGAATAAGCGGAGACTAGCGGAGGACGAGGTGACGATGCGCGTCGGGAATGGTTCCAAGGTCGATGTGATCGCCGTCGGCACGCTACCTCTACATTTACCTACGGGATTAGTTTTAAACCTCAATAATTGTTATTTAGTGCCAGCTTTGAGCATGAACATTGTATCAGGATCTCGTTTAATACGAGATGGCTATTCATTTAAATCTGAGAATAATGGTTGTTCTATTTATATGAGAGATATGTTTTATGGTCATGCTCCGATGGTGAATGGTTTATTCTTAATGAATCTCGAGCGTAATGCTACACATATTCATAGTGTGAATACGAAAAGATGTAAGGTTGATAATGATAGTCCCACATACTTGTGGCACTGCCGCCTTGGTCACATAGGTGTCAAACGCATGAAGAAGCTCCATGTAGATGGACTTTTAGAGTCTCTTGATTATGAATCATTTGACACGTGCAAACCATGCCCCATGGGTAAAATGACCAAGACTCCATTCTCAGGAACAATGGAGCGAGCAACCAACTTATTGGAAATCATACATACTGATGTATGCGGTCAAATGAGTGTTGAGGCTCGCGGTGGCTATCATTATGTTCTCACCCTCACTGATGACTTGAGTAGATATGGGTATGTCTACTTAATGAAACACAAGTCTGAGACCTTTGAAAAGTTCAAGGAATTTCAGAGTGAAGTTGAGAATCAATGTGACAGGAAAATCAAGTTCTTGCGATCAGATCGTGGGGGAGAATACTTGAGTCACGAATTTGGCACCCACTTAAGAAAATGTGGAATAGTTTCACAACTCACGCCGCCTGGAACACCTCAGCGTAATGGTGTGTCCGAACGACGTAATCGCACTCTATTAGATATGGTGCGATCTATGATGTCTCTTACCGATTTACCGCTATCATTTTGGGGCTATGCTTTAGAGACTGCTGCATTCACTTTAAATAGGGCTCCGTCGAAATCCGTTGAGACGACACCGTATGAATTATGGTTTGGGAAGAAACCTAAGTTGTCGTTTCTAAAAGTTTGGGGATGCGATGCTTATGTCAAGAAACTTCAACCTGAAAAGCTCGAACCCAAATCGGAAAAATGTGTCTTCATAGGATATCCTAAAGAAACTGTTGGGTATACCTTCTACCTCAGATCCGAAGGCAAGATCTTTGTTGCCAAGAATGGGTCCTTTCTAGAGAACGAGTTTCTCTCGAAAGAAATAAGTGGGAGGAAGGTAGAACTTGATGAAGTATTACCTCTTGAACCGGTAAGTGGCACAGCTCAAGAAAATGTTCCTGAGGTGCCTGCACCGACTAGAGAGGAAGTTGATGATGATGATCATGAAACTTCAGATCAAGTTGCTACTGAACTTCGTAGGTCCACAAGGACACGTTCCGCCCCAGAGTGGTACGGCAACCCTGTCTTGGAAATCATGTTGTTAGACAACGGTGAACCTTCGAACTATGAAGAAGCAATGGCGGGCCCGGATTCTGACAAATGGCTGGAAGCCATGAAATCCGAGATAGGATCCATGTATGAAAACGAAGTATGGACTTTGACTGACTTGCCCGTTGATCGGCGAGCCATAGAAAATAAATGGGTCTTTAAGAAGAAGACAGACGCGGATGGTAATGTGACCATCTATAAAGCTCGGCTTGTTGCTAAGGGTTATCGACAAGTTCAAGGGGTTGACTATGATGAGACTTTCTCACCCATAGGGAAGCTGAAGTCCGTCCGAATCATGTTAGCAATTGCCGCATTCTATGATTATGAGATATGGCAAATGGACGTCAAAACGGCATTCCTTAATGGTTTCCTTAAGGAAGAATTGTATATGATGTAGCCGGAAGGTTTTGTCGATCATAAGAATGCTGACAAGGTGTGCAAGCTCCAACGCTCGATTTATGGGCTGGTGCAAGCATCTCGGAGTTGGAACATTCGTTTTGATGAGATGATCAAAGCGTTTGGGTTTATGCAGACTTATGGAGAAGCCTGCATTTACAAGAAAGTGAGTGGGAGCTCTGTAGCATTAATCATAGTGTATGTGGATGACATACTGTTGATGGGAAATGATATAGAATTCTTGGAAAGCATAAAGGCCTACTTGAACAAGTGTTTTTCAATGAAGGACCTTGGAGAAGCTGCTTATATATTAGGCATCAAGATCTATAGAGATAGATCGAGACGCCTCATTGGTCTTTCACAGAGTACGTACCTTGACAAGATATTGAAGAAGTTCAAAATGGATCAGTCAAAGAAGGGGTTCTTGCCTGTATTGCAAGGTACGAGATTGAGCACGGCTCAACGCCCGACCACGGCAGAAGATAGAGAAAAGATGAGTGTCATCCCCTATGCCTCGGCCATAGGGTCTATCATGTATGCTATGTTGTGTACCAGACCTGATGTAAACCTTGCCGTAAGTTTGGTAGGAAGGTACCAAAGTAATCCCGGCATGGAACACTGGACAACGGTCAAGAATATCCTGAAGTACCTGAAAAGGACCAAGGAAATGTTTATCGTTTATGGAGGTGACGAAGAGCTCGTTGTAAAGGGTTACGTCGATGCTAGCTTCGACACAGATCTGGATGACTCTAAGTCACAAACCGGATACGTGTATATTTTGAATGGTGGGGTAGTAAGCTGGTGCAGTTGCAAGCAAAGCGTTGTGGCCGGATCTACATGTGAAGCGGAGTACATGGTAGCCTCAGAGGCAGCACAAGAAGCAGTCTGGGTGAAGGAGTTCATTACCGACCTAGGAGTCATACCCAATGCGTCGGGCCCGATGACTCTCTTCTGTGACAACACTGGAGCTATTGCCCTTGCCAAGGAGCCCAGGTTTCACAGGAAGACCAGGCATATCAAGCGTCGCTTCAACTCCATTCGTGAAAGTGTTCAAAATGGAGACATAGAGATTTGTAAAGTACATACAGACCTAAATGTAGCAGATCCGTTGACTAAACCTCTCCCTAGAGCAAAACATGATCAACACCAGAACTGCATGGGTGTTCGATTCATCACAATGTAACTAGAATATTGACTCTAGTGCAAGTGGGAGACTGTTGGAAATATGCCCTAGAGGCAATAATAAAATGGTTATTATTATATTTCTTTGTTCATGATAATTGTCTATTGTTCATGCTATAATTGTGTTATCCGGAAATCGTAATACATGTGTGAATACATAGACCACAACACGTCCCTAGTGAGCCTCTAGTTGACTAGCTCGTTGATCAAAAGATAGTCATGGTTTCCTGACTATGGACATTGGATGTCATGGATAACAGGATCACATCATTAGGAGAATGATGTGATGGACAAGACCCAATCCTAAACTTAGCTCAAAGATCGTGTAGTTCGTTTGCTGTAGCTTTTCTGAATGTCAAGTATCATTTCCTTAGACCATGAGATTGTGCAACTCCCGGATACCGTAGGAGTGCCTTGGGTGTGCCAAATGTCACAACGTAACTGGGTGACTATAAAGGTACATTACAGGTATCTCCAAAAGTGTCTGTTGGGTTGGCACGAATCGAGACTGGGATTTGTCACTCCGTATGACGGAGAGGTATCTCTGGGCCCACTCGGTAATGCATCATCATAATGAGCTCAATGTGATCAAGTGGTTGATCACGGGATCATGCATTACGGTACGAGTAAAGTGACTTGCCGGTAACGAGACTGAACAAGGTATTGGGATACCGACAATCGAGTCTTGGGCAAGTAACATATCGATTGACAAAGGGAATTGTATACAGACTGATTGAATCCTTGACATCGTGGTTCATCCGATGAGATCATCGTGGAGCATGTGGGAGCAAACATGGGTATCCAGATCCTGCTGTTGGTTATTGACCGGAGAGTCGTCTCGGTCATGTCTGCATGTCTCCCGAACCCGTAGGGTCTACACACTTAAGGTTCGGTGACGCTTGGGTTGTTAGGAAGACTTGTATGTGATTACCAAATGTTGTTCGGAGTCCCGGATAAGATCACGGACGTCACGAGGAGTTCCGAAATGGTCCGGAGGTAAAGATGCATATATGGGAAGTTGTCATATGGTCGCCGGAAAGGTTCGGGGGCATGTCGGTATTGTACCGGGGCCACCGGAGGGGTTCCGGGGGTCCACCAGGAAGGGCCACCTCTTCCGGAGGGCCTTATGGGCTGTATGGAGAAGGGAACCAGCCCAAGTGGGCTGAGGCGCCACACCCCCCTAGGGCCCATGCGCCTAGGGTTGGGGGAAACCCTAAGGGGGGCGCCCCCTTGCTTGGGGAGCAAGCCCCCCTCCCCTTGGTCGCCGCCCCCTCTCGATCTCATCTAGAGGGGGCCGGCCCCCTTCCCCTTCCCCTATAAATAGATGGGTGAGGGGAGGGCTGCATACAACATCCAAGGCGCAGCCCCTCCCCTCCCCAACACCTCTCCTCCTCCATAAGAGCTTGGCGAAGCCCTACCGGAGTACTACAGCTTCATCACCACCACGCCGTCGTGCTGCTGTTGGAGCCCTCTTCCTCAACCTCTCCCTCCTCCTTGCTGGATCAAGGCGCGGAGACGTCCTCGCTCCGTACATGTGTTGAACGCGGAGGTGCCGTCCATTCGGCGCTAGGATCTTCGGTGATTTGGATCACATCGAGTACGACTCCATCAACCCCGTTCTCTTGAACGCTTCCGCTCGTGATCTACAAGGGTATGTAGATGCACTCCTCTCTCCCTCGTTGCTAGATGACTCCATAGATTGATCTTGGTGATGCGTAGAAAATTTTAAAATTCTGCTACGTTCCCCAACGGGAAGCCGAACTCCCTAAAGAGTACGACACATATTCAAACTGGATCATGCACTTCGACGGCTCCAAAATGTTGGCCGGTCTGGGGGCTGGCGTCGTTTTGACATCCCCAACAAGAGACACCGTTCAATACGTACTACAGATAATGTATATGGACTCCAACAACGCAGTCGAATATGAGGCCCTTCTACATGGTCTCCGGATGGCAGTATCCATGGGCATTCAACGCCTAGAGGTGCGCGGGGATTCAAACCTCACGATATCCCAAATAAATGGAGACTTTGATGCCAAGGATTCAAAAATGGCCGCTTATCACAATGCCGTCCTGAAAATGTCAGCTCGGTTCGAGGGGCTCGAATTTCACCATGTGGCTCAGGAAAACAATCAGGCGGTGGATATCCTCGTCCGCATTGGCACAAAACGCGACGCGGTCCCTCCCAACATTTTTCTGGAAAGGCTTTTCAAGCCATCCGTAGCATGGGAAGGGGACACCGGTAATAACAGTCCGGACCCGGTCAAAATACCCGATACCGAACTTTCTGACACAATCGGAGGCTCCACCACCGAAATAACACAATCAACCCATGAAATAATGGCCATTATTGCCACATGGACAGAACCATTCCTGGCCTACCTAATTAGACAGGAACTTCTGGAGGACCAAAATGAGGCACGCTGCATAGTGCGGCGATCCAAAGCCTACTGGGTCCACGAGGGAGAATTGTACAAAAAAAGCGCTACCGGAGTCATTCAAAGGTGCATCTCCGAAGAGGAAGGGCAGAATTTTTTGGCAGAAATTCATGCCGGACTCGGCGGCCATCACGCCGCAGCCCGGGCTCTTGTAAGCAAGGCCTTCCGCATAGGATTTTATTGGCCAACGGCCCGGGCAGATGCACAGGACTTGGTCCAACGCTGCACCGGTTGCCAGCTCTTTGCAAATCAAAGCCACATGCCACCCACCGCCCTCCAAATGATCCCCATTACATGGCCCTTCGCGGTCTGGGGGCTTGACATGGTCGGACCCCTTAAAGGGGGAACCCACAAGAAAAAATACTTATTAGTCATGGTGGATAAATTCACCAAATGGATAGAGGCTAAACCGGTAAAAATAGCCGAATCCGGACCAGTGATAGATTTCATATCCGGGGTTGTACACCGTTACGGCGTCCCCCACAGCATCATCACTGATAACGGCACGAACTTCATGGCCGACGAGGTAAAACTCTGGTGCAGCAAAATGGGCATCAAGCTCGATTACGCTTCAGTCTATCACCCACAAACCAACGATCAAGTCGAACGAGCAAATGGTCTTATAATGAGCGGCATTAAACCCCGATTAGTGCGCTCCTTAACGGAGTCCGATACACACTGGGTAGAGGAACTCGACTCCGTACTCTGGGGACTGCGGACCATGCTGAATCGTAGTACCGGATACACACCATTTTTTATGGTGTACGGCGCAGAGGCAGTTCTACCCTGTGACATAATTCATGACTCACCTCGAGTGCGCATGTACGAAGAAAGAGAAGCCGAGCTCGATCGGCAGGACGGTATGGACACATTGGAGGAAGAGCGCGACATAGCCAAAGCCCGTTCCGCATTTTACCGGCAGTAGGCTCGCAGATACCAAAGCAGAGAAGTACGGGCCAAAACTTATAACGTTGGCGAACTAGTTCTACGGCTGCCGGATAAGAAAAATAACAAGCTCGAGCCCAAATGGGAAGGTCCCTTCATTATCGACCAAGTTCTGACCGGTGGAGCGTACCGACTGCGGGATGCATCGACCAGTCGACTCGAGCCGAACCCATGGAATGTAGCCAGGCTCCGAAGATTCTACGCCTAGCTCTGGACTTTATGTTAGTCCCCTCCCTTTGTCCATCTTCTGCATATGCATCATCTGTCTTGTTTCCCTTTCTTTCTTTTTATTTCCCTAGGCCTTCAAGGATCACCTTGTGCCTCACTCATACATCATAGATGCGCTAGCCACACTCTTCATACCTGGGGGCTTCTCTCACAGAAGCTTAAATTATTTACATGGGCCCAATGCCCAACACATGTGTTATACTTCCGCATGTACCTTTTTTCACCATTATATGCATCGATATGACTTAAGTTTTGGCCAAGCTGGGTTGCCTGGCTCTTGTATTTATGCCCTACGTTCCCGTTAATTCGGCTAGGACATAAGGGGAGCACCTCTGCGATTGTTACGCGCGTTGCTGCGCCCGTCTATTTTGGCTATTAGTTGGTTAGGGATATAGCGTAATTTGTGGATTTGCAAGCATTGATTTGAAATATTACGCTTTTCTATAGCTTGTGTTTTCTTTATTTTTGAAAATAATGGTTTGTAACTAAAGGGAGGAATCTGGTTGTTCCTATAGCTCTTAGTATTTAACCAGCCTTCATTTCGGGCAACATTACAACTTCCATGGAACGTACTTACATATAAATTTTTGCAGCGCCCTAAGCCAACCTATCCATGGTAAAAAAAATGATGGCTATGCACAATTTGGTTCAAGAATACAACCTTGTATGCAGTTGCATACGAACATGTAATTAAACATAATATAGCGGCAACATCACAGTAAATACTTGGAAAATAGATTGTATTGAAGCATACAACGAACTGGAGAAGTTGCAGACCTCAAATAGGCACCAGAAACACAGCACAAAAATATATAATTATGGATACATCAGATGGGACACAGGGTAGGAGAAGTATAATCATATAGTTTCAAAGAAGATCAAGAATATTGATTATTACATCAAAAGGAAGACACAATACATTACATATCATATTGTCCCATGATAAACAAAATAATAAGATCTTCTAACATAAGAATGTAATTTGGACAAAAAATAGTTTCTTTATACAAATTCCAATTGCACTACAATACTTTTCCATTGGGGCTTAAAAAAATTTATGCCATTTTTACATGGAATAGGAGGAACTAACTGAACTGAGCAAGAAAAGGCAACAAAAACACAAATCAGCATTCTCTCATTCTCTGAATACATTATCTTTCTGTAGTAAATGTATCTTGTGAGATCATCATTGTTTCAGCCCGTATATTGACTTCATATATTAGTAAATGTATCTTGTGAAAAGGCAACCTCATATATTACCTTGCTCAGAATAGTCAAGTGCCTAACTAATCCAACTTAATCCTGACAGTACATCAACATGACATTATTGACTTCAGAAGCTATGGAGTCAGATTGATTGCATGAATCGAGTCACAGTGCAGCAGGCTGGGGTGAAGGTGTGCATACTACCACTGAACACCGGTGAGTAGAGGATGGGAGAATACACAATTTTTGATGCCTTATGGGTGAATTCCTCCACTCGTCGCACACTTACAAGCCGCTGCAAAACATCTGTGAGTGTAAGACGTCTATTTCTGATCAACTACATGATAAATTCCACTTGCATGAGTGATTTCATCTAGAGTATAGTGCCTAATTATTTGAAACGAAGTACTATTTTTTTTAATCCTACATAGACCTGGAGCATCTTTCTGAAACACCAAGGAACATACACATTTCCACCAGTAGCAGCAGTAGCTCGTTTGCAAAGTTCACTCCAATGCTAGGATACCAAAAAGCTAGTACATCCCCATAGCCAAAGAACATAAGCAACGAAAACTGGCATCAGATGTCAAGCAGCTCGTGATGGGAATAAATTTGTACAGTATATGTCCCTTTCTTCACTCAAATATCACGGACTTGCAATAATTAGGAAACAATAGTGGTAATGAAAAGTAGAATATATTGTAACGCTCTAGAAATACTCCCTCCGCTCTAAAATAGATGACTCAACTTTGTACTAATTTTATACTAAAGTTAATACAAAATTGAGTCATCTATTTTAAAACGGAGGGAGTAGGATTTAACTCTAGGGTGCTCTTACCTGAGTGAATCCTTGTGGGGTGCTGAGAGTACAAGATGGTGGAACCAATGCTGCTCTGCACTGTCCACATGAATGATACCCGGTGCCGCCTCTACCAACAAGCGGTTTGTGCTGGTCTGCTCAAGCGATTCAAACATTTGACTCCAAAAGGGAATTGTTTCAGAAAGGTGCACCATGGGAAATCTGCACACAGAATTGAACAGAGGAGAGGTGTTGCAGAGGAGCGTATTCGCAGGCGAAGCTGCACTGTTTGTGAGTAGAAAGAACAATATCAACAAAATAAATTCTAAAATTGGATTTGATGAAGATCAGGGAAGAGGGGATGTAGAAAGGAACCATCAACCAAGGCTACAGGAGAATGGTTGCATAAGTGAGAGGAGCAGGGAAGGAACATCACGCGGTGGAGATTATATGGGCGTGCGTAAATTAAAGGCAAAACATGAATCAACATATGTATAACTGACCAGGAATAATCTTTAGTTCAGCCCATTCATCAATTTCCATTAATCGGCCCTGATTAACACCTCAATGAATCAATGGCAAATGAAGTTCAATCGATAGCCGGATGTTCGCATCCCGGTCCACTTCCGAGTGGCGTCACCTGCCAGGACGCTGTTCGATCGACCGGCTAGGGGCCCTATGTCAGTCAGACCTGAAGCGCAGTGGCCATGAGGCGCCATCGATTGCATCCGTCAATGCAGTCGCCATCACCCTATCATCTGCCGCCAGGCAACGGCTGTGTCCCTGTGAATGAAAGGGGCCGCGTACATTTTTTTAGGGTTGAAAGGACGGTTGAGTAGATGCATCTTTTTTTGGCTGGGTTGAAGCCCATTAGGCCCGATTACATAGCTGGCTACCGAAATTGTCACGGGAGCAGCGGCCCATCACGGATAGCACTCAGTCGTAGCGAAGGAAGCGAGTACACGGGGTTCAGAGGTAATCGGACGATCAAGAAAGACCAAAATTGAAGATCCGACGGATATAAAGGCAAATAGTCTGAGATGGCTGGAAAAGTGCACGGTTATAATGTCTTTAAATGCCCTACGTTCCCGTTAATTCGGCTAGGGCATAAGGGGAGCACCTCTGCGATTGTTACCGTCAGGTCAGCTGGACGTGTACCTCAGACTGGGTGAAGCCGAAAGCTAGCATTCTTAAGAGAATATTCAGTCGGTGAACAAAAGATGACTTTTATTTATTATCCATATCTGCCCCCAGACGTTTTCATTGCGCTTCTTGTAGCAGTACGGACATGCACTTTAGGGCATGCCTACCCAGGGAAAGGAACCCTCAACGGAACTATTCTCTCTGGAAGATGTTTCTTACTACCCATGTAATATAACATAACTAGTTGGACACTTGTCTGATGAAGCACTAATGACCCCTACGCCTTGTCTCCACGCATGCCCCGGTTCTTACATAACCGAGAGGGTATTCGGATACACTCCGGACTGTCGGGTCCCGAGGTTGAAGCAAAAAGGTCCGCCACGACAAACGATCTACAATCCGGCTAGAAGACATCATATATGTCACTTTAAAATTACATAGTCAATTTGACTGGTTGAATTCCTCTTCAATGCCCTCCAATAGGCTGTCTAGTCTACAGTCCTGTTGGGAATACTTTGCAGCCAATTCTACTTGGCCGTACACTAAATTCACAGGGATCTCATTGCCATCAGGCCCCACAGGTCCGACTTCGGCCATGAGGTTCGGGTCAGCCTTTGTGTACCGTGTCTTCACCATTGCCCAAGCTTCCCTTGCGCCCTGACGGCAGGCCGATATCTTCCATAATCGGAAACGCCGCCGTGCTCCCTTCAGCTTTTCCGCAAGCTCTCCAAGGCCTTCGGGTATGGAGACGGACGGCCACAAGGCCTGGGCAACACCTTGCATCACCTGCCGAACTCGTTCGTGCAACTGTGCGAGCTCGTAAAGAAGATCACCCGTTGAACTAGGCATCTCCTCGACAGGACGGCCTATTAGCATAGCTACAGACATAACTCTGTCAGCCAGCTTCCTCGCCGAACTCTTTTTCAAAGTTCGTTCAAGCACTTACTAAATATGCCGCGTCGAAGCCACCGATTCTCCTTAACAGAGTCCGACAGTTGGGCACGAACATCTTTTAGTTCCACGCCTAGCTTGGTGTTGGCATCCTAGAGATCATTCTTCTCCCGCCTCATCCTTGTAAGCACGCTCTCACCGGCCTTCAGCTGGCGTATGAGCTGTTGCTTATCCGGATTCACTCCAGCGTCATCTGCAATTTTATCGTCAAATCTGCATATAAAGCCGCACTCTAATATGATACTTATCATTTGACGGATATGTTACCAGAGGGGGTCTCTTTGGGCTCCCCTGCTGAGGCCATTGCGGCCTGGAGTTGGTGTTGGGGAACGTGGTAATTTCAAAAAATTCCTACGCACACGCAAGATCATGGTGATGCATAGCAACGAAAGGGGAGAGTGTGATCTAAGTACCCTTGTAGACCGACAACGGAAGCGTTAGCACAACGCGGTTGATGTAGTCGTACGTCTTCACGGCTCGACCGATCAAGTACCGAAACTACGGCACCTCCGAGTTCTAGCACACGTTCAGCTCGATGACGATCCCCGGACTCCGATCCAGCAAAGTGTCGGGGAAGAGTTCCGTCAGCACGACGGCGTGGTGACGATCTTGATATACTACCGTCGCAGGGCTTCGCCTAAGCACCGCTACAATATTATCAAGTACTATGGTGGAAGGGGGCACCGCACACGGTTAAAAATATGATCACACGGATCAACTTGTGTGTCTATGGCGTGCCCCCTGCCCCCGTATATAAAGGAGCAAGGGGGAGGCGGGCCGGCCCTTGTGGGCGCGTCAAGGAGGAGTAGGATTCCTACTCCTAGTTGGAGTAGGTTTCCACCTTTCCTAGTCCAACTAGGAGAAGGGGGGAAAGGGGGGGAAGAGGGGAAGGAAGGGAGAGAGGGGCCGCGCCCCAAATCCCTTGTCCAATTCGGACTGGGCTTGGGAGGGGCGCGCGACACCTCCTGGTCCTTCCCACTAAGGCCCATTAAGGCACATTGCTTCTTCCTCGTATTCCCGTAACTCCCCGGTACCTCCGAAAATACCCGAATCACTCGGAACTTTTCCGATGTCCGAATATAGTCGTCCAATATATCGATCTTTACGTCTCGGCCATTTCGAGACTCCTCGTCATGTCCCCGATCTCATCCGGGACTCCGAACTCCTTCGGTACATCAAAACTCATAAACTCATAATATAACTGTCATTGAAACCTTAAGCGTGCGGACCCTACGGGTTCGAGAACAATGTAGACATGACCGAGACACATCTCTGGTCAATAACCAATAGCGGAACCTGGATGCTCATATTGGATCCTACATATTCTACGAAGATCTTTATCTGTCAGACCGCATAACAACATACGTTGTTCCCTTTGTCATCGGTATGTTACTTGCCCGAGATTCGATCGTCGGTATCTCAATACCTAGTTCAATCTCGTTACCGGCAAGTCTCTTTACTCGTTCTGTAATACATCATCTCGCAACTAACTCATTAGTTGCAATGCTTGCAAGGCTTATGTGATGTGCATTACCGAGAGGGCCCAGAGATACCTCTCCGACAATCGGAGTGACAAATCCTAATCTCGAAATACGCCAACCCAACATGTACCTTTGGAGACACCTGTAGAGCTCCTTTATAATCACCCAGCTACGTTGTGACGTTTGGTAGCACACAAAGTGTTCCTCCGGTAAACGGGAGTTGCATAATCTCATAGTCATAGGAACATGTATAAGTCATGAAGAAAGCAATAGCAACATACTAAACGATCGGGTGCTAAGCTAATGGAATGGGTCATGTCAATCACATCATTCTCCTAATGATGTGATCCCGTTAATCAAATAACAACTCTTTTGTTTATGGTTAGGAAACATAACCATCTTCGATTAACGAGCTAGTCAAGTAGAGGCATACTAGTGACACTCTGTTTGTCTATGTATTCACACATGTATTATGTTTCCGGTTAATACAATTCTAGCATGAATAATAAACATTTATCATGAAATAAGGTAATAAATAATAACTTTATTATTGCCTCTAGGGCATATTTCCTTCAGTGTCCCACTTGCACAAGAGTCAATAATCTAGTTCACATCGCCATGTGATCTAACATCAATAGTTCACATCTTTATGTGGTTAACACCCATAGTTCACATCGATATGTGACCAACACCCAAAGGGTTTACTAGAGTCAGTAATCTAGTTCACATTGCTATGTGATTAACACCCAAAGAGTACTAAGGTGTGATCATGTTTTGCCTGTGAGAGAAGTTTAGTCAACGGGTCTGCCATATTCAGATCCGTAAGTATTTTGCAATTTTCTATGTCTACAATACTCTGCACGGAGCTACTTTAGCTAATTTCTCCCACTTTCAATATGTATCCAGATGAAGACTAAGAGTCATCCGGATCAGTGCCAAAACTTGTATCGATGTAACCCTTTTACGACGAACCTTTTGTCACCTCCATAATCGAGAAACATATCCTTATTCCACTAAGGATAATTTTGACCGCTGTCCAGTGATCTACTCCTAGATCACTATTGTACTCCCTTGCCAAAATTAGTGTAGGGTATACAATTGGTCTGGTACACAGCATGGCATACTTTATAGAACCTATGGCCAAGGAATAGGGAATGACTTTCATTCTCATTCTATTTTTTGCCATGGTCAGGCTTTGAGTCTTACTCAACTTCACACCTTGTAACACAGGCAAGAATTCTTTCTTTGACTGTTCCATTTTGAACTACTTCAAAATCTTGTCAAGGTATGTACTCATTGAAAAAACTTATCAAGCGTCTTGATCTATCTCTATAGATCTTCATGCTCAATATGTAAGCAGCTTCACCGAGGTTTTCTTTGAAAAAAATCCTTTCAAACACTCCTTTATGCTTTGCAGAATAATTCTACATTATTTCCGATCAACAATATGTCATACACATATACTTATCAGAAATGCTGTAGTGCTCCCACTCACTTTCTTGTAAATACAGGCTTCATCACAAGTCTGTATAAAACTATATGCTTTGATCAACTTATCAAAGCGTATATTCCAACTCCGAGATGCTTGCACCAGTTCATAGATGGATCGCTGGAGCTTGCATATTTTGTTAGCACCTTTAGGATTGACAAAACCTTCTGGTTGTATCATATACAACTCTTCTTTAAATCCATTAAGGAATGTAGTTTTGTTTATCCATTTGCCAGATTTCATAAAATTGCGGCAATTGCTAACATTATTTGGACAGACTTAAGCATCGCTACGAGTGAGAAAAATTTCATCGTAGTCAACACCTTGAACTTTGTCAAAAAAAAAATTCGATAAGTCTAGCTTTGTAGATAGTAACACTACTATCAGCGTCCGTCTTCCTCTTGAAGATCCATTTTTTCTATGGCTTGCCGATCATCGGGCAAATCCATCAAAGTCCATACTTTGTTCTCATACATGGATCATATCTCAGATTTCATGGCCTCAAACCATTTCGCGGAATCTGGGCTCATCATCGCTTCCTCATAGTTTGCAAGTTCGTCATGGTCTAGTAACATGACTTCCAGAACAGGATTACGGTACCACTCTGGTGCGGGTCTCACTCTGGTTAACCTACGAGATTCGGTAGTAACTTGATCTGAAGTTACATGATCATTATCATTAGCTTCCTCACTAATTGGTGTAGTAGTCACAGGAACAGATTTCTATGATGAACTACTTTCCAATAAGGGAGAAGGTACAATTACCTTATCAAGTTCTACTTTCCTCCCACTCACTTCTTTCGAGAGAAACTCCTTCTCTAGAAAGGTTCCATTCTCAGCAACGAACATCTTGCCTTCGGATCTGTGATAGAAGGTGTACCCAACATTTTTCTTTTGGGTATCCTATGAAGACGCACTTCTCCGATTTGAGTTTGAGCTTATCAGGTTGAAACTTTTTCACATAAGCATTGCAACCTCAAACTTTAAGAAACGACAGCTTAGGTTTCTTGTCAAACCATAGTTCATACGGTGTCATCTCAACGGATTTAGATGGTGCCCTATTTAACGTGAATGCAGCTGTCTCTAATGCATAATCCCAAAACGATAGTGGTAGATTGGTAAGACATCATAGTTCGCACCATATTGAATAAAGTACGGTTATGACGTTTAGACACACCATTATGTTGTGGTGTTCCAGGTGGCGTGAGTAGTGAAACTATTTCACATTGTTTTTAACTTAAGGCCAAACTCGTAACTTAAATATTTTACTTCTGCGATCATATCGTAGAAACTTTTTATTTTTGTTACGATGATTCTCCACTTCACTCTGAAATTCTTTGAACTTTTCAAATGTTTCAGACTTGTGTTTCATCAAGTAGATATACCCATATCTGCTCAAATCATCTGTGAAGGTCAGAAAATAACGATACCCGCCGCGAGCCTCAACAGTCATTGGATCACATACATCAGTATGCATTATTTCCAATAAGTCAGTTGCTCGCTCCATTGTTCCGGAGAACAGAGTTTTAGTCATCTTGCCCATAAGGCATGGTTCGCAAGCATCAAGTGATTCATAATCAAGTGATTCCAAAATCCCATCAGCATGGAGTTTCTTCATGCGCTTTACACCAATATGACCTAAACGGCAGTGCCACAAATAAGTTGCACTATCATTATTAACATTGTATCTTTTGTCTTCAATATTATGAATATGTGTATCACTACGATCGAGATCCAATGAACCATTTTCATTGGGTGTGTAACCATATAAGGTTTTATTCATGTAAACAGAACAACAATTATTCTCTAACTTAAATGAATAACCGTATTGCAATAAACATGATCAAATCATATTCATGCTTAACGCAAACACCAAATAACACTTATTTAGGTTCAACACTAATCCCAAAAGTATAGGGAGTGTGCGATGATGATCATATCAATCTTGGAACTACTTCCAACACACATCGTCACTTCACCCTTAACTAGTTTCTATTCATTCTGCAACTCCCGTTTCGAGTTACTACTCTTAGCAACTGAACCAGTATCAAATACCAAGGGGTTGCTACGAACACTAGTAAAATACACATTAATAATCTGTATATCAAATATACCTTTGTTCACTTTGCCATCCTTCTTATCCGCCAAATACTTGGGGCAGTTCCGCTTCCAGTGACCAGTCCCTTTTCAGTAGAAGCACTTAGTCTCAGGCTTAGGACCAGACTTGGGCTTCTTCACTTGAGCAGCAACTTGCTTGCCGTTCTTCTTGAAGTTCCCCTTCTTCCCTTTGCCCTTTTATTGAAACTAGTGGTCTTGTCTACCATCAACACTTGATGCTCTTTCTTGATTTCTACCTTCATCGATTTCATCATCATGAAAAGCTCGGGAGTCGTTTTCGTCATCCCTTGCATACTATAGTTCATCACGAAGTTCTACTAACTTGGTGATGGTGACTAGAGAATTCTGTCAATCACTATCTTATCTGGAAGATTAACTCCCACTTGATTCAAGTGATTGTAGTACCCAGACAATCTGAGCACATGCTCACTAGTTGAGCGATTCTCCTCCATCTTTTGGCTATAGAACTTGTTGGAGACTTCATATCTCTCAACTCGGGTATTTGCTTGAAATATTAACTTCAACTCCTGGAACATCTCATATGGTCCATGACGTTCAAAACGTCTTTTGAAGTCCCGATTCAAAGCCGTTTAAGCATGGTGCACTAAACTATTAAGTAGTCATCATATTGAGCTAGCCAAATGTTCATAACGTCTGCATCTGCTCCTGCAATAGGTCTGTCACCTAGCGGTGCATCAAGGACATAATTCTTCTGTGTAGCAATGAGGATAAACCTCAGATCACGGATCCAATCCGCATCATTGCTACTAACATCTTTCAACACAATTTTCTCTAGGAACATATCAAAATAAACACAGGGAAGCAACAATGCGAGCTATTGATCTATAACATGATTTGCAAAATACTACCAGGACTAAGTTCATGATAAATTTAAGTTCAGTTAATCATATTACTTAAGAACTTCCACTTAGATAGACATCCCTCTAATCCTCTAAGTGATCACGTGATCCAAATCAACTAAACCATGTCCGATCATCACGTGAGATGGAGTAGTTTCATTGGTGAACATCACTATGTTGATCATATCTACTACATGATTCACGCTTGACCTTTCGGTCTCCGTGTTCCGAGGCCATATCTGTATATACTTGGCTCGTCAAGTATAACCTGAGTATTCCGCGTGTGCAACTGTTTTGCACCCGTTGTATTTGAACGTAGAGCCTATCACACCCGATCATCACCTGGTGTCTCAGCACGAAGAACTTTCGCAACGGTGCATACTCAGGGAGAACACTTCTTGATAATTAGTGAGAGATCATCTTATAATGCTACCGTCAATCAAAGCAAGATAAGATGTATAAAAGATAAACATCACATGCAATCAATATAAGTGATATGATATGGCCATCATCATCTTGTGCTTGTGATCTCCATCTTCGAAGCACCGTCGTGATCACCATCGTCACCGTCACGACACCTTGATCTCCATCGTAGCATCGTTGTCGTCTCGCCAATTTTATGCTTCCACGACTATCGCTATCGCTTAGTGATAAAGTAAAGCATTACAGCGCGATTGCATTGCATACAATAAAGCGACAACCATATGGCTCCTGCCAGTTGCCGATAACTCGGTTACAAAACATGATCATCTCATATAATAAAATTTAGCATCATGTCTTGACCATATAACATCACAACATGCCCTGCAAAAACAAGTTAGACGTCCTCTACTTTGTTGTTGCAAGTTTTACGTGGCTGCTACGGGCTTAAGCAAGAACCAATCTTACCTACGCATCAAAACCACAACGATAGTTTGTCAAGTTGGTGTTGTTTTAACCTTCGCAAGGACCGGGCGTAGCCACACTTGGTTCAACTAAAGTTGGAGAAACTGTCACCCGCTATCCACCTTTGTGCAAAGCACGTCGGGAGAACCGGTCTCGCGTAAGCGTACGCGCAATGTCGGTCCGGGCCACTTCGTCCAACAATACCGCCGAACCAAAGTATGACATGCTGGTAAGCAGTATGACTTATATCTCCCACAACTCACTTGTGTTCTACTCGTGCATATAACATCAACACATAAAACCTAGGCTCGGATGCCACTTTTGGAGAACGTGGTAATTTCAAAAATTTCCTACGCACACGCAAGATCATGGTGATGCATAACAACGAGAGGGGAGAGTGTGATCTACGTACCCTTGTAGACCGACAGCGGAAGCGTTAGCACAACGCGGTTGATATAGTCGTATGTCTTCACGGCCCGACCGATCAAGTACCGAAACTACGGCACCTCCGAGTTCTAGCACACATTCAGCTCGATGACGATCCCCGGACTCGGATCCAGTAAAGTGTCGGGGAAGAGTTCCGTCAGCACGACGACATGGTGACGATCTTGATGTACTACCGTCGCAGGGCTTCGCCTAAGCACCGCTACAATATTATTGAGTACTATGGTGGAAGGGGGCACCGCACACGGTTAAGAATATGATCACACGGATCAACTTGTGTGTCTATGGGGTGCCCCCTGCCCCCGTATATAAAGGAGCAAGGGGGAGGCGGGCCGGCCCTTGTGGGCGCGTCATGGAGGAGTAGGATTCCTACTCCTAGTTGGAGTAGGTTTCCACCTTTCCTAGTCCAACTAGGAGAAGGGGGGAAAGGGGGGAAGAGGGAAAGGAAGGGAGAGAGGGGCCGCGCCCCAAATCCCTTGTCCAATTCGGACTGGGCTTGGGAGGGGCGCGCGCCACCTCCTGGTCCTTCCCACTAAGTCCCATTAAGGCCCATTGCTTCTTCCTCGTATTCCCGTAACTCCCCGGTACCTCTGAAAATACCCGAATCACTCGGAACCTTTCCGATGTCCGAATATAGTCGTCCAATATATCGATCTTTACGTCTCGACCATTTCGAGACTCCTCGTCATGTCCCCGATCTCATCCGGGACTCCGAACTCCTTCGGTACATCAAAACTCATAAACTCATAATATAACTGACATCGAAACCTTAAGCGTGCGGACCCTACGGGTTCAAGAACAATGTAGACATGACCGAGACACATCTCCGATCAATAACCAATAGCGGAACCTGGATGCTCATATTGGCTCCTACATATCCTACGAAGATCTTTATCGGTCAGACCGCATAACAACATATGTTGTTCCCTTTGTCATCGGTATGTTACTTGCCCGAGATTCGATCGTCGGTATCTCAATACCTAGTTCAATCTCGTTACCGGCAAGTCTCTTTACTCGTTCCGTAATACATCATCTCGCAACTAACTCATTAGTTGCAATGCTTGCAAGGCTTATGTGATGTGCATTACCGAGAGGGCCCAGAGATACCTCTCCGACAATCGGAGTGACAAATCTTAATCTCGAAATACGCCAACCCAACATGTACCTTTGGAGACACCTGTAGAGCTCCTTTATAATCACCCAGTTACGTTGTGACGTTTGGTAGCACACAAAGTGTTCCTCCGGTAAACGGGAGTTGCATAATCTCATAGTCATAGGAACATGTATAAGTCATGAAGAAAGCAATAGCAACATACTAAACGATCGGGTGCTAAGCTAATGGAATGGGTCATGTCAATCACATCATTCTCCTAATTATGTGATCCCGTTAATCAAATAACAACTCTTTTGTTTATGGTTAGGAAACATAACCATCTTCAATTAACGAGCTAGTCAAGTAGAGGCATACTAGTGACACTCTGTTTGTCTATGTATTCACACATGTATTATGTTTTCGGTTAATACTATTCTAGCATGAATAATAAACATTTATCATGAAATAAGGAAATAAATAATAACTATATTATTGCCTCTAGGGCATATTTCCTTCAGTTGGGCTTTGCACTCTTCCAGCTCCTGGGACAGTTGAGTATTCTTTTCTGTAAGAACCTACATTACAAATGATCCTTAAATCAGTTATCCTAACTGTTTCAAGTCTCAGGGGCTACTGATATATATAATCATCAAATTTTCTCACCCGTATGTCTTTTACATACTGCTCCGTGGCTCTGGCTAGACCATTTTGAGCGGCACGGAGGTGCGCGTCTCCCGAGTTGAAGGCATCCAATGCCTCTTGGGAGAAACAAGCGTCATGAAGAACAGTCCGGCGACGCCTGTGGTTCATGGCACTTTCCACCTCGGAATGGGTGGCGGATAGTCTATTCGTATCCTCTGTCGGAGGAGCACCCGGCGCACGCCTTGTACTCGTTCCCACCTCTGAGTCCGGCCTTGGAGCCTGGCTTGTGGAGGCGCGATTGGTAGCCTCTTCGGGCATAGTCCGGCGAGCGCTCTTTTTCCTGAAAGGAAGGCATGGACGTTAATATGCCTCTGTAACTAATGTCTTGCAATAAAGACGGCGCACCATACCGCTGCGCCGGTGCCTCAATCCGGACTACATATCTTTTCAGCCTGCCTGGCCTAGCGGCCCCTTATTGGCTAGTTGCCACAGGCTCGGCCTTCTGCCCCGAGGACCTCCCCTGCAAGACACGGCTGTTATACGGCAATAAAAAAAGAGAGAGCACAAGGATGGATCCCTTTTTAAGTGCTGGGACTTCGGTCTTAGTCACCTGTGAGGCTGGAACTAGCCCAGGGTAATCGGCTTTAATGGCCACCAAGGTATTGTCATTACTCCCTTGGTAAAAAAACCCGTCGATCAGCTCCACGGATATGTCCGGACCGGGTCAAGGGACCGTCGAGGGTCCTCGGGCTGTGGAGGAGGGCTGTTTATCTCCTTTACTGCCTAGCACAGCTCCTACGATGAAATCGCCAGAATGAATACTTAAACTACAGGAATACGAAACGGATGGGCGAGAAAAAGTCTTCGCTTACCCAGCTCGGAGGATTGTACATAGAGAATCCGCCCTGCGGGTTGACACGGAGGAATTCCTCCTCTTCTCCCTTGTACAAAGTGGACAAGATCTTTATTAGATCAGCAGCCGATCCCGACACTTTGCGGTCGTAGCGGGTGGCGTCATCCTCCCCGTTGAAATCCCACATGGGGTGGCCTCTATACTGGAGCGGCTGCACCCCCCCGCATAATGCATATAGCCATGACCTCGATCATGGTCAATTCGGATCGAGCTAAAGAGCTTATCCGGCTCATCAGATAAAGAATGTCCCGGTCGTCTTCCTTCAGGGGGCTCCGTGGACGCCAGCTCCGGCGCTTCTTCAAAGGGGCGTTGTCAAACTCAGGAAGGCCGATCCCAATAGGGTCTGGAAGGGGGACATCTTCTATATAAACCATTCTGAAGGCCAGTCTTCGGACGTCTTCTTCGGGGTCCCGGATAGGTATCCGGTCCCAGCAATACGCCACACTTCGGCTTTGCCCACTTGATATATTGATCCCTTCTTAGAACGGGGCACAAGGCAGAACAACTTCTTCCACAGAGCGAAATGAGCCTCACAGCCCAAAAATAACTCGCAAAGGGCTACGAATCCCGCGATATGCAGCAGGGAGGCAGGCGTAAGGTTGTGCAGCTGGAGGCCATAGAACTCCAGAAGCCCCCAGAGAAATGGATGAATTGGGAATCCGAGCCCTCTTACCAGATAAGGGACAGGGCATACCCGCTCTCCCTTGGAGGGATTGGGACGGCTCTCCGCTTGCTCTCCGTCATTATAGGTGGCAAGCCCGGCTCGAACCGGGACCAGGTACGCTGGGTGAAGAAATCCCTTGGACTGAAGCATCACCAATTTGCTGTGCGGGATGGAACATCTCTCCCAATCTCCAGGCTTGGAACTAGGGGTGCGAGAGGAGGAGCTGCGTCGACCGGCCATGGTGGAATGGATCTCTGTCGGGTACGCTCCGATGAAGACTCGACAAGGGAGGATGATGTGATTTGGATCTGAATCCTCGTCTTTTTAAATAGGCGGCTCATTTACATAGCTAGGGGGGTAAATGTGAAAACACCCTGGCTCTTCACATTCGCTCGACACGTGGAAAGTGACCATTATTGGGCGTAGAAGCCAAGGAGTACAAACCATCACAAGGAACCGGACATTATTTCGACAGGTACACATAATTTGGAGAAGGAACCCGCCTTGCAATGTCGAAGACAACTGCGCGCCGGACTCATCGTCATTGAAGCCTGGTTCAGGGGCTACTAAGGGAGTCCTGGATTAGGGGCTCTCCGGACAGCTGGACTATCTCCATTGGCCGGACTGTTAGACTATGAAGATACAAGATTGAAGACTTCGTCTCGTGTCCGGATGGGACTCTACCTGGCGTGGAAGGCAAGCTAGGCAATACGTATATGGATATCTCCTCCTTTTGTAACCGACCTTGTGTAACCCTAACTCTCTCCGGTGTCTATATAAACCGAAGGGTTTTAGTCCGTAGGACAACAATCACAACATATAATCATACCATAGCCTAGCTTCTAGGGTTTAGCCTCTCTGATCTCGTGATAGATCTATTCTTGTAACACCCATATCATCAATATTAATCAAGCAGGACGTAGGGTTTTACCTTCATTAAGAAGGCCCAAACCTGGGTAAAACTTCGTGTCACTTGCCTCCTGTTACCATCCGGCCTAGACGCACAGTTCGGGACCCCCTACCCGAGATCCGCCGGTTTTGACACCGACAATCATAAATGACTTATTGGTATATTTCTCAAATCATTGTGACTTAAATGGTTAATTTAATTTTACTTTGTCATGAACTTGTCCTAATTAGGTTTGCTATGCAATTATCATATAAGAAAATAACATTTTCCTTCTTAAACACTATACGCATGCTTGTGTGATTGTTTTTTTATGATATAGCTTTAGTTTATACGCATCTCCCGAGAAAAGTGTCTATCAATCTTTTCCCCTACCTACTTTTATTCCTTTCTCCGCCCTGCATGCAAGCCCTCTACATCATCGTTTTTTTTTCAGCAGTGAATAATTGAACTGGAATATCACAAGATAACATATTATGAATCCACCCTTCATTTACCTCTAGGTTTGCTACCATTCATATAATCAAATGTGGTGCAGTATTATTCTCGTCCTATTTATTCTAATTTATTCTAACCAGGCGTACTCCTTCCCAACCTTCTATTTCTGCCTGATAATTTCATTGCTATAAATTTCCTCAGCCACGCGTGGAGTGTTATCTAGTTTTCTAGTAATATCATCAAAAATGACATTCTGACCGCGAGCTTAAATGCTCTTGCCATTCACGGTTGAACCCAAAAATAGTAAAAAAAAAGTTTTTCTTTCTTATTTTTGGCATAAAACATTGATTAGTTTTCTACACACGTGCAATTTTTTAAACCCGAATTTTGAATCGCGCAGTTGCGCTGGATTGCTGTCTCGAGCGCATGCGCTACCGGACAAAAGCCCCACGTACCCTCGTCGCTGAAAAAAACACCGCTACCCATCCACTATCTCTCTCCAGAAAAGAACGCCTTATCTTAATCCCCTTTCCTCGTCTCAACCCGGTGGTGGCGAAGAACCAGATCGAGGGCCACAGCCGCCGCCGGTGTCGTAGCCCGGGGTGTCAAGGGAGAGGCGACGGACTGGAGGAACTAGGCGAGCCGGTCGGCGGGTAACCGGAGCAGCAGCGCCATCGTCTCCTCCCCTCGTCTTTCTTCTAGCTGGAGCGGGGTCGGCCAGCTGCCGCATCCTCGTCGAGGAAGGGGCCACGGAGCTCACGCCGGAGAGCGGCTTAGTGCTTAGGTAAGGCTTCAGCCGCGCCGTCGTGTGGTCTGCTGACACCAAGGGTTGGTCCATCACCGTGATTGGCCACCCGCCATGGATGTTCCTCTGCCTCGACCCTAGTGCCATGGAACAAGTCAAGGTACCCCGCCTCTCCCCCCTCACACCCTCTGTTCGCTTGGATTTGGCAGCCCTCACCTTGGATTCTCTCTGTATCCAGCACGCATGGCAGCAGATCGCTACAGCCATCCTTCTCACCTGGGAAGGAGGAGATCCATCAGCAGCAGCCCAGGTTCGTCTCTCTTTTTCCTCATCCCTGCTCACTTCCTCAACTCTCTGCTCAGGTTATATGTGTTGCTGCTAGATCCTCAAGTGTGAGTTTAGCCTGCTAGATGTGTATACTAGTTTCAGTTTATCTAGAAGAAGAGGGGAGTGAGGAGACCTGTTTCGTTCGTGTCTTGCTCAATTATGTACTAGTTTCTCCTCAAGTGTCCACATGGGTTAGTTGGTTGGATGGATACATATATCTAGCAAAATGAACATGATTAATTATTGTCTACTGATTAAGCCGATTGATGCAAGGTGTTCATATATCTATCTATCTATGTGTGACTACTTCTAGAAAATGGAATCAGTGTTTTTGCTTGGAGATTGTACTGATTTTTACGACCAGGATTTTTTTTGTTTTTTTGCATTCTAGCTGCCTCACTTTTTAGCATGAGTTGCCTAGAGTTCCAATTCCCCAACCCCCTTGCTTCTCCATCTTCTCCAGCTTGTTCTATCTAACCTGCTACGAACTCCTACATGATCTAGTCAATTTTGGTCCTTTTTTAGTGCCTGCCACTAGTTGCTTCAAATTTTTGCATCAGTTGCTTGAAATCACAGGCAAAGTTGTTGCATTTTTTTTACTTTTGCACACGAGATCATGTGTTATCATTTTTGTTTAGAAGGATCACGTTTGAGAGAACTTGGTGGGCAGAATAAATCAACATATACAAGTATAAGTCTATCATATGCTCTGCTCTGTCTCTTGATTGATGACAGCATAATTCAGTAGGAGTACCGTTTGTTCATCCAATTGATAATTCATTCCTGAACTGCCACTGTTTTTGCAAGATGAATGATGGGCTAGATTCAGAGATAAGTGGATTTTGCCTACATATAGAATTAGATTGCCACTATTTTTTTATAAAATGAAATTAATGTGCTCCATGCAACTCAGGGGGTTTTGGTGTTGATTTTGCATGAGATACAACTGATTTCAATGTCATAAACTCATTTTTTGTGCAACTTGTTGCTTCAAAGCATGTGTAGTTGCTCAAGTTTATAATATGGGTTGCCTGGAACTAAACGAAAGGTTGCTTTAATTTTTACTAAATCTATAGGGCCTGGAAACAGGGGGGGGGGGTGCGGATTTTGTACTCCACTGAGTGGCTTCTCTTGTGACGGCGTCACGCCTGATATGGGGATCGAAGGGGGTTGGGCAGCATTGGATTTAGAAGGCACTTTCCACTCAAGGATAGAATGGTTACTTCGATTTCGTTAAAAGAGTTGCATTTTGTGTGTGTACCGCAGTTGCTTAGTTTTGTTGGGGCAGTTGCTCGGATTCATTTTTGTTGCATTTTTGCCTCTTGTAATGCAGTTGCTTGGTTTTCGTAGGACAGTTGCTTCCTTTTTACTAGAACAGTTTTGCATTTTTGTGTTTTTTAATCGAGTTGCTTGGATTTTTGCTAGGCTAGATGAGAAGTTGCATGGGGAGGGGGGTCAGATAGTTTTCCACAAAGGTTATTCAAGTTTCTCACACGTTTTTTTCTCCCTAAAGTAGTAGATAATCTAAGTAGTAATGCTAGGGACAGTTACCTGGTTTTGCTAGGACAATTTCACACTTTTCTGTTTCGAGTTGCTTGGATTGTTTGCTGTAAGTTTTTTAGATTATCATCTCAGATTTGAATACGCATACAGATTGAGAAGATACATCTATGAAGTAGTTCCTGATGTCCTATAACTGACGCGATGATTGATTTGCATGGCTATCGTCCCGATCCTCCTTCCGTCGACGCGCTCCGTGCGAAGCACACCACCGCCTAGGGCAGTTGCTTGATTTTTCTAGGACAATTGCTTGGTTTTGCTAGGGTAGTTGCTTGTTTTTCTTGCTAGAACAATTTTTGCATTTTGTGTCCTTTTGTAGTTGAGTTGTTTGGATTTTTGCTAGAACCGATGAGAAGTTATAGTTGTCCACAAAGGTTATTGAACTTACTCATATGTTTTTTTTGCCTAAAATAGACAATCTATGTAGTAGTGCCAGGGACATCTGCTTGTTTCTGCTACAACAGTTTCCCACTTTTTGCGTGTCTTTGTAATTGAGTTGCTTTGATCTTCTGCTACAACATACGAGAAGGTGGATGAGAGGGGAGTTGCTTGGTTTTGCTAGGACATTCTTTTCATAAAAGGTTATTCAAGTTGCTCATACATTTTTTTCCTCTACCTAAAATAGATGCTAGGGGAGTTGTTTGGTTTTGCTAGGACAATTGCTTGGTTTTGCTAGGGCAGTTGCTTGTTTTTTTGCTAGAACAATTTTGCATTTTTGTGTTTTTTATAGAGTTACAAGCAAAAGGGCTGCTCAACCTGATGCTTCACAGGGTGAAATGCTGGATCGACATGAGGTACACATGGTTTTTTCAGATTTTTTTTGATGAAACGATGAAGATGAAGAAGGAAAGCAACCGGAACGGGCGAAGAGAGGTGGATAGGAAGTAATTCTAAAAAAAAATTGTATTAGTAGATTAAGTTGCATCAGAATATATATGGAGCTTCTTGTGCATAAAAATGCCTGGAACACATTTTTGCTTTTTTAATAGTTGTCCATGAATCACACTAAAGTTGCCTATGTTAGAGAATATATATGCATTAATGCCACCTATATATGTTGTCTCTACTTGTTGTTTTTGTGGTTCTTTTTTTCGCACAAGGGTTGCCTGATATTACTGCAAGGAGCTTATGGGGCAGCAACCCCTCTTTTAATGCATGACACTAGTTATTTCAAATTTTAAAAGAGTTGTCTGAAATCATAGCAAAGTTGCTGCATGTATTTTTACTTTTGTTTTGAGGATGCATGCTACTTTTTACTGCAAGGAACTCATATGGGGCAGCAGACCTTTTTTACATACCTGATAGTAGTTGGACTCATTGGATGGTTAAAAGTGTCTACAGAGGCACATTCAGATATTTAGGGCGTTTTGGTGATCCACGTTGGAGCTGACCTTATGATAGGCGACTTAGAGGTGAAGCTTATAAGGATCCTCCGTTGATAGGTAGTCATACTAGATAGAAAAAGGAGTTGCTTTTCTATAGCACTAAAGTTGCCTCTGCAGCACATAAAGTTGCTCAGAAAAAAAAGTTCGTTGAAACCTACTCATATGAGATCTAGTTTTGAAGAACTCATCGCGAGAAACCCAACGGTGAAAACAGATTTGAATTTTGACATTCTATTCAAAAGTTACAAGTTTTTAAAGTTTTTGATCCCCTAATAAATGCAGGTGTGATGGATGGCATTTTTGTGTGTGGACGTGGCGTGATAGTTTTGCCAGATTTTTCTATTCGCATGCGAGCGATCCTCACGTGATTCATGTAGGGGGCTGTCCTTTTCTTATTCGGCTACATGGTCGCGCGCGCGGGATGCCCCTTCCCTTTTCTAGTAGAGCGCTAGTTGTTGCGATCGGGCGCCCGTGTGCTAGCGAGGCGCGTCCTTTTTTAAAATGAATGACATTTCTGGTGGACTGGTAAAAAACAAGCAGTGCTCCAAGATACTTTTGAACAAATAGCCTTTTGAAGTATTGGTTTCAGAGCATTATGAATGTTTTTACACCATGAAACTTTGCACGTAGGTGAACACACTCAACAATACTTTTTCACAATATTCTAGTTTTTTCATTTTTGCTATATGTTCTCAATTCCATGTTCATCTGGAAGCCAAAAACCCAACCCCTCAAAAAAAAGGAAGCCAAAAACCCAACCCCTCAAAAAAAAGGAAGCCAAAAATCCACGGGAGCTCCTATGCGACGCTTACAGCGCCTGCTAAGGATGCTGGCGCTCATGAGCAAGCTAGATGGGCCACGACCCTAAGGACCACCTGTCCTTTGATTTTTTTTACCACTGACCATTTTTAATTGACCATTGACTTTGATCATTGACCACTAACCTATAAACATTGACCATTGACTTTTGAATTTCACAAATTTGGAGAAGTTCATGAATTTGGGAAAGATCGTAAGTTTGAAAAATAAATCACCAATTTGAAAAAAGGTCACATTTTTAAAAAAAGTTTACGGATTTGGAAAAAAAATCATAAATTTGAAAAAGTTCATGAAATTGAGAAAAAAATACGAATTCAGGAAATGTTCACGAATTTGCAAGAAAATCATTTTTTTAAATTTCATAAACGATAGAAAAACACTCTGAGAAGAACCGAACAAGACCAATCTAAATAAACCAAAGAAAGTGGCCTCAGAAAAAACTAGAGAAACCGGTGTTGAAAAATTAACAATATGGGCTGGCCCACTACGGAAGGGATCAGGGAAGTTGTATGGTCATTGTGTATATCACTTTTGTCGGGAGCAACTAGTTAACGAGCGCTCCTTTGGGAGCCTCGCAACGATCAGCGCCACTTGGCGCGCTCTCAGCCATTCGCCACGTGTCGCGCTCTCAGCCATTCGCCACGTGTCGCGCTCTGAACGCTCCCTTCGGATTTTTTTTATTTTTCCGCACGCTTTTTCGTCTTTTTAAATGTTTTTTCCGGTTTTTTTTCGATGTTTTGGCTTTTCTCCGGTTTTTCTTAGCTTTTCGATTAAAAAAAATTTGCGCGAAAAAGCGTGTTTTCTTTTATTTTCCTTTCACGAAAGTCACGGTTTTTCTTCCGCGAGAGGCACGGTTGTGCTTTAGCGAGAGTCACGGCCGTGCCTTTCGGAAACGAAAAAAAACGGGTTTTTTGTTTTTTTCTTTCTTTCGCGAGAGTTACGGTTTTGCTTCCGCGAGAGGCACGGTTGTGATTTTGCGAGAGTCACGGCCGTGCCTCTCGTAAAAGGGAAAAACAAAACGCGTTTTCTGTTTTTTTTCTTTCGTGAGGGTCACGGTTTTGCTTCCGCGAGAGGCACAGTTGTGCTTTCACGAAAGTCACGACCGTGCCTCTAGGAAAGGGAAAAACAAAACGCGTTTTCTGTTTTTGTTCTTTCGTGAGAGTCACGGTTTTGCTTCCGCGAGAGGCACGATTGTGCTTTCACGAAAGTCACGGCCGTGCCTCTAGGAAAAGGAAAAAGTACGTGTTTTCTGTTTTTTTTCTTTCGCGAGAGTCACGGTTTTGCTTTCGCGAGAGGCACGGTTGTGCCTTCACGAGAGTCACGGCCGTGCCTCTCGAAAACGAAAAAAAACGCGTTTTCTGTTTTTTTTCCTTCCACGAGAGTCACGGTTTTGCTTTCACAAGAGGCACGGTTGTGATTTCGCGAGAGGCACGGGTGTGCCTCTTTCGGAAAGGGAAAAAACCGTGCTCCCGGTTCGGTTTTTTTGCCCGGTTTTTTTCATGAAAAAAAGTTCGTCAAAACCTATCAACATGGGATCTAGTTTTGAAGATCTCGACGCGAGGAATCCAATGGTGAAAACGGTTCGAGATTTGGACGCATGGTTTAAGAGATAAAACGTTTTGAATAAACAGATCTACGAAAAAGGGAAAACTCCCAGGTTGCGACAAGTGGCACGCTGCATGTGCACCACTTGTCGCGACCTGGGAAATTGAAGTGTTCTTTGCAACGAGTACTCCTTAATTAGTGATTTCGACTTTTGTCGGGATATCAGACCCTACGACGCTGGAAGCTCTGGTAGTACGAGAAGGCTTGTCACTTGCGGACGATCTTTATGAAAGGAGCATCTTTGTTGCATCTGATTGTAAGGTTGTAGTTGATGATCTCAAGATGAGGAGTGGACCTGCTTAGAGCATCTCCAATAGATGGTCCAAAATTTGCGGTTCAAAACCGGAGATGTAAAATTTGGACCGTCAAAAAGTGCGTTTTGGACCTTCGAAAGAAGCTCAACTCCAATAGATGGTCCAAATTGATGGTCGAAAAGAACAACTCCAATAGATGGTCCAAAATAAAGATGTAAGTTTCTTAAAATGACATACTACTAGTCCATTCAACATAGTTCAAACATCAAATTCAACATAGTTTCATACATGAACTTCAACTACTACTTATTCAAACTACTAAATAAACTACTAAATAAACTACTCCTCATCGTCGGAGCTGTGGAACTGCGCCCAGAACTCCTCCTTCGTCGGGTCGTCGCACCCCTCCTCCTCCTCCTCGTCCGAGAAGTCTGCCCAGTCCTCCTCGGAAGAGGACTCGATGGGGATCACCGTCGAGGGTTCGGCCTCGTCCTCCTTCTTCTTCTGCTGCGCCTCACGCTTTCAGTAGTACTCCAGCTCGGCCTGGACGTACTCTGGATGCTCCCGAGCAAACCTCGCCATCGCCACGTCGTCGGTCTCGCTAGCACTGACAACAACCGACGACTTCTTCGTCTTCTTCTTCTTCGTCGTGATCTCCTTCATGTTGATGCCCTGCAGCACAAGCATCTCCGCTTCCGCCCGAGTCTCGATCTCTGTGAAGTTGAGGTGCGACCGAGGCCTCTCGGCACACCACACCGCCACATCGTAGGCACGCACGGCCTCGTGGGCGGAGGGGTACGTGCTGATCCACCAACGCCTTCCAGTGTCGGAGAACTGTTGGGTTTCGTAGTAATTTCAAAAAATTTCCTACGCACACGCAAGATCATGGTGATGCATAGCAACGAGAGGGGGAGAGTGTGATCTACGTACCCTTGTAGATCGACAACGGAAGCGTTAACTTTGGTTGATGTAGTCGTACGTCTCCACGGCCCGACCGATCAAGCACCGAAACTACGACACCTCCGAGTTCTAGCACACGTTCAGCTCGATGATGATCCCCGGACTCCGATCCAGCAAAGTGTCGGGGAAGAGTTCCGTCAGCACGACGGCATGGTGACGATCTTGATATTCTACTGTCGCAGGGCTTCGCCTAAGCACCGCTACAATATTATCGAGGACTATGGTGGAAGGGGGCACCGCACACGGCTAAGAATATGATCACGTGGATCAACTTGTGTGTCTAGGGGTGCCCCCTGCCCCCGTATATAAAGGAGCAAGGGGAGGAGGCCGGCCGGCCCTATAGGCGCGCCAAGGAGGAGTCCTCCTCCTAGTAGGAGTAGGACTCCTACTAGGAGGGGGAAAGAAGTGGGGAGGGAGAGGGAAAGGGGGGGCGCTGCCCCCCTCTCCTAGTCCAATTCGGACCAGGGGGGAGGAGGCGTGCAGCCCACCTCTGGCTGCCCCTCTCTCTCTCCACTAAGGCCCATATGGCCCATTACTTCTCCCGGGGGGAGGGTTCTGGTAACCCTCCGGTTCTCCGGTTTTCTCCGAAATCACCCGGAACACTTCCGCTGTCCGAATATAGCCGTCCAATATATCAATTTTATGTCTCGACCATTTCGAGACTCCTAGTCATGTCCGTGATCACATCCGAGACTCCGAACTAGCTTCGATACATTAAAACTCATAAACTCATAATATAACTATCGTCGAAACCTTAAGCGTGCGGACCCTACGGGTTCGAGAACAATGTAGACATGACCGAGACTCGTCTCCGGTCAATAACCAATAGCGGAACCTGGATGCTCATATTGGCTCCTACATATTCTACGAAGATCTTTATCGCTCAGACCGCATAACAACATACGTTGTTCCCTTTGTCATCGGTATGTTACTTGCCCGAGATTCGATCGTCGGTATCTCAATACCTAGTTCAATCTCGTTACTGGCAAGTCTCTTTACTCGTTTCGTAATACATCATCTCACAACTAACTCATTAGTTGCAATGCTTGCAAGGCTTATGTGATGTGCATTACCGAGAGGGCCCAGAGATACCTCTCCGACAATCGGAGTGACAAATCCTAATCTCGAAATACGCCAACCCAACATGTACCTTTGGAGACACCTGTAGAGCTCCTTTATAATCACCCAGTTACGTTGTGACGTTTGGTAGCACACAAAGTGTTCATCCGGCAAACAGGAGTTGCATAATCTCATAGTCATAGGAACATGTATAAGTCATGAAGAAAGCAATAGCAACATACTAAACGATCAGGTGCTAAGCTAATGGAATGGGTCATGTCAATCAGATCATTCATCTAATGATGTGATCTTGTTAATCAAATGACAACTCTTTGTCCATGGTTAGGAAACATAACCATCTTTGATTAACCAGCTAGTCTAGTAGAGGCATACTAGTGACACTCTGTTTGTCTATGTATTCACACATGTATTATGTTTCCGGTTAATACAATTCTAGCATGAATAATAAACTTTTATCATGATATATATAAGGAAATAAATAATAACTTTATTATTGCCTCTAGGGCATATTTCCTTCAGTCTCCCACTTGCACTAGAGTCAATAATCTAGTTCACATCACCATGTGATTTAACACTAATAGTTCACATCTTTATGTGATTAGTTCACATCTTCATGTGACCAACACCCAAAGGGTTTACTAGATTCAATAATCTAGTTCACATCGCTATGCGATTAACACCCAAAGAGTACTAAGGTGTGATCATGTTTTGCTTGTGAGAGAAGTTTAGTCAACGGGTCTGCCACATTCAGATCCGTATGTATTTTGCAAATTTCTATGTCAACAATGCTCTGCACAGAGCTACTCTAGCTAATTGCTCCCACTTTCAATATGTATCCAGATTGAGACTTAGAGTCATCTGGATTAGTGTCAAAACTTGCATCGACTTAACCCTTTACGACGAACCTTTTTGTCACCTCCATAATCGAGAAACATATCCTTATTCCACTAAGGATAATTTTGACCGCTGTCCAGTGATCTACTCCTAGATCACTATTGTACTACCTTGCCAAAATCAGTGTAGGGTATACAATAGATCTGGTACATAGCATGGCATACTTTATAGAACCTATGGCTAAGGCATAGGGAATGACTTTCATTCTCTTTCTATCTTCTGTTGTGGTCGGGTTTTGAGTCTTACTCAATTTCACACCTTGTAACACAGACAAGAACTCTTTCTTTGACTGTTCTATTTTGAACTACTTCAAAATCTTGTCAAGGTATGTACTCATTGAAAAAAACTTATCAAGCGTCTTGATCTATCTCTATAGATCTTGATGTTCAATATGTCAGCAGCTTCACCGAGGTCTTTCTTTGGAAAATTTCTTTCAAACACTCCTTTATGCTTTGCAGAATAATTCTACATTATTTCCGATCAACAATATGTCATTCACATATACTTATCAGAAATGTTGTAGTGCTCCCACTCACTTTCTTGTAAATACAGGCTTCATCGCAAGTCTGTATAAAACTATATGCTTTGATCAACTTATCAAAGCGTATATTCCAACTCCGAGATGCTTGCACCAGTCCATAGATGGATCGCTGGAGCTTGCATATTTTGTTAGCACCTTTAGGATTGACAAAACCTTCTGGTTGTATCATATACAACTCTTCTTTAATAAATCCATTAAGGAATGCAGTTTTGTTTATCCATTTGCCAGATTTCATAAAATGCGGCAATTGCTAACATGATTCGGACAAACTTAAGCATAGATACGAGTGAGAAACTCTCATCGTAGTCAACACCTTGAACTTGTCGAAAACCTTTTGCGACAATTCTAGCTTTGTAGATAGTAACACTACTATCCATGTCCGTCTTCCTCTTGAAGATCCATTTATTATCAATGGCTTGCCGATCCTCGGGCAAGTCCACCAAAGTCCACACTTTGTTCTCATACATGGATCCTATCTCAGATTTCATGGCCTCAAGCCATTTATTGGAATCTGGGCTCATCATCGCTTCCTCATAGTTCGTAGGTTCGTCATGGTCAAGTAACATGACCTCCAGAATAGGATTACCGTACCACTCTGGTGCGGATCTCACTCTGGTTTACCTACGAGATTCGGTAGTAACTTGATCTGAAGTTACATGATCATCATCATTAGCTTCCTCACTAATTGGTGTAGTAGTCACAGGAACAGATTTCTGTGATGAACTATTTTCCAATAAGGGAGAAGGTACAATTACCTTATCAAGTTTTCTACTTTCCTCCCACTCACTTCTTTCGAGAGAAACTCCTTCTCTAGAAAGGATCCATTCTTAGCAACGAATGTCTTGCCTTCGGATCTGTGATAGAAGGTGTACCCAACTGTCTCCTTTGGGTATCCTATGAAGACATATTTCTCCGATTTGAGTTTGAGCTTATCGAGATGAAACTTTTTCACATAAGCATTGCAACTCCAAACTTTAAGAAACGACAGCTTAGGTTTCTTGCCAAACCATAGTTCACACGGTGTCGTCTCAATGGATTTAGATGGTGCCCTATTTAACGTGAATGCAACTGTCTCTAATGCATAACCCCAAAACGATAGTGGTAGATCGGTAAGAGACATCATAGATCACACTATATCTAATAAAGTACGGTTATGACGTTCGGACACACCATTACACTATGGTGTTCCAGGTGGCGTGAGTAGTGAAACTATTTTATATTGTTTTAATTGAAGGCCAAACTCGTAACTCAAATATTTTACCTGTGTGATCATATCGTAGAAACTTTTATTTTCTTGTCACGATGATTTTCCACCTCACTCTGAAATTCTTTGAACTGTTCAAATGTTTCAGACTTATGTTTCATGAAGTAGATATCCCCATATCTGCTCAAATCATCTGTGAAGGTCAGAAAATAGTGATACCTGCTGCAAGCCTTAATATTCATCGGACCACATACATCAGCATGTATGATTTCCAACAAATCTGTTGCTTGCTTCATTGTTCCGGAGAACGGCGTTTTAGTCATCTTGCCCATAAGGCATGGTTCGCAAGCATCAAGTGATTCATAATCAAGTGATTCCAAAAGCCCACCAGCATGGAGTTTCTTCATGTGCTTTACACCAATATGACTTAAACGACAGTGCCACAAATAAGTTGCACTATCATTATTAACTTTGCATCTTTTGGTTTCAATATTATGAATATGTGTATCACTATGATCGAGATCCAACGAACTTGTTTCATTGGGTGTATGACCATCGAAGGTTTTATTCATGTAAACAGAACAACAATTATTCTCTGACTTTAATGAATAACCGTATTGCAATAAACATGATCAAATCATATTCATGCTCAACGCAAAAACCAAACAACACTTATTTAGGTTCAACACTAATCCCGAAAGTATAGGGGAGTGTGCGATGATGATCATATCAATCTTGGAACTACTTCCAACACACATCGTCACTTCACCCTTAACTAGTCTCTGTTTATTCTGCAACTCCTGTTTCGAGTTACTACTCTTAGCAACTGATCCAGTATCAAATACTGAGGGGTTGCTATAAACACTAGTAAAGTACACATCAATAACATGTATATCAAATATACTTTTGTTCACTTTGCCATCCTTCTTATCCACCAAATACTTGGGGCAGTTCTGCTTCCAGTGACCAGTCCCTTTGCAGTAGAAGCACTTAGTCTCAGGCTTAGGACCAGACTTGGGCTTCTTCACTTGAGCAGCAACTTGCTTGTTGTTCTTCTTGAAGTTCCCCTTCTTCCCTCTGCCCTTTTCTTGAAACTAGTGGTCTTGTCTACCATCAACACTTGATGTTTTTCTCGATTTCTACCTTCGTCAATTTCCGCATTACGAAGAGCTTGGGAATCGTTTCCGTTATCCCTTGCATATCATAGTTCATCACGAAGTTCTACTAACTTGGTGATGGTGACTAGAGAATTCTGTCAATCACTATCTTATCTGGAAGATTAACTCCCACTTGATTCAAGCGATTGTAGTACTCAGACAATCTGGGCACATGCTCACTAGTTGAGCGAATCTCCTCAATCTTTTAGCTATAGAACTTGTTGGAGACTTCATATCTCTCAACTCGGATATTTGCTTGAAATATTAACTTCAACTCCTGGAACATCTCATATGCTCCATGACGTTCAAAACGTCTTTGAAGTCCCGATTCTAAGCCATTAAACATGGTCCACTACTATCAAGTAGTCATCATATTGAGATAGCCAAACGTTCATAACGTCTGCATCTGCTCCTGCAATAGGTCTGTCACCTAGCGGTGCATCAAGGACATAATTCTTCTGTGCAGCAATGAGGATAAACCTCAGATCACGGATCCAATCCGCATCATTGCTACTAACATCTTTCAACACAATTTTTCTCTAGGAACATATCAAAATAAACATATGAAAGCAACAACGCGAGCTATTGATCTACAACATAGATATGCTAATACTACCAGGACTAAGTTCATGATAAATTAAAGTTCAATTAATCATATTACTTAAGAACTCCCACTTAGATAGACATCCCTCTAATCCTCTAAGTGATCACATGATCCAAATCAACTAAACCATAACCGATCATCACGTGAAATGGAGTAGTTTTCAATGGTGAACATCGCTATGTTGATCATATCTACTATATGATTCACGCTCGATCTTTCGATCTCAGTGTTCCGAGGCTATATCTGCATATGCTAGGCTCGTGAAGTTTAACCTGAGTATTCTGCGTGTGCAAAACTGGCTTGCACCCGTTGTAGATGGACATAGAGCTTATCACACCCGATCATCACGTGGTGTCTGGGCACGACGAACTTCGGCAACGGTGCATACTCAGGGAGAACACTTTTATCTTAAAATTTAGTGAGGAATCATCTTATAATGCTACCGTCAATCAAAGCAAGATAAGATGCATAAAAGATAAACATCACATGCAATCAATATAAGTGATATGATATGGCCATCATCATCTTGTGCTTGTGATCTCCATCCTTGAAGCACCGTCGTGATCACCATCGTCACCGGCGCGACACCTTGATCCATCGTAGCATCATTGTCGTCTCGCCAATCTTATGCTTCTACGACTATCGCTACCACTTAGTGATAAAGTAAAGCATTACAGGGCGATTGCATTGCATACAATAAAAGCGACAACCATATGGCTCCTGCCAGTTGCCGATAACTCGGTTACAAAACATGATCATTTCATACAATAAAATTTAGCATCATGTCTTGACCATATCACATCACAACATGCCCTGCAAAAACAAGTTAGACGTCCTCTACTTTGTTGTTGCAAGTTTTACGTGGCTGCTACGGGCTTAAGCAAGAACCAATCTTACCTACGCATCAAAACCACAACGATAGTTTGTCAAGTTGGTGCTGTTTTAACCTTCGCAAGGACCGGGCGTAGCCACACTCGGTTCAACTAAAGTTGGAGAAACTGTCACCCGCAAGTCACCTATGTGCAAAGCACGTCGGGAGAACCAGTCTCGTGTAAGCGTACGCGTAATGTTGGTCCGGGCCGCTTCGTCCAACAATACTGCCGAACCAAAGTATGACATGCTGGTAAGCAGTATGACTTATATCGCCCACAACTCACTTGTGTTCTACTTGTGCATATAACATCAACATATAAAACCTAGGCTCGGATGCCACTGTTGGGTTTCATAGTAATTTCAAAAAATTTCCTACGCACACGCAAGATCATGGTGATGCATAGCAACGAGAGGGGAGAGTGTGATCTACGTACCCTTGTAGACCGACAGCGGAAGCGTTAGCACAACGCGATTGATGTAGTCGTACGTCTTCACGGCCCGACCGATCAAGTACCGAAACTACGGCACCTCCGAGTTCTAGCACACGTTCAGCTCGATGATGATCCCCGGACTCCGATCCAGCAAAGTGTCGGGGAAGAGTTCCGTCAGCACGACGGCGTGGTGACGATCTTGATGTTCTACTGTCGCAGGGCTTCGCCTAAGCACCGCTACAATATTATCGAGGACTATGGTGGAAGGGGGCACCACACACGGCTAAGAATATGATCACGTGGATCAACTTGTGTGTCTAGGGGTGCCCCTGCCCCCGTATATAAAGGAGCAAGGGGAGGAGGCCAGCCGGCCCTATAGGCACGCCAAGGAGGAGTCCTCCTCCTAGTAGGAGTAGGACTCGTACTAGGAGGGGGAAAGAAGTGGGGAGGGAGAGGGAAAGGGGGGGCGCCGCCCCCCTCTCCTAGTCCAATTCGGACCAGGGGGGAGGAGGCGTGCGGCCCACCTCTGTCTGCCTCTCTCTCTCTCCACTAAGGCCCGTATGGCCCATTACTTCTCCCGGGGGGGTTCCGGTAACCCTCCGGTTCTCCGGTTTTCTTCGAAATCCCCCGGAACACTTCCGGTGTCCGAATATAGCCGTCCAATATATCAATCTTTATGTCTCGACCATTTCGAGACTCCTCGTCATGTCCGTGATCACATCCGGGACTCCGAACTAGCTTCGGTACATCAAAACTCACAAACTCATAATATAACTGTCATCGAAACCTTAAGCGTGCGGACCCTACGGGTTCGAGAACAATGTAGACATGACCGAGACTCGTCTCCGGTCAATAACCAATAGCGGAACCTGGATGCTCATATTGGCTCCTACATATTCTACGAAGATCTTTATCGGCCAGACCGCATAACAACATACGTTGTTCCCTTTGTCATCGATATGTTACTTGCCCGAGATTCGATCGTCGGTATCTCAATACCTAGTTCAATCTCATTACCGGCAAGTCTCTTTACTCGTTCCGTAATACATCATCTCACAACTAACTCATTAGTTGCAATGCTTGCAAGGCTTATGTGATGTGCATTACCGAGAGGGCCCAGAGATACCTCTCCGACAATCAGAGTGACAAATCCTAATCTCGAAATACGCCAACCCAACATGTACCTTTGGAGACACCTGTAGAGCTCCTTTATAATCACCCAGTTACGTTGTGACGTTTGGTAGCACACAAAGTGTTCCTCCGGCAAATGGGAGTTGCATAATCTCATAGTCATAGGAACATGTATAAGTCATTAAGAAAGCAATAGCAACATACTAAACGATCGGGTGCTAAGCTAATGGAATGGGTCATGTCAATCAGATCATTCATCTAATGATGTGATCCTGTTAATCAAATGACAACTCTTTGTCCATGGTTAGGAAACATAACCATCTTTGATTAACAAGCTAGTCTAGTAGAGGCATACTAGTGGCACTCTGTTTGTCTATGTATTCACACATGTATTATGTTTCCGGTTAATACAATTCTAGCATGAATAATAAACTTTTATCATGATATATAAGGAAATAAATAATAACTTTATTATTGTCTCTAGGGCATATTTCCTTCAAGAACTCCACACCCCAGTTACCGGAGGGCTTCTGCCTCACGCTGAAGAAGCCCGACTTGCCCTTCGGCGTCTTCTTCGGCGCCATCGGAGAGCGGTGGAGCGGCGGCGGCGTGCGGAGCTGCGGGGCAGATCTGCGGGGCGGCGACGGACGGAGCCGGGCGGGGCGGAGCTGTGGGGCGGTGGCGGCGGGCGGAGCTGCGGGGCGGTGGCAGACGGTGCTGGGCGGGATGGAGCAGGGTGGGGTGGAGCTGCGGGGTG
>NC_041382.1:705452279-705555706 GCF_002162155.2 Triticum dicoccoides | reverse complement strand
GGCGGGCGGGTGGCGTCAGGGCGGCGGCAGACAGGCGGGAGGTCGCGGGCGGGCGGGCGGGAAAGGAAATGAAGTGGCGGTTGGGCGTTCGCAGGCGGCGGCTGGTTTTGGACTAGATGCATCTCGTGATGTATATTTGCATCACGAGGTGTTGTATTTTACATCACGAGGAGGTCGCGGTCCAATTTTTTTTACATATGAACCATCTGTTGACGCTGCGTTTTTGGTCTCAGACGGTCCAAAAATTAGTTATTTTTACATTTAGACCATATATTGGAGATGCTCTTACGGTGTGATTATACCAGAGATTATCGATCATTGTAATACTTTTGATACTTGTTCCGTGAGTTATGAGTATATGAGCTCGAATATCGAGGCTCATAATTTAGCGAAGCACACTCGCTTACTTGGGGTTGACCGTCATGTTTGGTTAGGCACACCAGATGATCTTACTTTTGTCCCTGTAAATATTATGACGAGTTAAAAGCTTCACGAGATTATCTTAAAAAATATTGCAACTTAAGCCGACACGGGTTCGGGAAAATTCACACCAAGTAAAAGGTATACGCCTGCTCACGCGAACACACGCGCACCGCCAGCACATGCGTGCGCTCACGTAATAACACATACATAAAGACCATAGTTATGAACCTTCAAGACTAAGAAAGTCATGGCACGGCCGTTGTCAATGAGAATGCCTCCATCTGCCATAGGCCTTGTTCGGTTAATCCTTCTCTCAAGGGTATTGAAGAGGATTGGAGAGGATTTTGGTTTGTAGGGTATTTAATCCATCTCAATCCCTGCCAATCCCCTTCAAATCCATCTCAAACCGAACAAAGCCTTAGTGAGAAATACATGACGTTAAACCTAGAGTTTGATCCCTCGCGAGTCCGGGGTACAACTTTCTTTCTAACCAGCCGACAATAAGTTGGTTAATGTATATACTAGCTTGCAAAAACGCTTTACATTATGGGACGGAGGAGTAGAAGTAAGTCAGTATTGGTAATTTCCAACTTCTGACATGGAGTGGAGACAAGATGATAGAAATAAGAGAGTTTTCAATGGGAAGATTCTATTATTATTCAGTAGCATACATAGATAATACAGAAGGCAGTACTCTATGAAGAAAATCCTGCAACATATATAGCATTAGCAACACCTCCTAGGTCCTCGCAGCTAACAAATTAGGTTGGAAGAGAGCAAAAATATTAATTCCTAGCGCACCAAGGACCATATATATACTATACTAGCCACCAGCTGCCGCCTTCCTAGCTTTCTTGTCATCGATGAAGTGTTGCATGAGATAGGAAACGAACCCCCAGGCAGCGATGAGCATGGATATGATCTTTATCCCATCCATGGTGTCGTGGAAAATGAGCACGGCGAAGAGGGGCACGATGGGCAGCGACACGATGCTGATGACGTTGGAGAAGAGGGAGGAGACCTCGAAGACGAGCCCCACCACCCCGACGGAGGTGATCTGCCAGGACACGGCCGTCCACACCAGCGTCATGAAGTAGGAGAACTGGCCGGAGCGGAAGGTGTCCATCTCCTCCGTCATCATCCTCCACTCGCCGCTGGCGAAGAGGCCGACCATGGAGGCGATGGTGGCGACGAGCGCTGTGTATATCTGCATGTTGAGCACGGTCGTGTAGGTGTGCTTCTTGATCATGTTCTCGAAGGTGAGCTGCATGAGGGAGAGGATGAGCGAGTAGGTGCCCGACGCCCCCAGCGTCAGCAGGAAGCCCATGAGGTACTTGCCCCGAGGCATGCCGCTCATGTCCTCCGTCTCGTGGTGGTTCACCCCGAGGAGCGCGTCCGACAGCGTCAGCAGGATCACAGCGTTGAAGATCAGGCCGGTGAGCTTCTGCGAGTTGAGCACGTAGGAGAAGACGACGTTGAAGGCCAGCTGGCTGGCGCAGATGAGCGAGTAGGTGGAGACCGGGAGGTACTTGAGGCCGCTGGCGTACATCATGTCCTCGGCGGCTATGATGAGCCCCAGGACGACATAGATCACCGCGACCTTGGCGACCGGGGCGTCGCCGTTGGCGCCGCCGCCGCCGGACGACTTGGGGAAACACAAGAGGGCGAGGAACAATATGGGGAAGCCAGCGGTCTGCATGAACGTTGATATCCACTTGCTGCTGCCGCCCTGGTGGTAGTAGTACCTCCCCAGCAGCGTCGTGGACGTCTGGCCGGCGACGACGAAGAAGACGTCCACCGACACCATCATCCACCACCGCCAGTTCTTGGCGCCGGAGTTCTTGGATGGTGCCCCCGGCTCGGCTTTGGGTGGCCCTGTGGTTTACAGCGAGAACTGTAAAATTCAGTGACGTCAATGACAGAATCACTATGAGTTTGATAAGTAAAATTGTTTCCTTTCATTCCCTCATGTTCACATTTCACCCTTGGAAGAAGAACACTGTAAATCAATTTAAGCCCGCGTTCGCGCCATTGGACCGTGGGCTTAGCGAAGGCAACGAACAGCCCAACGTACGGCCGGACGAATTGAACAGAAGTAAACCGTCCAAAACGGATGAAAATTCGACAAGCAGAGAGTGATGGCAATCTGACCTGCAGGGATCTGTATCTAGACCTCGGCGTTGCTCGTGCTGCCCGCATTGTTGTCGGTGCTGGCGTCGGCCATCTCATCCGATCGAGATCCCAGTCAGGAGAAGGGGGAGGAGGAGGAGGAGGAGGAGGAGGAGAGGGGAGGCGATTGCAGATCGAGAGGACGAAGAGGTTTAGCGGTGGAGAGGAACAAGAGGGACATGCGGAGGTGGAATGGAGTGGAGATGGGTGGGAAGAACAAGAGCCCGAGTCCGCCCTTTAATTTCTCTGCCGCTTTCCTCATCTCGCTGTTGCCCTCTCACTGTGCAGCATGCAGAGATCGATCGATGCAGACGCAGAGTTTTACGGGTCAATGCAAGAGCTGTCCGTCTTCATGCATGTATTGCTGCAGAGGGCAGCAGGTATGTGTACTTCCGTCGTCACGTTTGACAGGCCACCGCCAGGGAAAACCGAGCTAGCCATTGTGGACAGTGACTGCGCAGTTCCTCTATGCTGCGCAGTTGGAAACTATATTTCCTTGATTGATTGCAACTGGCACAGAGTACAGGGCTTAAGAAGGGAAGGTGGAGCACCGGTCGCCCTACAATGTAGGCACGCAGGCCATGGTGAGGTGCGATCCTACAATCCCGAAGTGAATACAACAGAGGCAACGTTACAATATACAAAATGATATACACAGATTCTAACACCCTCCCTCAGTCGGAACACCGTTGGGAAGAATGTTCAGGCTGTAGCGAAAAACTCTGAAGACTGGAGACGGCAACCCCTTAGTGAAAATGTCGGCATACTGAGAGCTTGGGGGTACGTGAAGGACGCGAGCTTCGCCGAGAGCCACCCGGTCATGAACGAAGTGCAAGTCAATCTCAATATGCTTAGTGCGCTGATGTTGGGCCGGGTTGCTCGCAAGATACGATGCGTTGACATTGTCACAATACATGATAGTAGCACGAGTCGTAGGAAGCTTGAGTTCATGGAGAAGTTGACGCAACCAGCAAGACTCAGCCACATAGTTAGCAATGCCTCTGTACTTAGCTTCTGCACTCGAACACGAGATGGTTGGCTGCCTCTTCGATGACCAAGAAATAAGGTTGTCATCGAGAAAAATACAGAATCCTGAAGTGGACTTGCGTGTATCCGGGCATCCTGCCCAATCCACGTCGGTGTAGGCAAGTAGATCCATGGAGGGGGAGTTGTGGAGCTACAAGCCGTAATGAGATGTGCCTTTGAGGTACCGTAAGAGCCGTTTGACAAGTTGCATGTGTGTGTCCTGAGGTGCATGCATGAAGAGGCAGACTTGTTGTACAGTGTAGGCAATATCCGGGCGTGTAAGCATGAGGTATTGGAGAGCGCCAGCCAAGCGTCTGCGGTAATGAGTAGGGTTGGAAAGAAGGGCGCCAGTGTGGGAGGACAGCTTGGAGCTAATGTCAATGGGGGTGGAGACCGGCTTGCAGTTGAGCATCTTGGCGCGCTCGAGGATCTCAAGGGTGTACTGTTGTTGGCACAAGAAGAGGCCAGAGGAGTTGGCGGTGGCATTAATGCCCAAGAAGTGGTGGAGAGCACCTAAGTCAGTCATGGAGAACTCGGACTTGAGGGAGTTGATGATATATGTGAGGGTGGAGGAGGAGCTAGCTGTGAGAATGATATCATCAACGTAAACGAGCAAGTAGGCAATAGAGGTACCATGTTGCAAGATGAAGAGTGAGGAGTCACTCTTAGAAGCCCGAAACCCCAAGGAGAGGAGAAACGCCTGGAAACGGAGAAACCAAGTCCGTGGTGCTTGCTTGAGCCCATAGAGAGACTTGCGAAGAAGACAAACATGATCCGGTTTGGAGCTGTCCACGAACCCTCATGGCTGGCTGCAATACACTGTTTCACTGAGATCGCCATGAAGGAATGCATTTTTGACATCAAGCTGGTGGATAGGCCATGAGCGAGAAGTGGCAATGCTGAGAACCACACGAATAGTTGCTGGCTTGACCACGAGACTGAATGTTTCACCATAATCCACGCCCTCTTATTGAGTGAAACCACGTACAACCATCCAGCTTTGTAGCGAGCGAGAGAGCCATCTGTGTTGAATTTGTGCCGGAAAATCCATTTGCGCGTGACAATGTTAACACTTTCAGGTTTAGGCACCAACGACCAAGTGAAGTTGTTCATTAAAGTAGGATATTCATCGAGCATTGCTTGGTGCCAATGGGGATCTTTGAGGGCGAACTTGTAGGTTGGTGGGATGGGGGAAATAGTGGAAGAGGTGGCATCAGCAAGGAACAATCGCTTGGGCATGAGGTAGCCAGTTTTGGCACATGTGGACATTTTGTGTGCATTGTGGGGTGGCTGAACCGAAATGGCGTTAGGAGGGAGACGTGGCGCATGGGGAGTGGAGGGTGCGGAAGAGGAGGAGGATCCAGTGGGGACAGGGGCAGGCGAAGTGGAGGGTCCGACTGTAGTGGGCGTTGGATCCGAGGCAAATTCGTTGGCAAGTTGGGTGGTGGGAGCGGACCGCGAGGAGGATCTGGGGGTGGTTGGGAGGACCAACGTGCTTAGCGAGGGGAGCGGCAATGGGTGCGGGGCGAACCAGAGGCAGGCGAGCACGTGGCAGTGCGGGGTGTGTGCGGTGTTGCGGGTGTGGGTGGCCGGCCAGGAGATGGTGGGGAGTGGGGCCCATCCAAGGTAGGTGGGGCAGGGCATTGATACCTATTGATGGGCATCTCCATAGCCCGTTAATACGCCTAGTTGATTTGAGACTATCTTCTCCTTTTTGTCTTCTCCACAACCACCATTCTATTCCACCTTTAGTGCTATATCCATGGCTCACGTTCATGTATTGCGTGAAGATTAAAAAAGTTTGTGAAAATCAAAAGTATGAAACAATTGCTTGGTTTGTCATCGGGGTTGTGCATGATTAAATACTTTGTGTGATGAAGATAGAGCATAGCCAGACTATATGATTTTGTACGGATAGCTTTCTTTAACCATGTTATTTTGAGAAGACATGATTGCTTTGTTAGTATGCTTGAAGTATTATTATTTTTATGTCAATATTAAACTTTTGTTTTGAATCTTATGGATCTGGATATTCTTGCCACAATAGAGAAGATTACACTGATGAATATATTAGGTAGCATTCTACATCAAAAATTTCATTTTTATCATTTACCTACTCGAGACGAGCAGGAGTTAAGTTTGGGGATGCTCTGTTTTGAGGAAATATTCTTTTGTGGTGTTCCTCTCCGCTCTGCTGCTCCCCTTTCCACACGCTGAACTCCCCTTCCTTCCTTCATTGACTTAGATCTCGAGACCTGCTCCTGCCGGATCTGATGATGGAGCTGGCGGGAGACTCTTCCCTGGAGGCCGCGATTGCATGGCTGGTGCAGACCATCTGAGGGAGTCCTGGATTAGGGGGTGTCCGGATAGCCGGACTATACCTTCGGCTGGACTCCTGGACTATGAAGATATAAGATTGAAGACTTCGTCTCGTGTCCGGAAGGGACTTTCCTTGGCGTGGAAGGCAAGCTTGGCGATACGGATATGTAGATCTCCTACCATTGTAACCGACTCTGTGTAACCCTAGCCCTCTCCGGTGTCTATATAAACCTGAGGGTTTTAGTCCGTAGGACGAACAACAATCATACCATAGGCTAGCTTCTAGGGTTTAGCCTCCTTGATCTCGTGGTAGATCTACTCTTGTACTACCCATATCATCAATATCAATCAAGCAGGACGTCGGGTTTTACCTCCATCAAGAGGGCCCAAACCTGGGTAAAACATTGTGTCCCCTGCCTCCTGTTACCATCCGGCCTAGACGCATAGTTCGGGACCCCCTACCCGAGATCCACCGGTTTTGACACCGACATTGGTGCTTTCATTGAGAGTTCCTCTGTGTCGTCGCCATCAGGAAGGATGCCTTATCCCGTCTTTAAAGACGGCACCGTTGTTAAGGGAGCTATGGTTGTCGGCCAAACTCTCCGGCTAGGTGGTTCCTTATGACCGCCTGTTCGGCTGCTGTGCCGACGATGACCTCTCAGGTCATCGAAAGCAATCTTCACGTCAGCTCGAAATTCGCCGAGCAGCTAGATCCAATGGAGCTCTCTTCCCTAAACGAGCTCTTGGATCGCATCGCCGCCCTGGGAGTCGCTACGGATTTTGACCAGATTGGGCCTAAACCCGATCTGAAAGAGATTAACTCTCCCCAGGTCACCCATCACGTTGCCGTGGTAGAGGGACAGTGCGGCGACCCTTCATCTATCTTAAGGACTAGCTATGTCCGGATTCCCGATCCCTCCAAGACAGATACCCGCAGAGGGGAGGACATCACTCAAGACCTGAACTTAAAGTCAGGCGACGGGCTAGATTCATTGGACAGCATCCAAGAATCCAAACTTCCGAGTTCGGAAACTCCTTGGCCCCTGGGTCTCAGATTGGGTGAGGTTTCGGATTTGATTCCACCCACCCACCCGTACATAAGCGATCTATCCCAAATTAGGCAAGAGCCCAAAAAAACAGTACATCATTACTGGGCCAGATTCCTCCTAGTTATGAACAGGATAAAGGACTGCCGCGAGGAAGACGCAATTTCATTCTTTTGCAATAATTGCACGGACAAGGGAATCCTCAACGCCATAAGTCTCCATGATATTACACGCTTCGCTGACTTGGCGTCCATAGTACGAAAGTACTGTGCGATGGAAAGCGCCTGGAAAACCTAAATAAAATTTTGGGACAATCCGGCCCTGAATACAAACCCAGTCCGAAATAAAAGGGTGCATCATCGCCAGACACCCGGGTTCAATACCAAAAAGCAAAAGCCCTCTACAGGGCACGGAACCGTATTGGAAGGATGGCTTAATGGACCCTGTAAAATTCACAGTGCAGAGGGCGCCACACCAACTTACAACCTTAGAGCATGTTGGATACTCCGGCAGGTGGCAAAAATTGGCGAAGATCTTCTAATTCCAGAAGCCACAGAAATCCACCCCAGAGAAACCAGTACGGTATTAACAGTCTTCGAGACTTCCGCATCAAATAATATGCGAAAAAGAACACTCCGCAGCCTTGCCGAAGTCTACCAAGTAGCAACAATAAACCCATGGAGTGACACGGCTATTACTTTTAACGCTAGTGATGAACCTAAATTCCGAACAGCCCGAGCACCAGCCGCATTGGTCCTTAGTCCAATAGTGGACGACTTTCGTCTTACCAAGGTACTCATGGATGGCGGCAGCGGATTGAACCTCATTTATGAGGAAACCCTTCAAAAAATGGAAATAGACTGGAACCGCATTGAGCGAAGCAGCACAACCTTTAGAGGAATAATCCCCAGTCGGGAAGTGCGTTGTACAGGAAAAATCACACTAGATGTGGTGTTCGGCATGCGGGATAATTACAGGTCCGAAGAGGTCACGTTCCAGGTGGCCCCGTTCAGTAGCGGACATCACGCTCTGTTAGGGCAGGAAGCATTTACAATCTTCCAAGCAATACCCCATTACGGGTACATGAAGCTCAAGATGCCCGGGCCTAACGGAATCATCACTCTCGCTAGTGATCCGGACATAGCACTCCGCGCTGAAAACAAGACAGCCGCACTGGCCCTCGAGGCGCTATCCGAAGCCCTAGCGGCTGAGGAACTGACTGCGCTGCGCTCCACGGTGAATAGGGACGATGTGATACTCGATAAAAGATCCAAGTCCACCTCCTTTAAACCGGCGGACGAAATAGTCAAATTCCAGGTCCATCCAACGGACCCCAATAAAACAGCTTCCATCAGGGCACAGTTAAACCCTGATATAGACGCCGCACTGCGAGAGTTCCTATGAGAGAACTGGGACATTTTCGCCTGGCACCCTTCAGACATGCCAGGAATCCCACGCAGTCTAGTCGAACATAGCTTAAATATCCTAAAAGGATTCAAGCCAGTCAAACAGGCTCTTTGGCGTTTTTCCGAACCTAAGAGACATGCCATGGGAGAGGAACTAGCCAAGCTATTGGAGGCCGGATTCATCAAAGATATAAAACACCCAGACTGGCTAGCAAACCTGGTGATGGTACCAAAGAAGGACAAATCCTGACGCCTGTGCGTCGATTTTAAAGACCTTAACAAGGCTTGCCCAAAGGATCCCTTCCCTCTCCCCCGCATCGATCAAATTATCGACGCTACCGCAGGACACAATTCGTTGTGTTTCCTCGACGCATACTCCGGCTACCATCAAATAAAGATGGCAGAGTCAGACCAAGCCGCAACGACATTCATCACACCATACGGCCCATTCCGCTTCAACACAATGCCCTTGGGGCTCAAAAACGCCGGCGCAACATATCAGCGCATGATTCAGACATGTCTGGCAAACCAGATCGGCAAAATAGTGGAGGCATACGTTGATGATGTGGTCATTAAAACAAGACATGTCGAATCTCTAGTAGACGACTTGAGGCTAACATTCGATAACCTCCGAACATACGACATCAAGCTCAACCCGGAAAAATGCGTTTTCGGCGTTCCAGCCGGAAAGCTCTTGGGCTTCATTGTATCCGGTAGAGGAATTGAAGCAAATCCAACCAAGATCCGAGCTCTGTCACAATTGGATATCCCGAAGGACCTCAAACAAATACAAAAATTAACCAGATGCGTAGTGGCTCTAAGTCGCTTTATCTCCCGCTTAGGAGAAAAGGCCCTACCCCTTTACCGCCTCCTTCGGCGCACCGAACACTTCAAGTGGACGGATGCAGCCACGGCCGGACTCGACGAAATAAAAGCCATCTTGGCAACAAACCTAGTCCTGGCCGCGCCAAACATTGGCGAACCAATGCTATTATACATTGCAGCAACCCATCAGGTCGTAAGCGCAGTGCTCGTCGTCGAACGAGAAACGGACGGACACAAATTCCCCCTTCAAAAGCCGGTCTACTATGAGTCCACTGTCCTTACTCCGTGACTTTACGGTACCCGCATTATCAAAAGATTGCGTACGCGGTATTTATGGCATCCCGGAAGCTGTGACACTACTTTCAAGAGTGTTCAATAACAGTAGCCTCGGAAAGTGCCACTTAACGATATTATAAACAACCGCGATGCGACGGGCCGGATTGCAAAATGGGCCATTGAGCTCCTCCCGTTCGACATAACTTACAAGCCACGGCGAGCTATCAAGTCGCAAGTTTTGGCCGAGTTCGTCGCAGAATGGACGGAGGCCGAACACCCTAAAGAGTACGGCACAAATTCAAACTGGGTCATGCACTTCGACGGCTCCAAAATGTTGGCCGGTCTAGGGGCTGGCGTCGTTTTGACGCCCCCACAGGAGACACAGTTCAATACATACTCCAGATAATGTACACAGACTCCAGCAATGCAGCCGAATATGAGGCCCTTTTACATGGTCTCCGGATGGCAGTATCCATGGGCATTCAACGCCTAGAGGTGCGCGGGGACTCGAACCTCGCAATATCCCAAATAAATGGAGACTTTGATGCCAAGAATCCAAAAATGGTAGCTTATCGCAACGCCGTCCTAAAAATGTCAGCTCGGTTCGAAGGGCTCGAATTTCACCATATAGCCCGGGAAAATAATCAGGCGGCAGATGTCCTGGCACGCGTCGGTGCAAAACGCGATGTAGTCCCACCCCAACATCTTCTTGGAAAGGCTGTTCAAGCCATCCATAGTATGGGAAGGGGAACCCGGCAATAACAGCCCGGACCCAACCACACTGCCCGACACCGAACACTCTGACATAATTGGAGGCTCTGCCAATGAAATAACACCTTTAGCCCACGTAATAATGGCCGTCATCGCCCCGTGGGCAGAACCATTCCTCGCCTACTTTACTAGGCAGGAACTCCCCGAGGACCAAAATGAGGCACGCTGCATAGTGCGGCGATCTAAAGCCTATAAAGTCCATGAGGGAGAGCTTTATAAGAAAAGCACTACCGGAGTCCTTCAAAGGTGCATCTCCGAAGAGGAAGGGCGGAACCTCGTGGCTGAAATTCATGCGGGACTCGGCGGTCATCACGCTGCAGCTCGGTCCCTTGTAAGCAAGGCCTTCCATACAGGCTTTTATTGGGCGACGGCCCGGGCAGACGCCCGGGACTTAGTCCAACGATGCGTCGGTTGCCAGCTTTTTGCAAACCAAAGCCATATGCCACCTACCGCCCTCCAAACTATCCCCATCACTTGGCCCTTCCTGGTCTGGGGACTTCACATGGTTGGACCCCTTAAAGGCGGAACCCACAAGAAAAAATACTTACTGGTCATGGTGGATAAGTTCACCAAATGGATAGAAGCCAAGCCTGTTAAGACGGTTGAATCCGGACCGGTGATAGACTTTATATCCGGGGTGGTACACCGTTAAGGCGCCCCCCACAGCATCATCACTGATAACGGCACGATCTTTACGGCCGACGAGGTAAAACTCTGGTGCAAAAACATGGGCATGAGCTCGATTATGCTTCCGTCTATCACCCACAAACTAACGGCCAGGTCGAACGTGCAAATGGTCTTATCATGAGCGGCATCAAACCCAGATTAGTGCGGTCCCTTAAGGAATCTAATACGCACTGGGTAGAGGAGCTCGACTCCGTACTTTGGGGGCTGCGGACCACACCGAATCGCACCACCGGATACACACCATTCTTCATGGTGTACGGCGCAGAGGCAGTTTTGCCCTGCGACATAATTCATGACTCACCTCGAGTGCGCATGTACGAAGCAAGAGAAGCCGAGCTCGATCGGCAGGACAGTTTGGACGCCTTGGAGGAAGAGCAGGACGTGGCAAAAGCCCGTTCCGCATTCTATCAACAGCAGGCTCGAAGATACCAAAGCAGAGAAGTACGTGCCAAAAATTACAGTGTTGGCGAATTAGTTCTATGCGTGACGGACAAGAAAAAGGACAAACTCAAGCCCAAGTGGGAAGGTCCCTTCATAATTGACCAAGTCCTCACTGGTGGAGCGTACCGCCTGCGAGATGCATCGGATAACCGACTCGAGCTGAACCCATGGAACGCAACCCGTCTCCGAAGATTCTATGCCTAGCGCCGGACTCTGTGTTCATCTCCTTCCTCTGTCCTTTTTTTATATACTTTCTGTCTTACATTTCTCTCCTTCTCCCCTCTCTCTCTCTCTCTTATAGCCTTTAAAGGCTCATAAAGTGATGCGCTATCCGCGCTCATTAAACTTGGGGGCTTCTTTAAATAGAAGCTTATTTATACGGGCTTCATGCCCAACACATGTGTCACACTTCCGCATGTACCTTTTATTCACCATTATATGCATCGATATGACTTAAGTTTTGGCCAAGCTGGGTTGCCTGGCTCCTGTGCTTACCCCTACATTCCCGATTGTTCGGCTAGGTGGTAAAGGGAGCACCTCTACGATTGTTACTGCCGGGTCAGCCGGATGTGTACCTCAGACTGGGTGAAGCCGAAAGCTAGCGTTCTTAAGGGAATATTCGGTCGGTGAACTAAAGATGATCTTTTTTTCCACTTATTTATCTATATGCCCCCAGATGTTTTTCCTGTGTCTCTTTTCGCAGAATGGACATGCACTTTAGGGCATGCCTCCCAGGGAAAGGAACCCCTAACGGAACTATTCTCCCTGGAAGATGTTTCTTACTAACCATGTAATATAACATAACTAGTTGGGCACTTGTCTGTTCAAGCACTAATGACCCCTACGCCTGGACTCCATGCATACCCCGGTTCTTATATAACCGCGAGGGTATTCAGACACACTCCAGACCGTCAGGTCCCGAGGTTGAAGCAAAAAGGTCGGCCATGACAAACGATCTACAATCCGGCTAGAAGGCATTACACATGTCAATTAAAATTACATAGTCAATCTGACTGATTGTATTCCTCTTCAATACCATCTAACAGGCTGTCTAGCTTACAGTCCTGTTGGGAATACTTTGCGGCCAATTCTACTTGGCCGTATACTAAGCTCATAGGGATATCCTTCCCATCAGGCCCCACGGGTCCGACCTCGGCCATGTGGTTTGGGTCAGCCTTCGTGTACCGCGTCTTCACTATGGCCCACGCCTCCCTGGCGCCTTGACGGCAGGCCGACATATTCCACAATCGGAAGCGCCGCCGCACTCCCTTCAGCTTCTCTACAAGCTCTCCAAGGCCTTCGGGCATGGAGACGGATGGCCACAAGGCCTGGGCGACGCCTTGCATCACCTGCCGAACTCGCTCGTGCAGTTGTGAGAGCTCGGGAAGAAGGTCACCCATAGAACCGGGCATTTCCTCTGCAGGACGACCTGTTAGCATACCTACAGACATTACTCTGTTAGTCGACTTCCTCGCCGAACTCTTTTTTCAAAGTTCGTTTAAGCACTTACTAAATATGCCGTGTTGAAGCCACTGATTCTCCTTAACGGAGTCCAATAGCTGGTCACGAACATCCTTCAGTTCAACACCCAGCTTGGTGTTGGCATCTTGGAGATTGTTCTTCTCCCGCCTCACCTTTGTCAGCACACTCTCACCAGCCTTCAGCTGGCGTAGGAGTTGTTGCTTTTCCAGATTTAATCCGGCGCCATCTGCAACTTCATTTGTCAGATTTGCACCCACGCTGCACTTCGCAAAATACTTATCTTTCGAAGCGTATATTACCAGAGGGGGTCTCCTTGGGCTTCCCTGCCGCGGCTACTGCGGCCTCAAGTTGGGCTTTGCACTCTTCCAGCTCCTGGGACAGTAGGGTATTATTTTCTGTAAGAACCTGCATAACAAATGATCCTTAAATCAGTTATTCTAACTATTTCAAGTCTCGGGGGCTACCGGTATATATATAATTACCGAAATTTTCTTACCCGTATGTCTTTTACATACTGCTCCGTGGCTCTTGCTAGACCATTTTGAGCGGCATGGAGGTACGCATCTCCCGAATTGAAGGCATCCAATGCCTCTTGGGAGAAACAAGCGCCGTGAAGAACTGTCCGGCGACGCCTGTGGTTCATGGCACTCTCCACCTCAGAATTGGTGGCAGACAACCTATCCGCATCCTCTATCGGAGGAGCGTCCAGTGCGCGCCTTGTGTTCGCCTCCGCTTCCAGACCAGGTTTTGGAGCCTGGCTGGTGGAGGCGCGATTGGCAACCTCTCCGGATATAGTCCGGCGAGGTCTCTTCGTCCTGAAGAGAGCACGAGCGTTAATATGCCTTGAAGGAATAACACCTGCGAATAAGATGGCGCGCTATACCTTTGCGCCGGCGTCTCAGTCCGGACCGCACCTCTTTTCAGCCCACGGGGCCTTGCCGCCCCTCGTTGGCTAGTCGCCGTAGGCTCGGCCTCCCGTCTCAAGGACCTCCCCTGCAAAACACGATTGTCACACGGCAATCGAAAACACGCGAGGATAGATCCCTTTTCAAAGTGCTGGGACTTCGGTCTCAGTTACCTGTGAGGCTGGGAGTAGCCCTGGGTAATCGGCCGTAATGGCCACCAAGGCGTTGTTCTTGCTCAATTGATGAAACACCCCATCAATCAGCTCCACAGATAAGTTCGGATCCTCTTGAGAGGCCGGGTCAAGGGACCGTCCTGGATCCTCGGGTTGTGGAGGAGGGCTGTTTATTTCTTTAATAGCCTGGCACAGTTCCTGCGTTGAAGTCATTAGACTGAATATTTAACGATGGGAACATAAAACAGATGGGCAAGTAAAAGTGTCCACTTACCCAACTTGGAGGATTGTACATAGAAAATCCACCCTGTGGGTTGACGCGAAGAAATTCCTCCTGTTCTCCCTTGTACAAAGCGGACAAGGTCTTTATTAGAGCGGCAGCCGAATCCGGCCCCTTACGGCCGTGGCGGGTGGCGTCATCCTCCCCGTTGAAGTCCCACATGGGGTGGCCTCTATACTGGAGCGGTTGCACACCTCGCATGATGCATGCGGCCATGACGCCGATCATGGTTAGTCCGGAATGAGCTAACAATCTTATCCGGCCCATCAGGTAAAGAACGTCCTTGTCGCTTTCCCTCTGAGGGCTCGGCGGACGCCATCTTAGGCGCTTCTTTAGGGGAGCATTGTCGAACTCAGGGAGGCCGATCCGGATAGGATCCGGCAGTGGGACGTCCTCTATATAAAATCATTTCAAATGCCAGTCCTCGGACGCCTTCTTTGGGGTTCCGGATAGATATCCGGTCCCGGCGATGCGCCACACTTCGGCTCCGCCCATTTGATATATTGACCCCTTCTAAGAATGGGGCACAAGGCAGAATAGCCTTTTCCACAGTGCGAAATGAGCCTCGCAGCCCAAAAACAGCTCGCAAAGGGCTACGAAGCCCGCGATATGCAATATGGAGGCAGGCGTGAGGTTGTGCAGCTGGAGGCCATAGAACTCCAGGAGCCCCCGGAGAAATGGATGAATTGGAAATCCGAGCCCTCTTATTAAGTAAGGGACAAGGCATACCCGCTCTCCTTTGGAGGGATTGGGGGCGCTCTCCGCTTGCTCTCCGCCATTATAGGTGGCGAGTCCGGCTCGAACCGGGACCATATAGGCCGGGGGAGAAATCCCTTGGTCTGGAGCGTCACTAGCTCGCTGTGTGGGATGGAGCAGCTCTCCCAATCTCCAGGCTGAGGGCTGGAAGGGCGAGAGGAGGAGCTGCGGCGGCCAGCCATGATAGAATGGACCTTTGTCGGATACGCTCTGATGAATACTCGCGGAGGGGAGAAGGTGTGGTTTGGATCTAAATCCTCGTCCCCTTAAATAGGCGGCTCATTCACGTGGCTAGGGGTGTAAATATAAAAAAACACCCTGACTTTTCGTATTCATTTGACACGTGGAAGACGGCCATTATTGGGCGTAGAAGCCAAGGAGCGCTACATTTACAAGAAACCGAACACTATTCAACAGGTACACGGAATTTGGAGGAGAACCCACCTTGCAATGCCGAAGACAATTTGCGCGCCGGACTCGTCGTCATTGAAGCCTGGTTCGGGGGCTACTAAGGGAGTCCTGGATTAGGGGGTGTCCGGATAGCCGGACTATACCTTCGGCTGGACTCCTGGACTATGAAGATACAAGATTGAAGACTTCGTCTCGTGTCCAGAAGGGACTTTCCTTGGCGTGGAAGGCAAGCTTGTCGATACGGATATGTAGATCTCCTACCATTGTAACCGACTCTGTGTAACCCTAGCCCTCTCCGGTGTCTATATAAACCGGAGGGTTTTAGTCCGTAGGACGAAGAACAATCATACCATAGGCTAGCTTCTAGGGTTTAGCCTCCTTGATCTCGTGGTAGATCTACTCATGTACTACCCATATCATCAATACCAATCAAGTAGGACGTAGGGTTGTACCTCCATCAAGAGGGCCCGAACCTGGGTAAAACATTGTGTCCCCTGCCTCCTGTTACCATCTGGCCTAGACGCACAGTTCGGGACCCCCTACCCGAGATCCGCCGGTTTTGACACCGACACCATCCTTGCGACTCTCCTGCTGGACAAGATGGAAGCCTGGATTCGACAAGTCGGGCTTGCCGATGACGTCGAGAGGCTCCGATGCGAGGTGGAGAGAGTCGATAGGGTGGTGGCTGCTGTGAAGGGGAGGGCAGCTGGGAACAGGGCTCTCGCTCGTCTCAAGGAACTTCTCTACGACGCCGATGACGTGGTGGACGAACTAGACTACTACCGGCTCCAATAGCAAGTCGAAGGAGGTAAGCACAATCCCACTAGTGTATATCCAATTTATGTGTACTAATTAATAGTTTGATTTTATCTTTCCTGGAAAAAAAGGTTTGGTATTATCTGATCAAGGATGGCCATCCTTTTCTGGTCCACGTTTTCTTCAGGCACAGTTACAAGGGGCGAGCACGAAGGTGTCGTGTAGCTGAACGAGTCGATGAGATATCAAGGGGCGATGCTGGTACACCGCTGAGCAGTGTTGGCAAATTACGGTCCGTGGTCTTGGGAAACTTTACGATCACACAAAAGGTTAATGGAAAGCTCGTCAAAGCAGCATGTAGACACTGTGGCAATGAGTTCAAGTGCGATACGAAGACCAATGGCACATCATCTATGAAAAAACATTTGAAGATGGTGTTGGGCTAAGTCCCTCCACATGGAGGTGTGTTGGCAGCCCAACATCAACCCATAAGTCCAACACATGTCAGCCGTTGATCCTCGCTGCATCCAACGGTTCAGAGTGCTTCCAAGTGAAGTGAAGCAAGGAGAAAACCCTAGCCACTCCACCCCTGCTGGTGGTGGCTGCTATTCGTGTGAGAGTGAGAGTGAGAGCACACAAGAGAAAACACAACCTGAGAGAGAGGAGGAAGAAGAAGAAGCAGAGGTTCTGTCCAGATTTGCTGCATCTGACTAGACAGTGTTCAAGCTGGTGATTGGAGGCTCAAACGTGCTTGGATCAACCCCAAACTTGGTGAGCTCGTTCCTTACTTTGAGTATTTCAATCTCGTTAGCTGGTTTGAGGATTGGGTCAGTGGAGCATCCGATTTAAGAGTGGTTTTGCCAGCTCTGACTGCTGCAGTTTCAGAACAGAGTAGTTTTGGGAGACGGACAGTTTGGGTAGGCAAATGATGTCCGATTGAGCTAAAATTTGTAGGAGATGTCAAGAACTCATGTGTCTACTTGTCTGCCAAATTTGGTGCTGTTTGGTTCAGCGGTTTAAGAGCAGTTTATAAAACACTGAAGGGTACAGAAGCTGTGTAAACTCTGCTTTGCTGAAATCTTGCTTCTTGTGGTTGTTGTTGCTGTTGCTGGTTGGCAACGTGGAGAGTGTGTTGTAAATCTCTCTAGAGGTTCTAGAGAATACTTTGTACTCATCATTCTCATAGTGAAGTTGCATGGACCGATCGGTCCACAGCCGTGGTTTTTTACCTCTCAAGTTGAGGAGGTTTTTCCATGTTAAATCCTGTGTCACATGTGCATGTTGTTTGTGTTATTCCGCTGCTTGCTTGCTGGTTGAAGCTGTCCTCAAAGTTCATCACAAGTGGAGGGGGCTGTGTAGTGTGCATATTTGCCGTGTCGGTGAATTTGTGCAGCGCATTGTTGCTTTCCAGCCCTAACAAAGTGGTATCAGAGCCTTGGTTTGCTTGTGCAAATTGCTGAGTTTCTTGTGGTGAAAGATGGAAGTGAATACCAGCAGGATGATATCTTTGAATGGTACAAATTATCAAGCATGGAAGGGCAAGATGGAGGACTTGTTGTATGTCAAAGAATACTGGAAGCCAGTGTTCTCCACTGAGATGCCGTAGGGCATTGAGGAAGGTCAGTGGAAGGTACTTCATCGCCAAGCTTGTGGGTTCATTCGGCAATGGATCGATGACAATGTTTTGAACCATATCATTGATGAGACATATGCACACACCTTATGGCAGAAATTGGAAGAGTTGTTTGCCCGAAAAGAAGGTACAAACAAGATGTTCTTGATCAAACAATTGATGTGCTTGAGGTACAAAGAGGGCACTCTAATTGCAGATCATGTGAATACATTCCAAGGCATTATAAATCAGCTTTCTTCAATGGGAATAACATTTGAAGATGAAGTGAGAGCTTTGCTGCTATTAGGCTCATTACCGGACAGCTGGGAGACCTTTAAGGTCACGGTTTGCAATTCAGCACCTAATGGAGTTGTCACTTGGAATCTTGTGAAAACCAGGGTACTAAATGAAGAGTTCAAAAAGGTGGCTGAAGCTAGTTCTTCCTCACATTCAGAGGTGCTGGTCACTCAGTCCAGGGGGAGAAGTAAGAGCAGAGGTCCAGGTAAAGGGGCAGAAAGAGGTAGGAGCAAATCAAAAAGTAAGTATGCTGATTATGAGTGCCATCACTGCCATCAGAAGGGCCACATTAAGTGGCAATGGGAAAAGTGGAAGAAAGACAAAAATAAAAAGAAGAAGCAAGATCAGAAGCAAGTTGACAGTGATAGTGACATAGAGGGCAACCGAGTTACTACAGTAGAAGAGGACATCATGCTTGTTATGCATGAAGAAAATGAGGGCAGATTTGGTTCCACTATTGAGGAGAAGATCACTGTTGTTTCTGATGAAACCGTCAACCATGTGGATGGTGACGAGATGATTTGGATAGCGGACAGCGGTGCTACCATTCATGCTACATCTCACAGAGAGCTCTTCACTAACTATATATCAGGTGATTTTGGTGTTGTGAAGATGGGAAACAATGATAGAGCAACCATCATTGGAAAAGGAGATGTGCATTTGGAGACCGCAAATGGTACAAGGTTAGTCCTCAAATCTGTGAGGCATGTAGAGGCACTTCGTCTCAATATTATCTCGGTTGGTTTGCTTGATGGAGATGATTACTTGAGCAATTTTGGAAAAGGGCAGTACAAGCTCACCAAAGGCAACATGATTGTTGCAAGAGGTAAAATGGTCTCAGTGTTGTATCATGTTCATGCTAATCTCTTTAGTGCTTCTGTCAATGCACTAGAGAAGGATGATCATTGTGCTCTATGGCACAAGAGACTTGGGCACATGAGTGAGAAGGGGATGACAGTGCTAGTGAAGAAAAAATTGTTGAAGGGTGTGAAAGGAGTTCACATCAAGAAATGTTCAGATTGTCTAGCAGGGAAGCAACACCGAGTTGCCTTCAAGACTCTACCTCCTCACAAGAAGCCCGAGAAGCTGGACGTGATACATTCCGATGTTTGCAAAATGTCGGTAAGATCTCTTGGTGGTGCTAAGTACTTTGTGACTTTTATTGATGACTTTTCCAGGAAAGTTTGGGCCTTCACATTGAGGACCAAAGACCAAGTACTAGGTGTATTCAAGCAATTCCAAGCCTCGATTGAGAGAGAAACTGAGAACAAGATCAAGTGCATTCGCACTGGTAATGGAGGAGAGTATATTGGGCCATTTGATGCATATTGCAAGCAGCAAGGTATTAGGCATCAATTTACTCTCTCGAAGACACCACAGCTGAATGGTCTTGCTGAGAGGATGAACAGGACAATTGTGGAGAGAGTTAGATGCTTGTTGTCAAGTGCAAAGCTACGTAAACACTTTTGGGGTGAGGCTTTGATGACTGCATTTTATCTTATTAATCTCTCACCAAGTTATCCTTTGCAGGGAGATGTTCCTAACAGGGTCTGGTGTGACAAGGACGTCTCATATGACCACCTGAAGGTTTTTGGGTGCAAGGCCTTTGTTCATATCCCTCAAGATGAAAGGTCAAAGCTTGATTCGAAGACACGACAGTGTATCTTTCTTGGCTATGGTGGTGATGAGTTTGGCTACAACCTGTTTGACCCTATAGAAAGGAAAGTTGTGAGAAGTCGTGATGTTGTGTTTGTTGAAGACCAAACAATTGAGGATATTGTGAAGACAAAGGGGGAGGTTCCTCCTCAGCAGCAGCAAGACATGATTGATTCTGACCCAATTCCTGCAGCTCTAGCTCCCGTGCAAATTGAAGCAGATGCAGAAGATGTACAAGATGATGTACATGGTGGTGCAGGTGAAGAAGATGCTCCCCAGCAGCAGCAGCAAGAGTATGATGCTGAAGTTGATGATCCGGATTAGCAGGAAGCACCAGCACCAGAAAGTCCACCGGCTGCTCCACTCAGAAGATCCAACAGGGATCGAATCCTTCCAGCAGGTATCCCTCAGATCAATACGTGGTGTTATTATCTGACGGTTCAGAACCTGAATGCTTTGCAAATGCAATGGAAGATGAGCACAAGAAGGAGTGAAAAAATGCTATGCAAGAAGAGATGGATTCCTTGCATAGGAATCATACTTATGAGTTGGTGAAGTTGCCCAAGGGCAAGAAAATTTTGAAGAACAAGTGGGTCTACAGAATCAAACAAGAAGAGCACACATCACATCCAAGGTACAAGCCCAGGCTAGTTGTAAAAGGATTCGGCCAGAGAAAAGGCATTGACTATGATGAGATCTTTTCTCCGGTGGTGAAGATGACATCCATAAGAGTAATCCTTGGCATGTCAGCAAGTCTCAACTTGGAGGTTGAGCAAATGGATGTGAAGACTGCATTCCTTCATGGTGAGTTGGAGGAAGAAATATACATGGAGCAACCTAAGGGGTTTCTTGTGAAAGGCAAAGAACACTATGTGTGCAAGCTGAAGAAAAGTCTCTATGGCCTGAAACAAGCACCAAGACAATGGTACATGAAGTTTGAAACTGTCATGGGGGAGCAAGGCTACAAGAAGTGTAGCTCAGACCATTGTGTGTTTATTCAGAGGTTCTCAGGTGATGATTTCATCATATTATTGCTCTATGTTGATGATATCCTGATTGCTGGAAAGAATGTCTCTAGGATTGCTAAGTGAAGAAGGAGTTGAGCAAATGTTTTGCGATGAAAGACTTTGGTCTAGCAAAGAACATTCTCGGGATGAGAATTGAGCGAGACAGAAATTGCATAAAGTTGTACTTGTCTCAAGAGAAGTATATTGAGAAGGCACTTCAGAAGTTCAGGATGGAAAATGCTAAAGTTGTGAGTTGTCCACTACCAGCCCATTTCAAGTTGAGCAGAAAGTAATGTCCTACCACTGATGAGAAGAAAAAGGAAATGCACCATGTTCCTTATGCTTCAGCGGTTGGGAGTTTGATGTATGCTATGGTATGTACAAGGCCTGACATTGCTCATGTGGTTAGTACTGTGAGCAGATTTATGTCCAATCCAGGAAGACCTCATTGGGAAGACGTGAAGTGGATTTTCAGATATCTCCCGGGCAACACAAATCTGAAACTTTGCTTTGATGGTGGTGAAGCCAAGCTGGTTGCCTTTTCAGATTCTAACATGGCTGGAGATGTTGACAGAAGGAAGTCAACTTCAGGTTACTTGGTTACCTATGCAGGGGGAGCAGTGTCATGGCAAAGCAGGCTGCAAAAGTATGTGGCACTGAATACAACTGAAGCTGAATTTATTGCAGTAACAAAGGCGAGCAAAGAGCTATTGTGGCTGAAACGGTTGGCTTATGAGCTTGGTTTTAAGCAAGACAAATATGTGTTGTTTTGTGACAACCAAAGTGCTATCCACTTAAGTAAGAATGCAAGCTTTCATTTAAGGTATAAGCATATAGAGGTCCATTATCATTGGATTTGAGATGTGTTGTATTCCAAGAAAATGCAACTTGAGAAGGTTCACACCGATGACAATGGGGCTGATATGTTGACTAAAGTGGTGACAAGGAAGAAACTTGAAGTATGCCGCCGGCTCGCTGGCATGGCTGCCGAAAGGCAGTGAGACTCTCCATGATGTCGGGAGGGGGAGTTTGTTGGGCTAAGTCCCTCCACATGGAGGTGTGTTGGCAGCCCAACATCAGTCCATAAGTCCAACGCATGTCAGCCGCTGATCCTCGCTGCATCCAACGGTTGAGAGTGCTTCCAAGTGAAGCAAGGAGAAAACCCTAGCCACTCCACCCCTGCTGGTGGTGGCTGCCATTCGTGTGAGAGTGAGAGTGAGAGCACACAAGAGAAAACACAACCTGAGAGAGAGAAAGAAGAAGAAGCAGATGCTCTGTCTAGATTTGTTGCATCTGACTAGACAGTGTTCAAGCTGGTGATTGGAGGCTCAAACGTGCTTGGATCGACCCCAAACTTGGTGAGCTCGTTCCTTACTTTGAGTATTTCGATCTGGTTAGCTGGTTTGAGGATTGGGTCAGTGGAGCATCAGATTTGAGAGTGATTTTGCCAGCTCTGACTGCTGCAATTTCAGAACAGAGTAGTTTTGGGAGATGAACAGTTTGGGTAGGCAAATGATGTCCGATTGAGATGAAATTTGGAGGGGATGTCAAGAACTCATGTGTCTACTTGTCTGCCAAATTTGATGATGTTTGGTTCAGCGGTTTAAGAGCAGTTTGCAAAACACTGAAGGCTACAGAAGCTGTGTAAACTCTGCTTTGCTGAAATCTTGCTTCTTGTGGTTGTTGTTGCTGTTGCCGGTTGGCAACGTGGAGAGTGTGTTGTAAATCTCTCTAGAGGTTCTAGAGAAGATTTTGTACTCATCATTCTCATAGTGAAGTTGCGTGGACCGGTCGGTCCACAGCCGTGGTTTTTTACCCCTCAAGTTGAGGAGGTTTTTCCACGTTAAATCCTGTGTCACATGTGTATGTTGTTTGTGTTATTCCGCTGCTTACTTGTTGGTTGAAGCTGTCCTCAAAGTTCATCACAAGTGGAGGGGGCTGTGTAGTATGCATAATTGCCGTGTCGGTGAATTTGTGCAGCGCATTGTTGCTTTCCAGCCCCAACAGATGGAGCATCCCGATAAAATGAAACCTCCTAGAGCGCTTGCTCCAAACCCTTCACGGTACTACTACTACTATCTATATAAATGAATTTATACCTTGCATCACATCATTCTTCTAATGATGTGATTTCGTTCATCAAATGAGAATACATGCCTATGGTTAGAAAACGTAACCATCTTTGATTAACGAGCTCGTCTAGTAGAGGCTTACTAGGGACACTATGTTTTGTCTATGTATCCACATATGTACCAAGTTTCCGGTTAATACAATTCTAGCATGAATAATAAATATTTATCATGATATAAGAAAATATAAATAACAACTTTATTATTGCATCTAGGTCATATTTCCTTCAGGGTGGGTCCTGGCCACTGTTTGATTACTTGCACCTTTCCCATGGTTCCATGGTTAGTAGATAGTGAATCGAAATCAGCTTAATTGGTATCATAATCATAGCAAAATACATCGGGAGGCCAATTATAAATATACCTTCAAGAATAGGTACATAAGTGCAAGTTTTATTATCTTAGAAGAAATTATATAAACACATGTGTGAAAAAACAATGCTGACTGAGTAGACCCATTTAATACGCTAAACCCTGGGAAACTGAGTGGGACCATGCGCTACCTCTCGCGTTCTGTTGTTATTTCTTTAAGGCTAGCCATACTGGTGGTATCTTCTAGTATCATGCACATGGAAATACTCCCTCCATCCGAAAATACTTGTCATCAAAATGAACAAAAAGAGATGTATCTAGAACTAAAATACATCTAGATACATCCCCTTTTATTCATTTTGATGACAAGTATTTTCGGACGCAGGGAGTAGAAAACATACTGATGTAACAGAGAATTAAAGAAGAAAGAGGGGGCTAGAGTAACATAGGTAGATGTCGTATCATGTTAAATGTTATGCTACTTCGTGTCATGCATGGCAATAAATATGATCATTTATGATACTATGCACTATGAAGATGGTATCATACACTAGTATCATGTGCATGATACTAGTATATGATACTCCCCACTATGAATAGCCAAAGGCGGAGCCACATCAATATATTAGATGTACCTACAAACATTTCCATATTACCTAGAATTTTATATCACCGTCATATTGCTTTTAATAGTGGAGGCTGTCTGACTAGACTGATGTTGAGGTTATGTAGGGATGTACTTTTTTATGGAAAACAATAGTTTAAAAGTACAATCGTGGGATCCTACTAAAAGTAATTTGGCAATGATTAAAATGAGTAAATTTTATCAACTTGGTTTAACTAGCTACTACTCCCTACGTAGGTGATACGAGGGCTTCATGGACATGACCATCAAAAACAATAAGGTGTGCATCAAAGGGGCTATCTGGGCTATGCCACGTTGGATTGCTAGGAGACAAAGAGAGATCGAGCGATCCCTCGGCATGTCCACGTCATCACCCCCGTACTGTGCATGACAACCAATAGTGAGAGAGCTTCGTGCTAGCCAATTGGATGCGCGAGAGAGGGAGAGAAAACGCGTCGGGTGAGGACAAGAGAGACAAAAGCAGTTCAATCCCACGCAGCTTCCTCTCTCTTGCATCTCCTTATCTCCACCCGACCGGCAGCTAGGGTTCCGCCGGTGCCGCCAAACCCACCTCCACCATACCTTCTCCTCCAGCCTATCCCCACGGCCGCCCCAAGGTAGAAGGCGGGTACCGCCGTCATGAGCATGACCCCCTCCTTGCTGGCGGGCTCAGCAACGACTTCGTCTCCATCTGGAACCCATCGCCGGCACGGCTGTCGCGGCCACCATCACATCCGACAGGAGCAGCTCGCAGCGGGTCTTCCTCGTCTCCATCTCCAAGCCATGCGAGTGCTAGCAGTTTCACAGAGCTGGCGGAGAAGGCGTCGGTGGTTGGATCTGCCGCACGGGAGGCGGCGGCGCGATGCGGCCTTGCCATACTCTTAGGCATCGGTGAAATCCGGTAGAAGCACTTTTTAGTCTACTCCCGTGGCAACTTCTTACTTCCCCTTGTCGATGGTTTCTGTACGTCTCTCTACATCTGATAAGAGATGATTGACACTTTGTTTTGTCATAACAGTTCTGCAATCTAGGAACGAGGCCAACTTCAAGAGTTGATTGAAGCTGCACTAAATTTAGCTACAAAGTAACATCAAAACAATTGGTGGGCAGCCTCCTCCAGGAAGAAAATTATAGTTTGGATCAGGATCTGTAGTCCATAGGATGGTCAGGTCCTGATAGATTCAGAAGGTAAACAAATCTTTATATCTATTTTGCATCTAGGATTGATGAAGTAAATGATTTTTACGTATGCTCATTTATATGTGTAAGCTAATTAATGGTGCCTGCTGATGATAACTAATATCAAGTCTTTGGTTCTTTTGTAGACCAGGTCATACCATCATGACTATATTCGATTTGGATCCTTAGGTACATCAAATGTGTCTATCCAAGAGGAGTACAATTTTAGAGTGTTTCTTTATGGTTCTGATTCCCCACCCCCATGTTAATATCTCTGTATGATTACCACATTACAAGTCTTTTTTTATATCCAAAAGGGGGACTAGCAATCTACAACATCAGAAGGATGATTCAGAAGCACAAGAATGAAGCCAAGAATCGCAAACTGCAAGGCATCCTTTTTAAATTAGTGCAGGTTTGCAACATCTTACACTTGGTTTGATAAGAATTATTGCGCTTAACATTGTAGCTGGTAAGCATACACTTGAGACCGTTTCCCACCTTATCTGATTATGTCCTGTTTCTCAGGGAGAGGAAGAGTCAAGAGCAAACTAAGAGGGCTTTTACTATCCTATGTGATCTTCACCGTCGAAGGGTCTGGTTTGATTACCGCACATCAAATGCTATATGCGATGTTTGTTTCCATCCTTCTTCGAGGTGGATTTTTGTAAGGAAATGTAGGTGTCTACTGTTGGTTGCTTCCCATCTAAACAAGTGTATTCTACATGCAGGCTTATGATAGGTGCTATTTCATTGCTCATTGGGCATGAAAATGTTGAGCAAGAGGATGATAGTGATGCCAGTAGTGACGATGAAGCAATTCAAAACCCAAATATTATACTTAGTAAAGAGGACATTTACAAGGTGATTTGGATGTTTCTACATATTGGCGCTCTATTGATAGTATTTTAGATCTTATGGTTTCATTATCTCTTCTGATGCATTGTGTCAGTATGTGCAGAGCTAGACGTGGCGAAAGCTGCAGACGCCACGAGCGGCGGTGCCGTTCCTCGTGGTCTATTACCAATCGCCGCCGCCCGCAGTGGTTGCGCTGTTGCTATTTCGGTGACCAGCGGCCTCACCCTCTTCTCGTCCGTCGTGGCGCTCACAGGAGGTTATGTTTGAGATCTTAATAACTTTTTTTTTCATGTGCTCACTGTCGCTTGATTCCCTTCTATCAGATGTGGCATGGGCTGATTTGGAAGGCCAAATACGGCCTGGGTGTGATCCAAACATTCTTCTTTTGCATTGGATATGAGTCAAGTCCTCTATTCTTTATTTCCACCAGTGTGATTGTACTGATTTACTAATACCCTGTAGTTAGCATAAAGGGGAGCTTGCTTATCTGGCAAAATAATTTTATTATAAAGAGTTGTTGTATTGGGATTTTAGAATAAAGTGCTTCACTAGAAGTCCATAAGAAGAACTTGGGTACTTCATAGGATTAACTCTGGTACTGCTTCATAGGATTTTGGTGATATCATGATGTAGTGCAAACTTTCATACTACTTATTTGATGAATGCTTCTACATATTTCTAGGTTGTGCATTTCTATGTTGGATTACTGTATTTTCTCTCAAGCCCTGTTGGACTTGTATCATTTGTGTTATATGTCATGGAACTGAAACTAGCATTTTGGACATCCCTTGGACAATATTGTATACTCTGACTTCAATTCCATGAGAGTACCGAACTTGGCATTGAGAGTCATCCCATGGAACTGAAGTTGGCATTGATCTCTAAAAATAATATTAGTGTAAGCATCATAAAGAACATAATTTGTATATTCTGTCTTGTTTTACCTTTTACTGGAGTACTGTATTGATCCACACAATGGACAGACACATATAATTAAGCAATTAGCAAAAAAGGCATTTAAGGCTTTGCTTGCATGGTCGAAATTACTGGTCGTGGAGGTCTTCAATAGCTTCCATAACTATATGAGAAAACTCTGCAAATTTCTGTCTCATTGTCTGGTTAGATTCAGTTCACGTTTTGAAGTTCTATACTGCCCGGATGCTAAGAGGAGTTTTGTAGCCGTATTTATTTTTTAGACATCACCCATCGCCAGAGTTTAATTTTTTATTCAACACTTTATTTATGGAAATATATATAATAGAGTTAATAACTGCAGAAAATGTTGGAAATATGCCCTAGAGGCAATAATAAAAGTATTATTATATTTCATTGTTCATGATAATTGTCTTTTATTCATGCTATAACTGTATTATCCGGAAATCGTAATACACGTGTGAATACATAGACCTCAATATGTCCCTAGTGAGCCTCTAGTTGACTAGCTCATTGTGATCAACAGATAGTCATCATTTCCTGGCTATGGACATTGGATGTCGTTGATAACGGGATCACATCATTAGGAGAATGATGTGATGGACAAGACCCAATCCTAAGCATAGCACAAAGGTCGTTTAGTTCGTTTGCTAGAGCTTTGCCAATGTCAAGTATCTCTTCCTTAGACCATTAGATCGTGTAACTCCCGGATACCGTAGGAGTGCCTTGGGTGTATCAAACGTCACAACGTAACTGGGTGACTATAAAGGTGCATTACAGGTATCTCCGAAAGTAGCTGTTGGGTTGACACAGATCGAGACTGGGATTTGTCACTCCGTATGACGGAGAGGTATCTCTGGGCCCACTCGGTAATGCATCATCATAATGAGCTCAAGGTGACCAAAGTGTTGGCCACGAGATCATGCATTACGATACGAGTAAAGTGACTTGCCGGTAACGAGACTGAACAAGGTATTGGGATACCGACGATCGAGTCTCGGGCAAGTAACGTACCGATTGACAAAGGGAATTGTATACAGGGTTTGATCGAATCCTCGACATCGTGGTTCATCCGATGACAGCATCGAGAAGCATGTGGGAGCCAACATGGGTATCCAGATCCCGCTGTTGGTTATTGACCGGAGAACGTCTCGGTCATGTCTACATGTCTCCCGAACCCGTAGGGTCTACACACTTAAGGTTCGATGACGCTAGGGTTATAAAGGAAGTTTGTATGTGGTTACCGAATGTTGTTCGGAGTCCCGGATGAGATCCCGGACGTCACGAGGAGTTCCGGAATGGTCCGGAGGTAAAGATTTATATATGGGAAGTCCTATTTTGGCCACCGGAAAATGTTCGGGATTTTTCGGTATTGTACCGGGAAGGTTCTAGAAGGTTCTGGAGTGGGGCCCACCTGCATGGGGGGACCCACATGAACGTGAGTAGTGGGGGAAAGGCCCCACACCCCTGGTCAAGGCGCACCAAGATCCCCCCTTAGAAGGAATAAGATCATATCCCGAAGGGATAAGATCAAGATCCCTAAAAAGGGGGATAACAATCGGTGGGGAAGGAAATGATGGGATTTCTTTCCTCCCACCTTGGCCAACGCCCCAATGGACTTGGAGGGCAAGAAACCAGCCCCTCCACCCCTATATATAGTGGGGAGGCGCATGGGAGCTTAACACAAGCCAAGGCGCAGCCCCTCCCCTCCCCAACACCTCTCCTCCTCCGTATATGCTTGGCGAAGCCCTGTCGGAGTACTGCTGCACCAACTACACCACGCCGTCGTGCTGCCGTTGGAGCAATCTTCCTCAACCTCTCCTTCCCCCTTGCTGGATCAAGAAGGAGGAGATGTCTCCCGTCCCGTACGTGTGTTGAACGCGGAGGTGCTGTCCTTTCAGCACTTGGACATCGGTGATCTGAATCACGTTCGAGTACGACTCCATCAACACCATCCCCTTGGCTAGCTTCCGCTCGTGATCTACAAGTGGTATGTAGATGAAAACTCTCTCCCTTGACTCGTTGCTTAGATGAACTCATAGATGGATCTTGGTGAAACCGTAGGAAAATTTTTAATTTTCTGCAACATTCCCCAACAGTGGTATTAGAGCTAGGTCTATGCATAGTTCTCTTTGCACGAGTAGAACACAATTTTGTTGTGGGCGTGGATTTTGTCATCTTACTTGCCTCTACTAGTCTTTTCTTGCTTCGGCGGTATTGTGGGATGAAGCGGCCCGGACCAACCTTACACGTACGCTTACGTGAGACCGGTTCCACCGACTGACATGCACTAGTTGCATAAGGTGGCTGGCGGGTGTCTGTCTCTCCCACTTTAGTTGGAGCGGATTCGATGAAAAGGGCCCTTATGAAGGGTAAATAGAAGTTGACAAAATCACGTTGTGGTTATTCGTAGGTAAGAAAACGTTCTTGCTAGAATCCAATTGCAGCCACGTAAAAGATGCAACAACAATTAGAGGACGTCTAACTTGTTTTTGCAGCGATTGATCATGTGATGTGATATGGCCAGAAGTTGTGATGAATTATGAATTGTGATGTATGAGATCATGTTCTTTGTAATAGGATTCACGACTTGCATGTCGATGAGTATGACAACCGGCAGGAGCCATAGGAGTTGTCTTTATTTTTTGTATGACCTGCGTGTCATTGAAGAACGCCATGTAACTCACTTTACTTTATTGCTAAACGCGTTAGCCATAGAAGTAGAAGTAGTCGTTGGCGTGACAACTTCATGAAGACACGATGATGGAGATCATGATGATGGAGATCATGGTGTCAAGCCGGTGACAAGATGATCATGGAGCCCCGAAGATGAAGATCAATGGAGCTATATGATATTGGCCATATCATGTCACAACTATATAATTGCATGTGATGTTTATTATGTTTATGCATCTTGTTTACTTAGGACGACGGTAGTAAATAAGATGATCCCTTACAAAAATTTCAAGAAGTGTTCTCCCCTAACTGTGCACCGTTGCTACAGTTCGTCGTTTCTAAGCACCACGTGATGATCGGGTGTGATGGATTCTTACGTTCACATACAACGGGTGTAAGACAGTTTTACACAGCGAAAACACTTAGGGTTAACTTGACGAGCCTAGCATGTGCAGACATGGCCTCGGAACACGGAGACCGAAAGGTCGAACACGAGTCGTATGGAAGATACGATCAACATGAGAATGTTCACCGACGATGACTAGTCCGTCTCACGTGATGATCGGACACGGACTAGTCGACTCGGATCGTGTAACACTTAGATGACTAAAGGGATGTCTAATCTAAGTGGGAGTTCATAATTTGATTAGAACTTTATTATCATGAACTTAGTCTAAAACCTTTGCAAATATGTCTTGTAGATCAATGGCCAACGCTAATGTCAACATGAACTTCAACGCGTTCCTAGAGAAAAACAAGCTGAAAGATGATGGCAGCAACTATAGGACTGGGTCCGGAACCTAAGGATCATCCTCATAGCTGCCAGGAAACAATATGTCCTAGAAGGACCGCTAGGTGACGCTCCCGTCCCAGAGAACCAAGACATTATGAATGCTTGGCAGTCTCGCGCTGATGATTACTCCCTCATTCAGTGCGGCATGCTTTACAGCTTAGAACCGGGGCTCCAAAAGCGTTTTGAGCATCACGGAGCATATGAGATGTTCGAAGAGCTGAAACTAGTTTTTCAAGCTCATGCCCGGGTCGAGAGATATGATGTCTCCGACAAGTTCTACAGTTGTAAGATGGAGGAGAACAGTTCTGTCAGTGAGCACATCCTGAAGATGTCTGGGTTGCACAACCGTATGACCCAGCTGAACATTAACCTCCCAGATGAGGCGGTCATTGACAGAATCCTCCAGTCGCTCCCACCAAGCTACAAGAGCTTTGTGATGAACTACAACATGCAGGGGATGGAAAAGACCATTCCTGAAGTGTTCTCGATGCTGAAGTCAGCAGAGGCTGAAATCAAGAAAGAACATCAAGTGTTGATGGTCAATAAGACCACTAAGTTCAAGAAGGGCAAGGGTAAGAAGAACTTCAAGAAGGACGGCAAGGAGGTTGCCGCGCCTGGTAAGCCAGTTACCGGGAAGAAGTCAAAGAATGGACCTAAGCCTGAGACTGAGTGCTTTTATTGCAAGGGGAAGGGTCACTGGAAGCGGAACTGCCCCAAATACTTAGCAGATAAGAAGGCCGGCAAAACCAAAGGTATATTTGATATACATGTAATTGATGTGTACCTTACCAGTACTCGTAGTAACTCCTGGGTATTTGATACCGATGCCGTTGCTCATATTTGTAACTCATAGCAGGAGCTGCGGAATAAACGGAGACTGGCGAAGGACGAGGTGACGATGCGCGTCGGGAATGGTTCCAGAGTCGATGTGATCGCCGTAGGCACGCTGCCTCTACATTTACCGACGGGATTAGTTTTGAACCTTAATAATTGTTATTTAGTGCCAAGTTTGAGCATGAACATTGTATCTGGATCTCGTTTAATATGAGATGGCTACTCATTTAAGTCTGAGAATAATGGTTGTTCGATTTATATGAGAGATATGTTTTATGGTCATGCTCCGATGGTCAATGGTTTATTCTTAATGAATCTCGAGCGTAATATTACACATGTTCATAGTGTAGATGCCAAAAGATGTAAAGTTGATAACGATAGTCCCACATACTTGTGGCACTGCCGCCTTGGTCACATTGGTGTCAAGCGCATGAAGAAGCTCCATGCCGATGGACTTTTAGAGTCTCTTGATTATGAATCGTTTGACACGTGCGAACCATGCCTCATGGGCAAGATGACCAAGACTCCGTTCTCCGGAACAATGGAGCGAGCAACCAACTTATTGGAAATCATACATACCGATGTGTGCGGTCCAATGAGCGTTGAGGCTCGCGGAGGATATCGTTATGTTCTCACTCTCACTGATGACTTAAGTAGATATGGGTATGTCTACTTAATGAAACACAAGTCTGAGACCTTTGAAAAGTTCAAGGAATTTCAGAATGAGGTGGAGAATCAACGTGACCGAAAGATAAAGTGCCTACGATCAGATCGTGGAGGAGAATATTTAAGTCACGAATTTGGCACACACTTAAGGAAATGTGGAATCGTTTCACAACTCACGCCGCCTGGAACACCTCAGTGAAATGGTGTGTCCGAATGTCGTAATCGCACTCTATTGGATATGGTGCGGTCTATGATGTCTCTTACTGATTTACCGCTATCATTTTGGGGATACGCTCTAGAGACAGCTACATTCACTTTAAATAGGGCACCGTCTAAATCCATTGAGACGACACCGTATGAATTATGGTTTGGGAAAAAACCTAAGCTGTCGTTTCTAAAAGTTTGGGGATGCGATGCTTATGTCAAGAAACTTCAACCTGAAAAGCTCGAACCCAAGTCGGAAAAATGCGTCTTCATAGGATACCCTAAGGAAACTGTCGGGTATACCTTCTACTTAAGATCCGAGGGCAAAATCTTTGTTGCCAAGAACGGATGCTTTCTGGAAAAAGAGTTTCTCTCGAAAGAAGTAAGTGGGAGGAAAGTAGAACTCGATGAAGTACTACCTCTCGAACGGGAAAGTGGTGCAGCTCAGGAAAATGTTCCTGTGATGCCCACACCAACTGAAGAGGAAACCAATGATGATGATCAAGGTACTTCGGATCAAGTTGCTACTGAACTTCGTAGGTCCACAAGGACACGTTCCGCACCAGAGTGGTACGGCAACCCCGTCCTGGAAATCATGTTGTTAGACAACGGTGAACCTTCGAACTATGAAGAAGCGATGGCGGGCCCAGATTCCAACAAATGGCTTGAAGCCATGAAATCCGAGATAGAATCCATGTATGAAAACAAAGTATGGACTTTGACAGACTTGCCCGATGATCGGCGAGCGATAGAAAACAAATGGATCTTTAAGAAGAAGACAGACGCGGATGGTAATGTCACCATCTATAAAGCTCGACTTGTCGCTAAGGGTTAACGACAGGTTCAAGGGATTGACTACGACGAGACATTCTCTCCCGTAGCAAAGCTAAAGTCCGTCCGAATCATGTTAGCAATTGCCGCATACTATGATTATGAGATATGGCAGATGGACGTCAAAACAGCATTCCTTAACGGGCATCTTAAGGAAGAACTGTATATGATGCAGCCGGAAGGTTTTGTCGATCCTAAGAACGCTAACAAAGTATGCAAGCTCCAGCGATCCATTTATGGGCTGGTGCAAGCATCTCGGAGTTGGAATATTCGCTTTGATGAGATGATCAAAGCCTTTGGGTTTATGCAGACTTATGGAGAAGCCTGCGTTTACAAGAAAGTGAGTGGGAGCTCTGTAGCATTTCTCATATTATATGTAGATGACATACTCTTGATGGGAAATAATATAGAATTTCTGGACAGCATTAAGGCCTACTTGAATAAGTGTTTTTCAATGAAGGACCTTGGAGAAGCTGCTTACATATTAGGCATCAAGATCTATAGAGATAGATCGAGACGCCTCATAGGTCGTTCACAAAGCACATACCTTGATAAGATTTTGAAGAGGTTCAAAATGGATCAGTCCAAGAAGGGGTTCTTGCCTATGTTACAAGGTGTGAGATTGAGCTCGGCTCAGTCACCGACCACGGCAAAAGATAAAGAAGAGATGAGCGTCATCCCCTATGCTTCAGCCATAGGATCTATTATGTATGCCATGCTGTGTACCAGACCTGATGTAAACCTTGCCGTGAGTTTGGTAGCTAGATACCAAAGTAATCCCGGCAAGGAACACTGGACAGCAGTCAAGAATATCCTGAAGTACCTGAAAAGGACAAAGGACATGTTTCTCGTTTATGGAGGAGACGAAGAGCTTGTCGTAAAGGGTTACGTCGACGCTAGCTTCGACTCAGATCCGGATGACTCTAAGTCACAAACCGGATACGTGTATATGTTGAATGGTGGAGCAGTAAGCTGGTGCAGCTGCAAGCAGAGCGTCGTGGCGGGATCTACGTGTGAAGCGGAGTACATGGCAGCCTCGGAGGCAGCGCATGAAGCGATTTTGGTGAAGGAGTTCATCACCGACCTAGGAGTCATACCCAATGCGTCGGGGCCAATCAAACTCTTCTATGACAACACTGGAGCTATTGCCCTTGCCAAGGAGCCCAGGTTTCACAATAAGACCAGGCACATCAAGCGTCGTTTCAACTCCATCCGTGAAAATGTTCAAGATGGAGACATAGAAATTTGCAAAGTACATACGGATCTGAATGTCGCAGATCCGTTGACTAAACCTCTCTCGCGAGCTAAACATGATCAACACCAGAACTCTATGGGTGTTCGATTCATCACAATGTAACTAGATTGGTGACTCTAGTGCAAGTGGGAGACTGTTGGAAATATGCCCTAGAGGCAATAATAAAAGTATTATTATATTTCATTCTTCATGATAATTGTCTTTTATTCATGCTATAACTGTATTATCCGGAAATCGTAATACACGTGTGAATACATAGACCTCAATATGTCCCTAGTGAGCCTCTAGTTGACTAGCTCGTTGTGATCAACATACAGTCATGATTTCCTGGCTATGGACATTGGATGTCATTGATAACGGGATCACATCATTAGGAGAATGATGTGATGGACAAGACCCAATCCTAAGCATAGCACAAAGGTCGTTTAGTTCGTTTGCTAGAGCTTTGCCAATGTCAAGTATCTCTTCCTTAGACCATGAGATCGTGTAACTCCCGGATACCGTAGGAGTGCCTTGGGTGTATCAAACGTCACAACGTAACTGGGTGACTATAAAGGTGCATTACAGGTATCTCCGAAAGTAGTGTTGGGTTGACATGGATCGAGACTGGGATTTGTCACTCCGTATGACGGAGAGGTATCTCTGGGCCCACTCGGTAATGCATCATCATAATGAGCTCAAGGTGACCAAAGTGTTGGCCACGAGATCATGCATTACGGTACGAGTAAAGTGACTTGTCGGTAATGAGACTGAACAAGGTATTGGGATACCGACGATCGAGTCTCGGGCAAGTAACGTACCGATTGACAAAGGGAATTGTATACAGGGTTTGATCGAATCCTCGACATCGTGGTTCATCCGATGACAACATAGAGAAGCATGTGGGAGCCAACATGGGTATCCAGATCCTACTGTTGGTTATTGACCGGAGAACGTCTCGGTCATGTCTACATGTCTCCCGAACCCGTAGGGTCTACACACTTAAGGTTCGATGACGCTAGGGTTATAAAGGAAGTTTGTATGTGGTTACCGAATGTTGTTCGGAGTCCCGGATGAGATCCCGGACGTCACGAGGAGTTCCGGAATGGTCCGGAGGTAAAGATTTATATATGGGAAGTCCTATTTTGGCCACCGGAAAATGTTTGGGATTTTTCGGTATTGTACCGGGAAGGTTCTAGAAGGTTCCGGAGTGGGGCCCACCTGCATGGGGGGACCCACATGAACGTGAGTAGTGGGGGAAAGGCCCCACACCCCTGGTCAAGGCGCACCAAGATCCCCCCTTAGAAGGAATAAGATCATATCCCGAAGGGATAAGATCAAGATCCCTAAAAAGGGGGGATTACAATCGGTGGGGAAGGAAATGATGGGATTTCTTTCCTCCCACCTTGGCCAACGCCCCAATGGACTTGGAGGGCAAGAAACCAGCCCCTCCACCCCTATATATAGTGAGGAGGCGCATGGGAGCTTAACACAAGCCAAGGCGCAGCCCCTCCCCTCCCCAACACCTCTCCTCCTCCGTATATGCTTGGCGAAGCCCTGTCGGAGTACTGCTGCACCAACTACACCACGCCGTCGTGCTGCCGTTGGAGCAATCTTCCTCAACCTCTCCTTCCCCCTTGTTGGATCAAGAAGGAGGAGACGTCTCCCGTCCCGTACGTGTGTTGAACGCGGAGGTGTTGTCCGTTCAGCACTTGGACATCGGTGATCCGAATCACGTTCGAGTACGACTCCATCAACACCATCCCCTTGGCTAGCTTCCGCTCGTGATCTACAAGTGGTATGTAGATGCAAACTCTCTCCCTTGACTCGTTGCTTAGATGAACTCATAGATGGATCTTGGTGAAACCGTAGGAAAAATTTTAATTTTCTGCAACGTTCCCCAACAGAAAATTGGTAACACTGCACTCAGTTAAGATTATGAGATATCTGTTGTATGTATTATTTATCAATACTACCTCAGTTTCTTCCTATCATATTTACATGTATCTCACGCTCTTACTAATGTTTTAGCCTTCTATATTTTGTTTCGAAGAGAGCTCAGGACAATGGCTATGAGGAGGATGAAGGCGCAACTTCTAGTTATTTATTATCGCAAAAGGGTCACAAGAAGAAACACATTATGCAGCAGAGGATTAATGGTTTAGGACTGAGGGCGTCCTGGATTAGGGGGTCTCCGGACAGCCGGACTATCTCCACTGGCCGAACTGTTAGGCTATGAAGCTACAAGATTGAAGACTTCGTCTCGTGTCCGGATGGAACTCTACTTGGCGTGGAAGGCAAGCTAGGCAATACGTATATGGATATCTTCTCCTTTGTAACCGACCTGGTGTAACCCTAACCCTCTCCGGTGTCTATATAAACCGAAGGGTTTTAGTCCGTAGGACAACAATCACAACATACAATCATACCATAGGCTAGCTTCTAGGGTTTAGCCTCTCTGATCTCGTGGTAGATCTACTCTTGTAACACCCATATCATCAATATTAATCAAGCAGGACGTAGGGTTTTACCTCCATCAAGAGGGCCCGAACCTGGGTAAAACATCGTGTCCCTTGCCTCCTGTTACCATCCGGCCTAGACGCATAGTTCGGGACCCCCTACCCGAGATCCGCCGGTTCTGACACTGACATTGGTGCTTTCATTGAGAGTTCCGCTGTGTCGTCGTCATCAGGAAGGATGTCTCATCCCGTCTTTAAAGACGGGACTATCGCCGAGGGAGCTTTGGCTATCGGCTAAACTCTCCGGCTAGGTGGTTTTCTTATGACCGCCTGTTCGGCCGCTGCGCCGACGATGACTTCCTGGGTCATCGAAAGCAATCTTCACGTCAACTCAGAACTCGCCGAGCAGTTAGATCCAATGGAGCTCTCTTCCTTGAAAGATCTCTTGGATCGCATCGCCGCCCAGGGAGTCACTACAGACTACGATCAGATTGGGCCTAAATCCGATCTGAGAGAGATCAACTCTCCCCAGGTCACCCATCATGTTGCAGTGGTGGAGGAACAATGCGACAACCCTTCATCTATCCTAAGGACTAGCTATGTCCGGATTCCCGATCCCTCCAAGCCGGATACCCACGAAGGGGAGGACGTCACTCAAGGCCTGAACCTAGAATCAGGCAGCAGGCTAGATTTATCGGAAAACATCCAAGAATCCAAACTTTCAAGTTCGGAAACTCCTTGGCCCCTGAGTCTCAGATGGGGTGAGGATTCGGATTCAATTCCACCCACCCACCCAAACATATGTGATCTATCCCAAATTAGGCAAGAGCCCGAAGAAACAGTACACCATTACTTGGCCAGATTCCTCCTAGTCATGAACAGGATAAAGGACTGCCGCGAGGAAGATGCAATTTCATTCTTCTGCAATAATTGCACGGACAAGGGAATCCTCAACGCCATAAGTCGTCGCGAAGTCACATGCTTTGCCGACTTGGTGTCCATAGTATGAAAGTACTGTGCGATGGAAAGCGCCTGGAAAACCGAAGTGCCAAAAATCATAGAGCACCATCCCGTGGACAACAATACGGTGTTAACGGTCTTTGAGACCTTCGCGTCAAATAATAGACGCAAGCGAACACTCCGCAACATGGCCGAAATCTGCCACATAGAAGAAATAAATCCTTGGAGTGACACGGCTATTACCTTCAATGCCAGTGACGAACCCAAATTCCTAACAGCCCGAGCACCAGCCGCACTGGTCCTCAGTCCAATCGTGGATGGCTTTCGACTCACCAAGGTACTCATGGATGGCGGCAGCGGATTAAACCTCATCTATCAGGAAACTCTTCAAAAGATGGAAATAGACTGGAGCCGCATTGAGCAAAGTAGCACAACCTTTAGAGGAATCATCCCCAGTCGGGAAGCACGTTGTGCTGGGAAAATCACACTAGATGTGGTATTCGGAACACCGAATAATTACAGGTCCGAAGAAATTACATTCCAAGTGGCCCCGTTTAGCAGCGGATACCATGCTCTACTAGGGCGGGAGGCGTTTACAATCTTCCAAGCCATACCCCATTACGGATACATGAAGCTCAAAATGCCCGGGCCCAACGGAATCATCACTCTCGCTAGTGATGTGGACATAGCACTCCGCGCCGAAAATAAGATAGCCGCACTAGCCCTCGAGGCACTATCCGAAGCCCTAGCGGCCGAGGAACTAACTGCGCTACACTCTACGGTGAACAGGGACGATGTGATACTCGATAAAAGATCCAAGTCCACCGCCTTTAAACAGGCGGAAGAAATAGTCAAATTCCAAATCCATCCAACGGACCCTACAAAAACAGCTTCCATTGGGGCACAATTAAACCCCTGATGTCGACGCCGCACTGCGATAGTTCCTACGCGAGAAATGGGACATTTTTGCCTGGCACCCTTCAGACATGCCAGGAATCCCACGCAGGCTGGCCGAGCACAGCCTAAATATCCTAAAAGGATTTAAGCCAGTCAAGCAGGCTCTTCAATGTTTCTCCGAGCCTAAGAGACAAGCCATGGGAGAGGAACTAGCCAAGCTATTGGAGTCCGGATTCATCAGAGACATAAAACATCCGGACTGGCTAGCAAACCTGGTGATGGTACCAAAGAATGACAAATCCTGGCACTTATGCGTCGATTTTAAGGACCTTAACAAGGCCTGCCCAAAGGATCCCTTCGCCCTCCCCCGCATCGATCAAATCATCGACACTACCACATGACACAATTCATTGTGTTTCCTCGACGCATACTCCGGCTACCATCAAATTAAAATGGCAGAGCCAGACCAAGCCGCAACAGCATTCATCACACCATACGGCCCATTCAGCTTCAACACAATGCCCTTCAGGCTCAAAAACGCTGGCGCAACATAGCAGTGCATGATTCAGACATGTCTGGCAAACCAGATCGGCAAAACAGTGGAGGCATACATAGATGACGTGGTCGTTAAAACCAAGCATGTCGAAACTCTAGTAGACGACTTGAGGCTCACATTCGACAACCTCCGAGCATATGACATGAAGCTCAATCCGGAAAAATGCGTTTTCAGCGTACCAGCCGAAAAGCTCCTGGGATTCATTGTCTCCAGTAGAGGTATTGAAGCTAATCCGGCCAAAATCCGAGCGTTGTCACAGTTGGCTACCCCAACAGACCTCAAACAAATACAACAATTGACTAGATGCGTGGCGGCTCTAAGCCGCTTTATCTCCCCCTTGGGAGAAAAGGCATTACCCCTTTATCGCCTCCTCTGGCGCACCGAACACTTCGAGTGGACGGACGCCGCCACGGCCGGACTCAATGAAATAAAAGCCATATTGGCAACAAACCCGGTCCTGGCCGCGCCAAACATTGGCGAACCGATGCTATTATACATTGCAGCAACTCATCAAGTGGTAAGCGCAGTACTCGTCATCGAGCGAGAGACAGATGGACATAAATTCCCCCTTCAAAAGCCGTTTTACTATGTGTCCATTGTCCTTACTCCATGCAAATCATGGTACCCGCGTTATCAAAAGATAGCGTACGCGGTATTTATGGCATCTCGGAGGCTGCGACACTACTTTCAAGAGTGTTCGATAATGGTTGCCTCGGAAGTACCACTTAACAATATTATAAACAACCGCGACGCGATGGGACGGATTGCCAAATGGGACATTGAGCTCCTCCCGTTCGACATAACTTATAAGCCACGGCGAGCTATTAAGTCGCAAGTTTTGGCTGACTTCGTCGCTGAGTGGACGGAAGCCGAACTCCCTAAAGAGTGCGGCACATATTCAAACTGGGTCATGCACTTCGACGGCTCCAAAATGTTGGCTGGTCTGGGGGCTGGTGTCATTTTGACCTCCCCAACAGGAGACACCGTTCAATACGTACTACAGATAATGTATGCGGACTCCAACAACGCAGCCGAATATGAGGCCCTTCTACATGGTCTTCGGATTGCAGTATCCATGGGCATTCAACGCCTAGAGGTGCGCGGGGATTCGAACCTCGCGATATCCCAAATAAATGGAGACTTTGATGCCAAGGATCCGAAAATGGCAGCTTATCACAATGCCAACCTAAAAATGTCAGCTCGGTTCGAGGGGCTCGCATTTCACCATGTGGCTCGGGAAAACAATCAAGCGATGGATATCCTCGCGACATCGGCGCAAAACGCGACGCGGTCCCTCCGCACATATTTCTGGAAAGGCTTTTCAAGCCATCCGTAGCATGGGAAGGGGACACCGGTACCAACAGTCCGGACCCGGCCAAAATACCCGATACCGAACTCTCTGACACAATCGGAGGCTCCGCCACCGAAATAACACAATCAGCCCATGACATAATGGCTATTATTGCCCCATGGACAGAACCATTCCTGGCCTACCTACCTAGATAGGAACTTTCAGAGCACCAAAATGAGGCACGCTGCATAGTGCGGCGATCCAAGGCCTACAGGGTCCACGAGGGAGAATTGTACAAAAAAAGCGCTATCGGAGTCCTTCAATGGTGCATCTCCGAAGAGGAAGGGCGGAGCCTTTTGGTAGAAATTCATGCCGGACTCGGCGGTCATCACGCCGCAGCCCGGGCTCTTGCAAGCAAGGCCTTCCGTACAGGATTCTATTGGCCAACGGCCTGGGCAGACGCACAGGACTTGGTCCAACGTTGCGCTGGTTGCCAGCTTTTTGCAAATGAAAGCCACATGCCATCCACCGCCCTCCGAACAATCCCCATTACATGGCCCTTCACGGTCTGGGGGCTTGACATGGTTGGACCCCTTAAAGGGGGAACCCACAAGAAAAAATACTTATTGGTCATGGTGGATAAATTCACCAAATGGATAGAGGCCAAACCGGTTAAAACAGCCGAATCTGGACCGGTGATAGATTTCATATCCGGGGTTGTACACCGTTACGGCGCCCCCACAGCATCATCACTGATAACGACACGAACTTCATGGCCAACGAGGTAAAACTCTGGTGCAGCAAAATGGGCATCAAGCTCTATTATGCTTCAGTCTATCACCCACAAACCAATAGTCAAGTCGAACGAGCAAATGGTCTTATAATGAGCGGCATTAAACCCAGATTAGTGCACTCCTTAACGGAGTCTGACACGCACTGGGTAGAGGAGCTCGACTCCATACTCTGGGGGCTGCGGACCACGCCGAATCGTAGTACTGGATATACACCGTTTTTATGGTGTACGGCGCAGAGGCAGTCCTGCCCTGTGACATAATTCATGACTCACCTCGAGTGCGCATGTACGAAGAAAGAGAAGCCGAGCTCGATCGGCAAGACAGTCTGGACACCTTGGAGGAAGAGCGCGATGTGGCCAAAGCCCGTTCCGCATTTTACCAGCAACAGGCTCGCATATACTAAAGCAGAGAAGTACGGGCCAAAACTTATAACATTGGCGAACTAGTTCTACGACTGCCGGATAAGAAAAAGAACAAGCTAGAGCCCAAATGGGAAGGTCCCTTCATCATCGACCAAGTTCTGACCGGCGGAGTGTACCGGCTGCGAGATGCATCGACTAGTCGACTCGAGCCGAACCCATGGGACGCAGCCAGGCTCCGAAGATTCTACGCCTAGCACGGGACTTTATGTTAGTCCCCTCCCTTTGTCCATTTTCTGCATATGCATCATCTGTCTTGTTTCCCTTTCTTTCTTTTATTTCTCTAGGCCTTCAAGGGTCACCTTGTGCCTCACTTGTACATTACATATGTGCTAGCCGCACTCTCTACACCTGGGGGCTTCTTTCACAGAAGCTTAAATTATTTACCTGGGCCTCACGCCCAACACATGCATTATACTTCCGCATGTACCTTTTTTCACCATTATATGCATCGATATGACTTAAGTTTTGGCCAAGCTGGGTTGCCTGGCTCTTGTATTTATGCCCTACGCTCCCGTTAATTCGGCTAGGGCATAAGGGGAGCACCTATGTAATTGTTACCGCCGGGTCAGCCGGACGTGTACCTCAGACTGGGTGAAGCCGAAAGCTAGCGTTCCTAAGAGAATATTCGGTTGGTGAACAAAAGATGACTTTTATTTATTATCCATATCTGCCCCCAGATTTTTTTTGCGCTTCTTGTCGCAGTCCGGACATGCACTTTAGGGCATGCCTACCCAGGGAAAGGAACCCTTAACGGAACTATTCTCTCTGGAAGATGTTTCTTACTATCCATGTAATATAACATAACTAGTTGGGCACTTGTCTGATAAATCACTAATGACCCCTACGCCTGGTCTCCACGCATGCCCCGGTTCTTACATAACCGAGAGGGTATTTGGATACATCCGGACTGTCGGGTCCCGAGGTTGAAGCGAAAAGGTCCGCCACTACAAACGATCTACAATCCGGCTAGAAGGCATCTTACATGTCACTTTAAAATTACATAGTCAATTTGACTGGTTGAATTCCTCTTTAATGCCATCCAATAGGCTGTCTAGTCCACAGTCCTGTTGGGAAAACTTTGAGGCCAATTCTACTTGGCCGTACACTAAACTCACAGGGATCTCCTTGCCATCAAGCCCCACAGGTCCGACTTCGGCCATGTGGTTCGGGTCAGCCTTCATGTACCGTGTCTTCACCATTGCCCAGGCTTCCCTGGCACCCTGACAGCAAGCCGACATCTTCCATAATCGGAAGCACCGCCGTGCTCCCTTCAGCTTTTCTGCAAGCTCTCCAAGACCTTCGGGTATGGAGACGGAAGGCCACAAGGCCTGGGCGACGCCTTGCATCACCTGCCGAACTCGTTCGTGCAACTGCGAGAGCTCGGGAAGAAGATCACCCGTTGAACCAGGCATCTCCTCGGCAGGACGACCTGTTAGGATACCTACAAACATAAATCTGTCAGCCAGCTTCCTCGCTGAACTCTTTTTTCAAAGTTCGTTCAAGCACTTACTAAATATGCCGCGTCGAAGCCGCCGATTCTCCTTAACAAAGTTCGACAGTTGGGCACAAACATCTTTTACTTCCACGCCCGGCTTGGTGTTGGCATCTTGGAGATCATTCTTCTCCTGCCTCACCCTCGTCAGCACGCTCTCCCCGGCCTTCAGTTGGCGTATGAGCTGCTGCTTATCCGGAGTTACTCCGGCGTCATCTGCAATTTTATCATCAGATCGGCATATAAGCCGCATTCTAAATATGATACTTCTAATTCAAAGGATATGTTACCAGAGGGGGTCTCCTTGGGCTCCCCTGCCGCGGCCAGTGCGGCCTGAAGTTGGGCCTTGCACTCTTCCAGCTCCTGGGACAGTTGAGTATTCTTTTTTGGTAAGAACCTGCATAACAAATGGTCCTTAAATCAGTTATCCTAACTGTTTCAAGTCTCAGGGGCTACTGATATATATAATCATCAAATTTTCTCACCCGTATGTCTTTTACATATTGCTCCGTGGCTCTGGCTAGACCATTTTGAGCGGCACGGAGGTGCGCGTCTCCTGAGTTGAAGGCATCCAATGCCTCTTGGGAGAAACAAGCGTCACGAAGAACAGTCCGGCGACGCCTGTGGTTCATGGCACTTTCCACCTTGGAATGGGTGGCGGATAGTCTATCCGTATCCTCTGTCGGAGGAGCACCCGGCGCACGCTTTGTACTCGTTCCCACCTCTGAGTCCGGCCTTGGAGCCTGGATTGTGGAGGCGCGATTGGTTGCCTCTCCGGGCATAGTCCGGCGAGTGCTCTTTTTCCTGAAAGGAAGGCATGGGCGTTAATATGCCTCTGTAACTAATGTCTTGCAATAAAGACGGCGCGCCATACCGTTGCGCCGATGTCTCAATCCGGACTGCGGGTCTTTTCAGCCCGCCTGGCCTCGCGGCCCCTTGTTGGCTAGTTGCCACAGGCTCGGCCTTCTTCCCCGAGGACCTCCCTACAAAACACGGCTGTTATACGACAATCAAAAAGCGCAAGGACGGATCCCTTTTTAAGTGCTGGGACTTCGGTCTCAGTCACCTGTGAGGATGGAACTAGCCCAGGGTAGTCGGCCATAATGGCCACCAAGTTATTGTCATTACTCCATTGGTAAAATACCCCATCGATCAGCTCCACAGATATGTCCGGATCCTCCTAGGAGGTCGGGTCAAGGGACCGTCCAGGGTCCTCGGGTTGTGGAGGAGGGCTGTTTATCTCCTTTACTGCCTGGCGCAGCTCCTGCGATGAAATCGCTAGAATAAATACTTAACTACGGGAATACGAAATGGATGGGTGATAAAAAGCCTCCGCTTACCCAGCTCGGAGGATTGTACATAGAAAATCCGCCCTGCAGGTTGACACGAAGGAATTCCTCCTCTTCTCCCTTGTACAAAGTGGATAAGATCTTTATTAGATCGGTAGCTGATCCCGGCCCTTTGCGGCCATGGCGGGTGGCGTCATCCTCCCGTTTAAATCCCACATGGGGTGGCCTCTGTACTGAAGCGGCTGCACCCCCCGCATGATACATGTGCCATGACCTCGATCATGGTCAATCCGGATCGAGCTAAAAAACTTATCCGGCTCATCAGGTAAAGAATGTCCCTGTCATCTTCCTCCAGGGAGCTCCGTGGATGCCAGCTCCGGCGCTTCTTTAAAGGGGCGTTGTCGAACTCAGGAAGGCCGATCCGAATAGGATCCGGGAGGGGGAGGTCTTCTATATAAAACTATTCTGAAGGCCAGTCATCGGACGTCTTCTTTGGGGTCCCGGATAGGTATCCGGTCCCGGCAATACGCCATACTTCGGCCCCGCCCACTTGATATATTGATCCCTTCTAAGAACGGGGCACAAGGCAGAACATCTTCTTCCATAGAGCGAAATGAGCCTCACAGCCCAAAAACAACTCGCAAAGGGCTACGAATCCCGCGATATGCAGCATGGAGGCAGGTGTAAGGTTGTGCAACTGGAGGCCGTAGAACTCCAGGAGCCCCCTGAGAAATGGATGAATTGGGAATCCGAGCCCTCTTACCAAATAAGGGACAAGGCATACCCTCTCTCCCTTGGAGGGATTGGGAAGGCTCTCCGCTTGCTCCCCGCCATTATAGGTGGCAAGCCCGGTCGAACCGGGACCAGGTATGCTGGGGGAAGAAATCCCTTGGACTGAAGCAACACTAATTTGCTATGCGGGATGGAACATCTCTCCCAATCTCCAGGCTTGGAGCTAGGGGTGCGAGAGGAGGAGCTGCGTTGACCGGCCATGATGGAATGGATCTCTGTCGGGTGCGCTCCGATGAAGGCTCGCCAAGGGAGGATGGTGTGATTTGGATCTGAATCCTCATCTTTTTAAATAGGCGGCTCATTCACACAGCTAGGGGGGTAAATGTGAAAGCACCCTGGCTCTTCACATTCGCTCGACACATGTAAAGTGGCCATTATTGGGCATAGAAGCCAAGGAGTACAAACATTCATAAGAAACCGGACACTATTTTGACAAGTACATGGAGTTTGGAGAGGAACCCGCCTTGCAATGCCGAAGACAATACTGCACGCCGGACTCATCGTAATTGAAGCCTGGTTCGGGGGCTACTGAGGGAGTCCTGGATTAGGGGGTCTCCGGACAGCCGGACTATCTCCACTGGCCGGACTGTTAGACTATGAAGATACAAGATTGAAGACTTCGTCTTGTGTCCGGATGGAACTCTACTTGGTGTGGAAGGCAAGCTAGGCAATACGTATATGGATATCTCCTCCTTTGTAACCGACCTGGTGTAACCCTGACCCTCTCCGGTGTCTACATAAACTGAAGGGTTCTAGTCCATAGGACAACAATCACAACATACAATCATACCATTGGCTAGCTTCTAGGGTTTAGCCTCTCTGATCTCGTGGTAGATCTACTCTTGTAACACCCATATCATCAATATTAATCAAGCAGGACGTAGGGTTTTACCTCCATCAAGAGGGCCCGAACGTGGGTAAAACATCGTGTCCCCTGCCTCCTGTTACCATCCGGCCTAGACGCACAGTTCGGGACCCCCTACCCGACATCTGCCGGTTCTAACACCGACAAGGACCATATGAAACTGACGTATCTTATGGTCCACGATGTTCACCTCCTCTATTGTGGTGGAAGCCGGAAATGCTAGAAAATCAGTGATGGAGAAGAGCTCACAGTGGTATGTTCTTGCTCACTTGCTCTCACAAGCTCCTCACGTTGATTAATTTTTCTCCTGTGTGACTAAATTCATGTATTGAATCTTTGATTATCTAAGGGTCTCAATACTTACCCAACTCTGCTCTACACTGATGCTTGCTCAATGATCGATCATCGCATGGTGCTCTGTCTTTTATTCTTATTGTCCTGATTAGTACAATGGAGCAGGAGTTCCCTGGTTCCAACAGAGAAAAAATCTAGATCAATTTCAGAAGTAAAACCACTTGAACCTTCTGTGAATAAACATTCACCTTATGAAAAAAAAGAATGCAAATCAAATTTTAATTTTATGTTTTGAGTCTAAGCAAACAAACAAATATATTGTTCTAGCAATAGCCCAAATGGATTCGATTATTCTTTCCTAGCAAAGTAAGATTGGCAAAAGGTACACGAATGTTTCTGTTTCACGAGGAAATTAATTCGAAATCTGACAGAATCAGATATTGATCTATTGGATCTAAACAAAGTATATTAAGATATTGTTTCACGAGATATTTCTATTTCACGATGTAGATTCAATTTTTTGGGAATTGCCCTTTTAAGATTCAGGATGCATGTGCACTGGGGAAACCAGGACCGTTGTTAGTGCAATAATTTATGCCTGCATATCCATCTAGGCATGACCACTTGATTGCATGAACTATGTCCCTGTGAACTCCTTACTATATTACTATGTGACTGTGCTAAGTTGATTATTGAAATGAGAGTACATCTTAATGTGTTATCTCATTTCTGTAATGTTGGGTTTTCATAATCCAACTATGTAAGAATAAATGCAACTGGCTTTTATGATTAATATGGATTTCAGTTGTCTAATGTTGCCTGTTTTCTAGCATCACAATTTAAATTTCAACATTTTGGTATATTTGATGTAATCAGTGACAACCTTTGTTATGCTCTGACATTCCTTCACTTTTTAGGGGTTGCTTTCTTCTCCTTGATGGAGAAAGTTCTAATCTTAGTGAATTTAAAGCATACCTCCCATTTGTAGTATCATCCAGAGTTTGTAATAATGCCAAGAAGATGCCGAACAATATACAGTTGAAGATATCAACTCCAATGAATTACTAGCTAAAGACCTTTGAGAAACTTGGTCCAGTTTATAACAACATTTCCTTGTTAATTTTTCTATGCTAAACTTGACTGGTAGGTCTCAGTACAAAAATATCTTATGTGCTACTGCAAGGTGATGCCAAAGCTGGTGAATTTTCGGCCTTATTGGTGGCTTTGCTCCTCTTCTAAAGAAGTTACCTTCAGAGGAGACTGGAGAATACATGGAAGCTACAACCAATTTGCGTTGGTAACTGATCATTAAATACCCATAACACAACATCATCAGTAGTTAATAAGAGTAATTTGCTATCAACATTATTTCATCCATGATTATGAGATATATTAACTCCTGAAAATAGCTGAATTGGATCGATTCTGAGAACATGAACCTCTTACTTTTAAGCATACATAATCTGGAGTAGCATGGATGGCATGCCCTGTTATTTCATATTTGTCGCATGGTCTGACCTTTGATAGAAGAAGCTGATTTCTTTATCCCGTTTGAGGTATGTAGACCTGCCAATTTTTCTATGGAGTGTAGCGTCAGTCATTGCCAAGGTCCGCGTCTACGTGGACGACCACTACTTCTGTGACACCCACGAGGGACATGGTCTACATTGAGGACTACTCCAATGGCGAGTCAATGATGGCGCCGATGAGCAGCTGCTCGAGTAGGCGGTGAGGAAGGCGAGCATCAGAACAGTGTAGCGCGATGACAGTAATAAGAGTTATCTGTAATGCATTTTCCATGCCATCTGGCTGTATCTCTGTATGTCTTCTTTCTTGTGCTATAAATACAAACATATGCAAGAAAAAACTATAATGGGTGGTCCGCATTATCTCTACAACCAGTTTGGTTCACTTTTTGATAAAAAGGAGCATTGTATGTAATGCATCAGTTGTGCATGCATGCATGTTATCAATCAGAGCTAAAATTCCATGGAAAGGGCGGCACCCTACCTAGCACCGCACAAACTTTCCCTCAGGCGGCGCCACCGAGTGGCGCCCCAACCACTAGTGTCAAGCTTGCTGCTACTTACTTCACCCATCAAGAAGACCAAGAAAGCTATAAGGGATCTAGTTGGACCAAGGACAACTGAAAACACAAAGACCATTCAATAGGAGGTGTGCTTGAACTCAGACTCTCGCCCATGTCTTGCTCGTCCCCTCCAAGGCGATGGGGGGCGGGTACCCCAGCCGGCCTGATCCCATCCCTCCTTCCCCTCCATCGCCGTTGGGGGACAACGTCGGGCAGAGCTCATGCGTTCGACGACGACGGAGGGCTGATCCTTCTTCCAGGGCTGTAAGGTGGCAAGGGCGCTAGTTCCGTGGAGGTATGGCCATCTTCCTCGATCCATGGCAGCGCAGTGGCTTCTGGTGGAGGCTTTGTGGTGGTCCAGGTTGAGATGGCTAGAGTATGGTGGTGGGGCTAGGCGTGTCCGGTGGTGGTGGCGGCATCCGGCCCGGATCTGGTCTTGGCGGTGGCGGCGCTGACTCCAACCCAGATCCGAACATGGCAGTGGCAGCGTCCCCTCCATTGGGGATGATAGGCCAGGTGGTGGGTCCTTGTGGCGGTGGATCTTGGGATCCCGCACCTGAAGGAAATAACCCTAGAGGCAATAATAAAGTTATTATTTATTTCCTTATTTCATGATAAATGTTTATTATTCATGCTAGAATTGTATCAACCGGAAACATAATACATGTGTGAATACATAGACAAACATAGTGTCACTAGTATGCCTCTACTTGACTAGCTCGTTGATCAAAGATGGTTATGTTTCCTAACCATAGACATGAGTTGTCATTTGATAAACGGGATCACATCATTAAGAGAATGATGTGATTGACTTTACCCATTCCGTTAGCTTAGCACTTGATCGTTTTTGTTTACTCCTATTGCTTTCTTCATGACTTATACATGTTCCTATGACTATGAGATTATGAAACTCCCAATTACCGGAGGAACACTTTGTGTGCTACCAAACGTCACAACGTAACTGGGTGATTATAAAGGTGCTCTACAGGTGTCTCCGATGGTACTTGTTGAGTTGGCATAGATCGAGATTAGGATTTGTCACTGCGATTGTCGGAGAGGTATCTCTGGGCCCTCTCGGTAATGCACATCACTATAAGCCTTGCAAGCAATGTAACTAATGAGTTCATTGCAGGATGATGCATTACGGAACGAGTAAAGAGACTTGCTGGTAACGAGATTGAACTAGGTATTGAGATACCGACGATCGAATCTCGGGCAAGTAACATACCGATGACAAAGGGAACAACGTATGTTGTTATGTAGTTCGACCGATAAAGATCTTCGTAGAATATGTAGCAGCCAATATGGGCATCCAGGTTCCGCTATTGGTTATTGACTAGAGAAGTGTCTCGGTCATGTCTACATAGTTCTCGAACCCGTAGGGTCCGCACGCTTAACGTTCGTTGACGATATAGTATTTATGAGTTATTTATGTTGGTAACCGAATGTTGTTCGGAGTTCCGGATAAGATCACGGACACGACGAGGAACTCCGGAATGGTCCGGGGATAAAGTTTGGTATATGGGATAATAGTGTTTGGTCTCCGGAAGGGTTCCAGAATTCACCGAAAGGGGTTCCGGATGTTTCCTGAAATGTTTGGGTACGAGATCACTTTATTTGGGCCAAAGGGGAAAGCCCACATGGTTTTTGGAAAGCGCAAAAGGAAATTTTGCGGAGTCCAGGGGCCAGACGCCAGGGTCCCTGGCATGTGGGTCCAGACACCGGGAACCCTGGCGTCTGGCCCTGGAGTCCGAGAAGGACTCTTGCCTTTCGGGTGAAACAAATTTTGTGGAGGCTTTTACTCCAAGTTTCGACCCCAAGGCTCAACATATAAATAGAGGGGTAGGGCTAGCACCCAAGACACATCAAGAAACACCAAGCCGTGTGCCGGCAACACCGTACCCTCTAGTTTATCCTCCGTAATAGTTTTCGTAGTGCTTAGGCGAAGCCCTGCGGAGATTGTTCTTCACCAATGCCATCACCACACCGTCGTGCTGCCGGAACTCATCTACTACTTCACCCCTCTTGCTGGATCAAGAAGGCGAGGACGTCACTGAGCTGAGCGTGTGCTGAATGCGGAGGTTCCGTACGTTCGGTACTTGATCGGGACGGATCATGAAGGTGTACGACTACCTCAACCATGTTGATAAACGCTTCCACTTTCGGTCTACGAGGGTACGTAGACATACTCTCCCCTCTTGTTGCTATGAATCACCATGATCTTGCGCGTTGATGTCTACTACACAACCTTCTTCTTGTAGACTTTGTTGGGCCTCCAAGTGCATAGGTTTGTAGGACAGTAGCAAGTTTCCCTCAAGTGGATGACCTAAGGTTTATCAATCCGTAGGAGGCGTAGGATGAAGATGGTCTCTCTCAAGCAACCCTGCAACCAAATAACAAAGAGTCTCTTGTGTCCCCAACACACCCAATACAATGGTAAATTGTATAGGTGCACTAGTTTGGCGAAGAGATGGTGATACAAGTGGTATATGGATAGTAGATAAAGGTATTTGTAATCTGAAAATATAAAAACAGCAAGGTATCAAGTGATAAAAGTGAGCATAAACGGTATTGCAATGATAGGAAATAAGGCCTAGGGTTCATACTTTCGCTAGTGCAAGTTTCCTCAACAATACTAACATAATTGGATCACATAACTACCCCTCAACATGCAACAAAGAGTCACTCCAAAGTTACTAATAGCGGAGAACAAACGAAGAGATTATGGTAGGGTACAAAACCACCTCAAAGTTATTCTTTCCAATCAATCCGTTGGGCTATTCCTATAAGTGTCACAAACAGCCCTAGAGTTTGTACTAGAATAACACCTCAAGACACAAATCAATCAAAACCCTAATGTCACCTCAAGTATCCGTGGGTATGATTATACGATATGCATCACACAATCTCAGATTCATCTATTCAACCAACACATAGAACCTGAAAGAGTGCCCCAAAGTTTCTACCGGAGAATCACGACGAAAACGTGTGCCAACCCCTATGCATAGGTTCATGGGCGGAACCCGCAAGTTGATCACCAAAACATACATCAAGTTAATCACATGGTATCCCATTGTCACCACAGATACGCACGGCAAGACATACATCAAGTGTTCTCAAATCTTTATAGACTCAATCCGATAAGATAACTTCAAAGGGAAAACTCAATCCATTACAAGAGAGTAGAGGGGGGAAGAAACATCATAGGATCCAAATATAATAGCAAAGCTCGCGATACATCAAGATCGTATCATCTCAAGAACACGCAAGAGAGAGATCAATCACATAGCTACTGGTACATACCCTCAGCCCCGAGGGAGAACTACTCCCTTCTCGTCATGGAGAGCACCGGGATGATGAAGATGGCCACCGGAGAGGGATTGCCCCCTCCGGTAGGGTGCCGGAACGGGTCCAGATTGGTTTTCGGTAGCTAAGGAGGCTTCTGGCGGCGGAACTCCCGATCTATTATGCTCTCAGATGTTTTTAGGGTATATGGAGATATATAGGCGGAAGAAGTACGTCAGGGGGGCCATGAGGGGCCCACGAGGGTGGAGGGCACGCCCTAGGGGGGTGGGCACGCCCCCTACCTCATGGCCTCCTCGAAGGTCCCCTGACATGCATTCCAAGTCTTCTGGGCTTCTTTCCTTCCAAAAAAGAGTTCCGTGAAGTTTCAGGTCAATTGGACTCCGTTTGATTTTCCTTTTCTTCGAAACCCTAAAACAAGGTAAAAACAGAAACTGGCACCGGGCTCTGGGTTAATAGGTTAGTCCCAAAAATGATATAAAAGTGTATAATAAAGCCCATAAACATCCAAAACAGTAGATGATATAGCATGGAGCAATAAAAAATTATAGATACGTTGGAGACGTATCAGCATCCCCAAGCTTAATTCCTGCTCGCCCTCGAGTAGGTAAATGATAAAAACAGAATTTTTGATGTGGAATGCTACTTGGCATAATTTCAATGTAATTCTTCTTAATTGTGGCATGAATATTAAGATCCGAAAGATTCAAGATAAAAGTTCATATTGACATAAAAACTATAATACTTCAAGCATACTAACTAAGCAATCATGTCTTCTCAAAATAACATGGCCAAAGAAAGTTCATCCCTACAAAATCATATAGTTTAGTCATGCTCCATTTTCGTCACACAAGAATGCTCTCATCATGCACAACCCCGATGACAAGCCAAGCAATTGTTTCATACTTTAGTAATCTCAAACCTATAAACTTTCACGCAATACATGAGCACGAGCCATGGATATAGCACTATGGGTGGAATAGAATATGATGATGGGGGTTATGTGGAGAAGACAAAAAGGGAGAAAGTCTCACATCAATGAGGCTAATCAATGGGCTTTGGAGATTCCCATTGATTGATGTTAATGCAAGGAGTAGGGATTTCCATGCAATGGATGCACTAGAGCTATAAATGTATGAAAGCTCAACGAAAGAAACTAAGTGGGTGTGCATCCAACTTGCTTGCTCACGAAGACCTAGGGCACTTGAGGAGGCCCATTGTTGGAATATACAAGCCAAGTTCTATAATGAAAAATTCCCACTAGTATATGAAAGTGACAAAACAAGAGACTCTCTATCATGAAGATTATGGTGCTACTTTGAAGCACACGTGTGGTAAAAGGATAGTAGCATTGTCCCTTCTCTCTTTTTCTCTCATTTCTTTTTCTTTTTTTTCTTTTGGGCCTTTCTCCTTTTTTTATTCCTCACTTGGGACAATGCTCTAGAAAATAATGATGATCTTCACACTTCTATTTATTTACAACTCAATGATTACAACTCGATACTAGAACAAAGTATGACTATATGAATGCCTCCGGCGGTGTACCGGGATTGTGATGAATCAAGAGTGACATGTACAAAAAATTATGAACGGTGGCTTTGCCACAAATACGATGTCAACTACATGACCATGCAAAGCAATATGACAATGATGAATGTGTCATGATAAACGGAATGGTGGAAAGTTGCATGGCAATATATCTCGGAATGGCTATGGAAATGCCATAATAGGTAGGTATGGTGGAAGTTTTGAGGAAGATATAAGGAGGTTTATATGTGACAGAGCGTATCATATCACGGGGTTTGGATGCACCGGCGAAGTTTGCACCACCTCTCAATGTGAGAAAGGGCAATGCACGGTACCGAAGAGGCTAGCAATGGTGGACAGATGAGAGTGTGTATAATCCATGGACTCAACATTAGTCATAAAGAACTCACATACTTATTGCAAAAATCTACAAGTCATCAAAAACCTCAGCACTACGCGCATGCTCCTAGGGGGATAGATTGGTAGGGAAAGACCATCGCTCGTCCCCGACCGCCACTCATAAGGAGGTCAATCAAATAACACCTCATGTTTCAAATTTGTTACATAACGTTTACCATACGTGCATGCTACGGGACTTGCAAACTTCAACACAAGCATTTCTCAAATTCACAACTACTCAACTAGCACGACTTTGATATTATTACCTCCATATCTAAAAACAATCATCAAGCATCAAACTTCTCTTAGTATTCAAAACACTCATAAGAAAGTTTTTACTAATCTTGTATACCTAGCACATTAGGATTTTAAACAAATTACCATGCTATTTAAGACTCTCAAAATAATATAAGTGAAGCATGATAGTTCATCTATTTCTTCAAAATAAAACTACCACCATGCTCTAAAAGATATAAGTGAAGAACTAGAGCAAATGACAAACTACTCCGAAAGATATAAGTGAAGATCAATGAGTAGTCGAATAATTATGCAACTATGTGAAGACTCTCTCTCATTTAATAATTTCAGATCTTGATAATTTATTCAAACATCAAGCAAAGCAAAATAAAATGACATCTAAGAATAGCAAACATCATGTGAAGAAGCAAAAACTTAGGATGAACCGATACTAACCGATAGTTGTTGAAGAAGAAAGGTGGGATGCCAACCGGGGCATCCCCAAGCTTAGATGCTTGAGACTTCTTGAAATATTATCTTGGGGTGCCTTGGGCATCCCCAAGCTTGAGCTTTTGTGTCTGCTTAATTCCTCTCATATCAAGGTCTTCCTAAATCTCAAAAGCTTCATCCACACAAAACTCAACAAGGACTCGTGAGATAAGTTAGTATAACACATTGCAAAAACCTTATGATACTCTACTGTAGCAAATCACTAAAATTACTATTCAACATTGTATACTAAATTCCTCTGCATATTTAATAGTCATATCCTCAAATAGAATCATTAAAGAAGCAAACATATGCAAACAATGCAAACATAACAGCAATCTTCCTAAACAGGACAGTCTGCAAAGAATGCAGCAACATCCATACTTCCCTAGCTCAAAAATTATGAAAAAAAATTCCCACTGTAGTAAATTTATCAGAGCTTAATATGCAAAAGGTTTCAACATTTTATCACTTTCTGACTTTTCTAGGGAATTATTGCAACAGCGGTAAACTTTCTATTTTCAAACAGCAACATGTGGACTTCTAAAATAGGCATAGTAAAGACTATCAATGCCACTTTTATTGAAATAAAAGATTCAAAACATTGTTCTAAATAACAGCAAGCAAATCCTAACAAAATAAATTGACGCTCCAAGCAAAACACATATCATGTGGTAAATAAAAGTATAGCTCCAAGTAAAGTTACCGATGAACGAAGACGAAAGAGGGGATGCCTTCCGGGGCATCCCCAAGTTTAGGCTCTTGGCTATCCTTGAATATTACCTTGGGTTGCCTTGTGCATCCCCAATCTTAGGCTCTTGACCCTCCTTATTCCATAGTCCATCGAATCCTTACCCAAAACTTGAAAACTTCACAACACAAAACTTAACAGAAAACTCGTAAGCTCCGTTAGTATAAGAAAATAAATCACCACTTCAAGTTACTGTAATGAATTCATTATTTATTTATATTGGTGTTATACCTAATGTATTCAAACTTCTCTATGGTTTATAAACTCTTTTACTAGCCATAGATTCATCAAAATAAGTAAACAACACATGAAAAACAGAATCTGTCAAAAACAGAACAGTCTGTAGTAATATGGATCAAACGTATACTTCTTTAACTCATAAAATTCTCAAATAAATTGCTGGACCTGTGGAATTTATCAATTAATAATCTTCAAAAATAATTAACTAAATATAACTTTCCAAATAAAAATGGCAGCAATTCTTGTGAGCGCTAAAGTTTCTGTTTTTTACAGCATGATCAACAAGACTTTCCCCAAGTCTTTCCAAAGGTTCTACTTGGCACAAACATTAATTAAAACATAAAACCACATCTAATCAGAGTCTAGATGAATTATTTATTACTAAACATGAACAAAAAGCAAGTAACTAAAATAAAATTGGGTTGCCTCACAACAAGCGCTATCATTTAATGCCCCTAGCTAGGCATGATGATTTCAATGATGCTCACATAAAGGATAAGAATTGAAACATAAAGAGAGAATCAAGAAGAATATGACTAGCACATTTAAGTCTAACCCACTTCCTATGCATAGGGATTTTGTGAGCAAACAACTTATGGGAACAATAATCAACTAGCATAGGAAGGCAAAACAAGCATAACTTCAAAACTTTAAGCACATAGAGAGGAAACTTGATATTATTGCAATTCTTACAAGCATATATTCGTCCCTCATAATAATTTTCAGTAGCATCATGAATGAATTCAACAATATAACCAGCACCTAAAGCATTCTTTTCATGATCTACAAGCATAGAAAATTTACTACTCTCCACACAAGCAAAATTCTTCTCATGAATAATAGTGGGAGCAAACTCAACAAAATAACTATCATGTGATTGAAAATTAAAATCAAGATGACAAGTTTCATGGTTATCATTATTCTTTAAAGCATACGTGTCATCACAATAATCATCATAGATAGGAGGCATGCTTTCATCATAATAAATTTGCTCATCAAAACATGGGGGACAAAAATATCATCTTCATCAAACATAGCTTCCCCAAGCTTGTGGCTTTGCATATCATTAGCATCATGGATATTCAAGGAATTCATACTAACAACATTGCAATCATGCTCATCATTCAAATATTTAGTGCCAAACATTTTATAGATTTCTTCTTCTAGCACTTGAGCATAATTTTCCTTTCCATCATACTCATGAAAGATATTAAAAAGATGAAGCGTATGAGGTAAACTTAATTCCATTTTTTTGTAGTTCTCTTTTGTAGACTAAACTAGTGATAAAACAAGAAACCAAAAGACTCGATTGCAAGATCTAAAGATATACCTTCAAGCACTCACCTCCCCGGCAACGGCGCCAGAAAAGAGCTTGATCTCTACTACACAACCTTTTTTTTGTAGACTTTGTTGGGCCTCCAAGTGCAGAGGTTTGTAGGACAATAGCAAATTTCCCTCAAGTGGATGACCTAAGGTTTATCAATCCGTAGGAGGCGTAGGATGAAGATGGTCTCTCTCAAGCAACCCTGCAACCAAATAACAAAGAGTCTCTTGTGCCCCCAACACACCCAATACAATGGTAAATTGTATAGGTGCACTAGTTTGGCGAAGAGATGGTGACACAAGTGGTATATGGATAGTTGATAAAGGTATTTGTAATCTAAAAATATAAAAATAGCAAGGTATCAAGTGATAAAAGTGAGCATAAACGGTATTTCAATGATAGGAAATAAGGCCTAGGGTTCATACTTTCGCTAGTGCAAGTTTCCTCAACAATACTAACATAATTGGATCACATAACTATCCCTCAACATGCAACAAAGAGTCACTCCAAAGTCACTAATAGCGGAGAACAAACGAAGAGATTATGGTAGGGTACGAAACCACCTCAAAGTTATTCTTTCCAATCAATCCGTTGGGCTATTCCTATAAGTGTCACAATCTATCATAGAGTTCGTACTAGAATAACACCTCAAGACACAAATCAATCAAAACCCTAATGTCACCTAGATACTCCAATGTCACCTCAAGTATCCGTGGGTATGATTATACGATATGCATCACACAATCTTAGATTCATCTATTCAACCAACACATAGAACCTGAAAGAGTGCCCCAAAGTTTCTACCGGAGAATCACGATGAAAACGTGTGCCAACCCCTATGCATAGGTTCATGGGCGGAACCCGCAAGTTGATCAACAAAACATACATCAAGTTAATCACATGGTATCCCATTGTCACCACAGATACGCACGGAAAGACATACATCAAGTGTTCTCAAATATTTAAAGACTCAATCCGATAAGATAACTTCAAAGGGAAAACTCAATCCATTACAAGAGAGTAGAGGGGGAAGAAACATCATAGGATCCAAATATAATAGCAAAGCTCATGATACATCAAGTTCGTATCATCTCAAGAACACGAGAGAGAGAGCGAGATCAAACACATAGCTACTGGTACATACCCTCAACCCGAGGGAGAACTACTCCCTCCTCGTCATGGAGAGCACCGGGATGATGAAGATGGCAGCTGGAGAGGGATTTCCCCCTCCGGCAGGGTGCCAAAACGGGTCTAGATTGGTTTTTGGTGGCTACGAAGGCTTCTGGCGATGGAACTCCCGATCTATTATGCTCTCAGATGTTTTTAGGGTATATGGAGATATATAGGCGGAAGAAGTACATCAGGGGGGCCATGAGGGTGGAGGGCACGCCCTAGGGGGTGGGCGCCCCCTACCTCGTGGCCTCCTTGAAGGTCCCCTGACGTGCATTCCAGGTCTTCTGGGCTTCTTTCCTTCCAAAAATGAGTTCCGTGAAGTTTCAGGTCAATTGGACTCCGTTTGATTTTCCTTTTCTTCGAAACCCTAAAACAAGGTAAAAACAGAAACTAGCACTGGGCTCTGGGTTAATAGGCTAGTCCCAAAAATGATATAAAAGTGTATAATAAAGCCCATAAACATCCGAAACAGTAGATAATATAGCATGGAGCAATCAAAAATTATAGATACGTTGGAGACGTATCACGTGTGCGTAGTTTTTTTGAAATTACAACGTTCCCCAACAGTGGCATCCGAGCCAGGTTTATGCGTAGATGTTATATGCACGAATAGAACACAAGTGAGTTGTGGGCGATACAAGTCATACTTCTTACCAGCATGTCATACTTTGGTTTGGCGGTATTGTTGGATGAAGCGCCCGGACCGACATTATGCGTACGCTTACGTGAGACTAGTTCTACCGATATGCTTTGCACACAGGTGGCTGGCGGGTGTCAGTTTCTCCAACTTTAGTTGAACCGAGTGTGACTACGCCCGGTCCTTGTTGAAGGTTAAAACAACACTAACTTGACGAAATATCGTTATGGTTTTGATGCGTAGGTAAGAACAGTTCTTGCTCAGCCCATAGCAGCCACGTAAAACTTGCAACAACAAAGTAGAGGACGTCTAACTTGTTTTTGCAGGGCATGTTGTGATGTGATATGGTCAAGGCATGATGCTATATTTTATTGTATGAGATGATCATGTTTTGTAACAGAGTTATCGGCAATTGGTAGGAGCCATATGGTTAACGCTTTATTGTATGCAATGCAATCACCCTGTAATTGCTTTACTTTATCACTAAGAGGTAGCGATAGTTGTAGAAGCAATAGGTGGAGAGACGACAACGATGCTACGATGGAGATCAAGGTGTCACGCCGGTGATGATAGTGATCATGACGGTGCTTTGGAGATGGAGATCACAGGGACAAGATGATGATGCCATATCATATCACTTATATTGGTTGCATGTGATGTTTATCCTTTATGCATCTTATTCTGCTTGATTGACGGTAGCATTATAAGATCTCTCACTAAATTTCAAGGTACAAGTGTTCTCCCTGAGTATGCACCGTTCACATACAATGGGTGCAAGCCAGTTTTGCACACGCAGAAATACTCGGGTTAAACTTGACAAGCCTATCATATGCAGATATGGCCTCGAAACACTGAGACCTAAAGGTCGAGCGTGAATCATATAGTAGATATGATTAACATAGTGATGTTCACCATTGAAAACTACTCCATTTCACGTGATGATCGGTCATGGTTTAGTTGATTTGGATCACGTAATCACTTAGATGATTAGAGGGATGCCTACATAAGTGGGAGTTCTTAAATTGCACTTTAATTTATCATGAACTTAGTACCTGATAGTATTTTGCTTGTCTATGTTGTTGTAGATAGATCGCACGTGCTGTTGTTCCATTGAATTTTAATGCCTTCCTTTAGAAAGCAAAGTTGAAAGATGATGGTAGCAATTACACAGACTAGGTCCGTAACTTGAGGATTATCCTCATTGCTGCACAGAAGAATTACATCCTGGAAGCACCGCTAGGTGCCAAACCCGCTGCAGGAGCAATGCCAGATGTTATGAACATCTGGCAGAGCAAAGCTGATGACTACTCGATAGTTCATGAAGGAATTATGCCCTAGAGGCAATAATAAAGTTATTATTTATTTCCTTATATCATGATAAATGTTTATTATTCTTGCTAGAATTGTATTAACCGGAAACATGATACATGTGTGAATACATAGACAAATAGAGTGTCACTAGTATGCCTCTACGTGACTAGCTCATTGATCAAAGATGGTTATGTTTCCTAGCCATAGACATGAGTTGTTATTTGATTACCGGGATCACATTATTAGGAAAATGATGTGATTGACTTGACCCATTCCGTTAGCTTAGCACTTGATCGTTTAGTATGTTGCTATTGCTTTCTTCATGACTTATACATGTTCCTATGACTATGAGATTATGCAACTCCCGTTTACCGGAGGAACACTTTGTGTGATACCAAACGTCACAACGTAACTGGGTGAATATAAAGGTGCTCTATAGGTGTATCCGAAGGTACTTGTTGAGTTGGCGTATTTCGAGATTAGGATTTGTCACTCCGATTGTCGGAGAGGTATCTCTGGGCCAACTCGGTAATGCACATCACTATAAGCCATTCAAGCATTGTAACTAATGAGTTAGTTGCGGGATGATGTATTACGGAAAGAGTAAAGAGACTTGCAGGTAACGAGATTAAACTAGGTATTGAGATATTGACGATCGAATCTCGGGCAAGTAACATACCGATGATAAAGGGAACAACGTATGTTGTTATGCGGTCTGACCGATAAAGATCTTCGTAGAATATGTGGGAACCAATATGAGCATCCAGGTTCCGCTATTGGTTATTGACCTGAGACGTGTCTCAGTCATGTCTACATAGTTCTCGAACCCGTAGGGTTCGCACGCTTAAAGTTCGATGACGATCGGTATTATGAGTTTTTGTGTTTTGATGTACCAAAGGTAGTTCGTAGTCCCGGATATGATCACGGACATGACAAGGAGTCTCAAAATGGTAGAGACATAAATATCGATATATTGGATGACTATGTTCGGACATCGGAAAGGTTTCAGAAGGTTTCAGACTTATACCAGAGTACCGGGGAGTTACCGGAACCCCCCGGGGGGCTTAATGGGCCTACATGGGCCTTAGTGGAAATAGAGGGCAGCAAGGGGAGTGTGGGGCGTCCCCCCCAAGGCCCAAACTGAATTGGTTTAGGGCAAGGGGGCCGGCCCCCTCTTTCCTTCTCTTCCTCTCCCTTGCCTTCCCCCTCTCGTACTCCTACTAGGAAAAGGAGGAGTCCCACTCCTAGTAGGAGTAGGACTCCCCCCTTGGCGCGCCTCTCCCTGGCCGGCCGCCTCCTCCACCTTGATCCTTTATATACGGGGGTAGGGGGCACCCCATAGACATAGCAATTGATCATTGATCTCTTAGCCGTGTGCGGTGCCCCCCTCCACCATAATCGAGTTGAACGTGTGCAGAACTCGGAGGTGTCGTACGTTTGGTACTTGGATCGGTCGGATCATGAAGACGTACGACTACATCAACCACGTTGTGCTAACACTTCTGCAGTCGGTCTACGAGGGTACGTGGACACACTCTCCTCTCTCATTGCTATGCATCACCATGATCCTGTGTGTGCGTAGGATTTTTTTGAAATTACTACGTTCCCCAACAGTGGCATCCGAGCCAGGTTATTGCGTAGATGTTATATGCATGAGTAGAACACAAGTGAGTTGTGGGCGATACAAGTCATACTGCTTACTAGCATGTCATACTTTGGTTCGACGGTATTGTTGGATGAAGCGGCCCGGACCGACATTACGTGTACGCTTATGCGAGACTGGTTCTACCGACGTGCTTTGCACAGAGGTGGCTGGCGGGTGTCAATTTCTCCAACTTTAGTTGAACCGAGTGTGGCTACGCCCGGTTCTTGTGAAGGTTAAAACAACACTAACTTGACGAACTATCGTTGTGGTTTTCATGCGTAGGTAAGAACGGTTCTTGCTTAGCCCGTAGAAGCCACGTAAAACTTGCAACAACAAAGTAGAGGACGTCTAACTTGTTTTTGCAGGGCATGTTGTGATGTGATATGGTCAAGACATGATGCTATATTTATTGTATGAGATGATCATGTTTTGTAACGGAGTTATTGGCAACTGGCAGGAGCCATATGATTGTCGCTTTATTGTATGCAATGCAATCGCCCTGTAATTGCTTTACTTTATCACTAAGCGGTAGCGATAGTCGTAGAAGCAATAGCTGGCGAGATGACAATGATGCTACGATGGAGACAAGGTGTCGCGCCGGCGACGATGGTGATCATGACGGTGCTCTGGAGATGGAGATCAAAGGCACAAGATGATGATGGCCATATCATATCACTTATATTGATTGAATGTGATGTTTATCCTTTATGCATCTTATTCTGCTTTGTTTGACGGTAGCATTATAAGATGATCTCTCACAAAATTTCAAGGTAAAAGTGTTCTCCCTGAGTATGCACCGTTGCCAAAGTTCGTCGTGCCAAGACACCACGTGATGATCGGGTGTGATAAGCTCAACGTTCATCTACAATGGGTGTAAGACAGTTTTACACACGCAGAATACTCGGGTTAAACTTGACGAGCCTAGCATATGCAGGTATGGCCTCAGAACACTGAGACCGAAAGGTCGAGCGTGAATCATATAGTAGATATGATCAACATAGTGATGTTCACCATTGAAAACTACTCCATTTTCATGTGATGATCGGTCATAGTTTAGTTGATATGGATCACGTGATCACTTAGATGATTATAGGGATGTCTTTCTAAGTGGGAGTTCTTAAGTAATATGATTAATTGAACTTAAATTTATCATGAACTTAGTACCTGATAGTATTTTGCTTGTCTATGTTATTGTAGATAGATGGCCCGTGCTGTTGTTCTGTTGATTTTTAATGCGTTCCTTGAGAAAGCGAAGTTGAAAGATGATGGTAGCAATTACATGGACTCGGTCCGTAACTTGAGGATTATCCTCATTGTTGCACAGAAGAATTACGTCCTAGAAGCACCGCTGGGTGCCAGGCCTGCTGAAGATGCTGCTAATGACGTTAAGAATGTCTGGCAGAGTAAAGCTGATGACTACTCGATAGTTCAGTGTGCCATGCTTTACGGCTTAGAACCGGGACTTCAACGACGTTTTGAACGTCATGGAGCATATGAGATGTTCCAGGAGTTGAAGTTAATATTTCAAGTAAATGCTCGGATTCAGATATATGAAGTCTCCAATAAGTTCTATAGCTGTAAGATGGAGGAGAATAGTTTTGTCAGTGAACATATACTCAAAATGTCTGTGTATCATAATCACTTGACTAAATTGGGAGTTAATCTTCCTGTTGATAGTGTCATTGACAGAGTTCTTCAATCATTGCCACCAAGCTATAAGAGCTTCGTGATGAACTATAATATGCAAGGGATGAATAAGACAATTCCCGAGCTCTTCGCAATGCTAAAGGAAGCGGAGGTAGAAATCAAGAATGACCATCAAGTGTTGATGGTCAACAAGACCACCCGTTTCAAGAAAAAGGGGAAAGGGAAGAAGAAGGGGAACTTCAAGAAGAACAGCAAGCAAGTTGCTGCTCAGGAGATGAAACCCAAGTCTGTGTTGGGGAACGTAATAATTTCAAAAAAATTCCTACGCACACACAAGATCATGGTGATGCATAGCAACGAGAGGGGAGAGTGTTGTCCATGTACCCTCATAGACCGAAAGCGGAAGCATTTGCACAATGCGGTTGATGTAGTCGTACGTCTTCACGATCCGACCGATCAAGTACCGAACGTACGGCACCTCCGAGTTCAGCACACGTTCAGCTTGATGATGTCCCTCAAACTCTGATCTAGCCGAGCTTTGAGGGAGGGTTCTGTTAGCACGACAGCATGGTGACGATGATGATATTCTACTGACGCAGGGCTTCGCCTAAGCACTGCTACGACATTATCGAGGTGGACTATGGTGGAGGGGGGCACCACACACGGCTAAGATATCCAAGAGATCAATTGTTGTGTCTATGGGGTGCCCCCTGACCACGTATATAAAGGAGGGAGGGAGAGGCCGGCCCTAGAGGGGGCGCGCCAAGTGTGGGGAGTCCTACTAGGACTCCCACGTCCTAGTAGGATTCCCTTTCCTTTCCGGAGTAGGAGAGAAGGAAAGAGGGGGAGAGGGAGAAGGAAAAAGGGGCTGCACCCCTTGTCCAATTCGGACCAGAGGGGGGTGGCACGCGACTCCTTCCTTTTGGCATCTCTCCTCTATTCCCGTATGGCCCAATAAGGCCCAATACTTCTCCCGGTGAATTCCTCTAACTCCCCGGTACTCCGAAAATACCCGAATCACTCGGAACCTTTCCGATGTCCAAATATAGTCATCCAATATATCAATATTTACGTCTCGACCATTACGAGACTCCTCGTTATGTCCCCGATCTCATCCGGGACTCTGAACTACCTTCTTTACAACAAAACACATAAACTCATAACATAACCGTCATCGAACTTTAAGCGTGCGGACCCTACAGGTTCGAGAACTATGTAGACATGACCGAGACACGTCTCTAGTCAATAACCAATAGCGGAACCTGGATGCTCATATTGGCTCCTACATATTCTACGAAGATCTTTATCGGTCAAACCGCATAACAACCTACGTTATTCCCTTTGTCATCGGTATGTTACTTGCCTGAGATTCGATCGTCGGTATCTCAATACCTAGTTCAATCTCGTTATCGTCAAGTCTCTTTACTCGTTCCATAATACATCATCCCGCAACTAACTCATTAGTTGCAATGCTTGCAAGGCTTAAGTAATGTGTATTACCGAGTGGGCCCAGAGATACCTCTCCGACAATCGGAGTGACAAATCCTAATCTCGAAATACGCCAGCCCAACAAGTACCTTCGGAGACACCTGTAGAGCACCTTTATAATCACCCAGTTATGTTGTGACGTTTGATAGCACACAAAGTGTTCCTCCGGTAAACGCGAGTTGCATAATCTCATAGTCATAGGAACATGTATAAGTCATGAAGAAAGCAATAGCAACAAACTAAACGATCAAGTGCTAAGCTAACGGAATGGGTCAAGTCAATCACATCATTCTCCTAATGATGTGATCCCGTTAATCAAATGACAACTCTTTGTCTATGGCTAGGAAACATAACCATCTTTGATCAACGAGCTAGTCAAGTAGAGGCATACTAGTGACACTCTGTTTGTCTATGTATTCACACATGTATCATGTTTCCAGTTAATACAATTCTAGCATGAATAATAAACATTTATCATGATATAAGAAAATAAATAATAACTTTATTATTGCCTCTAGGGCATATTTCCTTCAGTCTCCCACTTGCACTAGAGTCAATAATCTAGTTCACATCTTTATGTGATTAGTTCACATCTCCATGTGACTAATACCCAAAGGGTTTACTAGAGTCTATAATCTAGTTCACATCGCTATGTGATTTACACCCAAAGAGTGATCATGTTTTGCTTGTGAGAGAAGTTTAGTCTATGGGTCTGCAACATTCAGATCCATATGTATTTCGCAAATTTCTATGTCTACAATGCTCTGCATGGAGCTACTCTAGCTAATTGCTCCCACTTTCAATATGTATCCAGATTGAGACTTAGAGTCATCTAGATCGATGTAAAAAGCTTGCATCGACGTAACTCTTTATGACGAACTCTTTTATCACCTCCATAACCGAGAAATATTTCCTTAGTCCTCTAAGGATAATTTTGACTGCTGTCCAGTGATATACTCCTAGATCACTATTGTACTCCCTTGTCAGAAAGATTCTAAGGTATACAATAGGACTGGTAAACAGCATAACATACTTTATATAACATATGACGAAGGCATAGGGAATGTGTAAGTGCATCTAGTGCCACCCCTAGTTGGTTTTGGAGTATTGATGACAAACCTAGTTGAGGGACTAATGTGTTTGTGAGAATTGTAGGAAAACACAGGTAGAAGTCCCTCATTGATTCGGTTTTACTACCAGAGATGGCCCCTAAAAATGTATGAAGAGATTGAAGACAAAGGTGGTACATGAAGATATTCACTTTGAAGACTATGACAAAAGAAGACATGTTATGAAGCATATGGAGCTCGAAGACTTAGATCTTTCGTAGTTCTTTTTATTTTGTGCTGAGTCATAGGAACCACCGTACTGTTAAGTGGTGTCCAGGAGAACCAGTCAGAATGACTGAAGTGACGCCTAAATCAAAAAACCTATGTCTTCGAGTGTGAAGACAATGAGAGCGAATCTTGTCCAGAGCCGGACAAGTCAGCTTTGCTTGTAGCCCAAGTAAAGTTGCCATGAGAGTTTAAAATCTGACCGTTGATACACGTGTCAGTTCCTTAGTGACCCAGGGTCATTTCGGACAAATCAGGTCGGGTTGCCAAGTGGCTATAAATAGCCCACCCCCACAACCATAAACGGTTGGCTGCTCAGATTTCTGTGCACGGCTTTTGTCGTTTGAGAGCAACCCACCTCGAAGCCTTTGAGAGAAAATTCCTAGTGAGGAGAAAAGCCCTAACCACCCAGAGCCAGAGCAAATTGGGCATCACTTAGGTCTTCTTGTCTGAGTGATCTGAAGACTTATTACACTTGAGGACTGTGAATCCTCCAGACGGTTAGGCGTCGCGTTTAGAGCATTCAAGAGACATTGTGGATTGCCAGTGAACGAAGTTTGTGAAGGTTTGGGAGTCTACCTTGAAGACTTACCAGAGTGATTGGGCGAGGACTAAGTGACCTTAGCTCAAGGAGAATACGGTGAGGACTTGGTGTCCTGAACTGTGTGTTCAGGACTGGGTGTCCGGGACTGTGTGTCCTAAGGTTTAAATACCTAGCCGCTCCAACCAGACGTACAGTTGTCACAGCAACTGGAACTGGTCCAACATATCATTGTCTTCAACGAGTCACTGGTTACATCTTCACTTCCTTTTCTTACTGTTACATATTGTGAAGCCATTGCATGCTTGCTTTATCTTTTGTCTTCACAACGTGAATGTATGATCTGTTTGGCTTCATAACTTCTTCCTACCTGATCCTTATTACACTGCAGTTGTTTGTCATTGTGCTTTCACTCTACTGAATACATGACCATGGCTGGCCTAGTGTAATCTAACTTCCGCTGCATAGTAATAGGCATAATCTTCGCTGTTTGTCTTCATAACTCTCACGTTTTGAAGACTTTCATAAAAATCGCCTATTCACCCACCCTCTAGTCGATATAACACACTTTCAGAATGACTTATCATTATCTTTCTATTTTCTGCTGTGGTCGGGTTTTGAGTCTTTACTCAACTTCACACCTTGCAACATAGACAAGAACTCCTTTCTTTAACTGTTCCATTTTGAACTACTTCAAAATCTTGTCAAGGTATGTACCAATGTTGGGGATATCGCTTATCGGGAACTTATCGATCAACCCATGATAAGGGGTAAATCGGCCAGTTTATCGGCATATCGGCCGATTTATCGCCATATCGGCTGATTTATCGGACGATTTATCTGGTCGGTCCAACAGTGGTAAGTGATAAATCGGCCGATTTATCGGCATATCGGAAGATATCTTGAACAGTGGTATGTACTTATTGAAATAACTTATCAAGCGTCTTGATCTATCTCTATAGATCTTGATGCTCAATGTGTAAGTAGCTTCATCGAGGTCTTTCTTAAAAAAATCCTTTCAAATACTCCTTTATGCTTTCCAGAAAATTATACATTCTTTCTGATCAACAATATGTCATTCACATATACTTATCAGAAATGTTGTAGTGCTCCCACTCACTTTCTTGTAAATACAGGCTTCACCACAAGTCTGTATAAAACCATATACTTTGATCACTTTATCAAAGCATATATTCCAACTCCGAGATGCTTGCACCAGTCCATAGATGGATCCCTGGAGCTTGCTCACTTTGTTAGCACCTTTAGGGTCGACAAAACCTTCTGGTTGCATCATATACAACTCTTCTTTTTAAGAAATCCATGAAGGAATACAATTTTGACATCCATTTGCCAAATTTCATAAAATGCGACAACTGCTAACATGATTTGGGCAGACTTTTAAGCATCGATACGAGTGAGAAAATCTCATCGTAGTCAACACCTTGAACTTGTCGAAAACACTTTGCGACAATTCAAGTTTTGTAGATAGTAACACTACTATCAGCGTCCGCCTTCCTCTTGAAGATCCATTTATTCTTAATGACTCGCCGATCAACGGGAAAGTCAATCAAAGTCCATACTTTGTTCTCATACATGGATCCAATCTCAGATTTCATGGCCTCAAGCCATTTCACAGAATCTGGGCTCATCATCGCTTCCTCATAGTTTGTAGGTTCGTCATGGTCAATTAACATGACCTCCAGAACAAGATTACCGTACCACTCTGGTGCGGATCTTACTCTGGTTGACCTACGAGGTTCGGTAGTAACTTGATCTGAAGTTACATGATCATCAGTAGCTTCCTAACTAATTGGTGTAGGAGTCACAGAAATAGATTTCAGTGATGATCTACTTTCCAATAAGGGAGCAGGTACAGTTACCTCATCAAGTTCTACTTTCCTCCCACTCACTTCTTTCGAGAGAAACTCCTTCTCTAGAAAGGATCCATTCTCAGCAACGAATGTCTTGCCTTCGGATCTGTGATAGAAGGTGTACCCAACTGTCTCCTTTGGGTATCCTTTGAAGACACATTTCTCCGATTTGGGTTTGAACTTATCAGGATGAAACTTTTCCTTATAAGCATCACAACCCCAAACTTTAAGAAACGGCAACTTTGGTTTCTTGCTAAACCACAGTTCATATGGTGTCGTCTCAACGGATTTAGATGGTGCCCTTTTTTAACGTGAATGCAACTATCTCTAATGCATAACCCCAAAACTATAGTGTTTAATTGGTAAAAAACATCATAGATTTCACTATATCCAATAATAGTACGATTATGACGTTCGGACACACCATTATGTTGTGGTGTTCCAGGTGGCACGATTTTTTGAAACTATTCCACATTGTTTTAATTGAAGACCAAACTTGTAACTCAAATATTTGTCTCTGCGATCAGATCGTAGAAACTTTATTTTCTTGTCATTATGATTTTCCACTTCCCTGAAATTCTTTGAACTTTTCAAATGTTTCAGACTTATGTTTCATCAAGTAGATATACCCATATCTTCTCAAATCATCTGTGAAGGTCAGAAAATAACGATACCCACCACGAGCCTCAACACTCATCGGACTGCATACATTAGTATGTATTATTTTCAATAAGTCAGTTGCTCGCTCCATTGTTCCGGAGAATGGAGTATTAGTCATCTTTCCCATGAGGCATGGTTCGCAAGCATCAAAATGATTCATAATCAAGTGATTCCAAAAGCCCATCAGCATGGAGTTTCTTCATGCGCTTTACACCAATATGACCTAAACGACAGTGCCTTAAATAAGTTGCACTATCATTATTAACTTTGCATCTTTTGTCTTTAATATTATGAATATGTGTATCACTACGATCGAGATCCAGTGAACCATTTGTCATTGGGTGTATGACCATAGAAGGTTTTATTCCTGTAAACAGAACAACAATTATTCTCTAACTTAAGTGAATAACCGTTTTGCAATAAACATGATCAAATCATATTCATGCTCAACGCAAACAACAAATAACATTTATTTAGGTTTAACACTAATCCCTAAAGTATAGGGAGTGTGCGATGATGATCATATCAATCTTGGAACCACTTCCAACACACATCGTCACTTCACCCTTAACTAGTCTCTGTTCATTCTGCAAGTCCCGTTTCAAGTTACTACTCTTTAGCAACTGAACCAGTATCAAATACCGACGGGTTGCTATAAACACTAGTAAAGTACACATCAATAACATGTATATCAAAATATAGCATTGTTCACTTTGCCATCCTTCTTATCAGCCAAATACTTAGGGCAGTTTCGCTTCCAGTGACCGGTCCCTTTGCAGTAGAAGCACTTAGTCTCAGGCTTAGGTCCAGACTTGGGCTTCTTCACTTGAGCAGCAACTTGCTTGCCGTTCTTCTTGAAGTTCCCTTTCTTCCCCTTTGCCCTTTTCTTGAAACTAGTGGTCTTGTTAATCATCAACACTTGATGCTCTTTCTTGATTTCTACCTTCATCGATTTCATCATCATGAAAAGCTCAGGAAACGTTTTCGTCATCCTTGCATACTATAGTTCATCACGAAGTTCTACTAACTTGGTGATGGTGACTAGAGAATTCTCTCAATCACTATTTTATCTGGATGATTAACTCCTACTTGATTCAAGCGATTGTAGTACCCAGACAATCTGAACACATGCTCACTGCTTGAGCTATTCTCCTCCATCTTTTAGCTATAGAACTTGTTGGAGACTTCATATCTCTCAACTCGGGTATTTGCTTGAAATATTAACTTCAACTCCTGGAACATCTCATATGATCCATGACGTTCAAAACATCTTTGAAGTCCCGATTCTAAGCTGTTAAGCATGGTGCACTAAACTGTCAAGTAGTCATCATATTGAGCTAGCCAAACGTTCATGACGTCTGCATCTGCTCCTGCAATAGGTCTGTCACCTAGCAGTGCATCAAGGACATAATTCTTCTGTGCAGCAATGAGGATAATCCTCAGATCACAGATCCAATCTGCATCGTTGCTACTACCATTTTTCAACTTAGTTTTCTCTAGGAACATATCAAAAATAAAACAGAGGAGCTAAATGCGAGCTATTGATCTACAACATAGATATGCTAATACTACCAGGACTAAGTTCATGATAAATTAAAGTTCAATTACTCATATTACTTAAGAACTCCCACTTAGATAGACATCCCTCTAATCATCTAAGTGATCACGTGATCCAAATCAACTAAACCATGTCCGATCATCACGTGAGATGGAGTAGTTTTCAATGGTGAACATCACTATGTTGATCATATCTACTATATGATTCACGCTCGCCCTTTCGGTCTCAGTGTTCCGAGGCCATATCTGCATATGCTAGGCTCGTCAAGTTTAACCTGAGTATTCCGCGTGTGCAACTGTTTTGCACCCGTTGTATTTGAACATAGAGCCTATCACACCCGATCATCACGTGGTGTCTCAGAACGAAGAACTTTCGCAACAGTGCATACTCAGGGAGAACACTTATACCTTGATAATTTAGTGAGAGATCATATTATAATGCTACCGTCAATCAAAGCAAGATAAGATGCATAAAAGATAAACATCACATGCAATCAATATAAGTGATATGATATGGCCATCATCATCTTGTGCTTGTGATCTTCATCTCTGAAGCACCGGCATGATTACCATTGTCACCGGCGCGACCCTTTGATCTCCATCGTACATCGTTGTCATCTCGCCAACTTATGCTTCTACGACTATTGCTAGCGCTTGGTGATAAAGTAAAGTATTACAGGGCGATTACATTGCATACAATAAAGCGACAACCATATGGCTCCTGCTAGTTGCCGATAACTCGGTTACAAAACATGATCATCTCATACAATAAAATATAGCATCATGCCTTGACCATATCACATCACAACATGCCCTGCAAAAACAAGTTAGATGTCTTCTACTTTGTTGTTGCAAGTTTTACGTGGCTTCTATGGGCTGAGCAAGAACCGTTCTTACCTACGCAGAAAAACCACAATGACAGTTTGTCAAGTTAATGTAGTTTTAACCTTCTCAAGGACCGAGCGTAGCCACACTTGGTTCAACTAAAGTTGGAGAAACTGACACCCGCCAGCCACCTGTGTGCAAAGCAAGTCGATAGAACCAGTCTCACGTAAACGTACGCGTAATGTCGGTCCGGGCCGCTTCATCCAATAATACCGCCGAACCAAAGTATGACATGCTGGTAAGCAGTATGACTTATATCGCCCACAACTCACTTGTGTTCTACTCATGCATATAACATCTACGCATAAAACCAGGCTCGGATGCCACTGTTGGGGAGCGTAGTAATTTCAAAAAAAATTCCTACGCACACACAGGATCATCGTGATGCATAGCAACAAGAGGGGAGAGTGTTGTCCATGTACCCTCATAGACCGAAAGCGGAAGCGTTTGCACAACGCGGTTGATGTAGTCGTACGTCTTCACGATCCGACCGCTCAAGTACCAAACATACGGCACCTCCGAGTTCAGCACACGTTCAGCTCGATGATGTCCCTCGAACTCTGATCCAGTGAAGCTTTGAGGGAGAGTTCCGTCAGCATGACGGCATGGTGACGATGACGATGTTCTACCGACGCAGGGCTTCGCCTAAGCACCGCTATGATATTATCGAGGTGGACTATGGTGGAGGGGGCGCCGCACACGGCTAAGAGATCCAAGAGATCAATTGTTGTGTCTATGGGCTGCCCTTGGCCACATATATAAAGGAGGGATGGAGAGGCCGGCCCTAGAGGGGGCACGCCAAGGGTGGGGAGTCCTACTAGGACTCCCAAGTCCTAGTAGGATTCCCCTTTCCTTTCCGGAGTAGGAGAGAAGGAAAGAGGGGGAGAGGGAGAAGTAAAAAGGGGCTGCACCCCTTGTCCAATTCGGACCAGAGGGGGGGGCGCCTCCTTCCTTTTGGCCTCTCTCCTCTATTCCCGTATGGCCCAATAAGGCCCAATACTTCTCCCGGTGAATTCTCGTAAATCCCCCGTACTCCGAAAATACCCGAATCACTCGGAACCTTTCCGATGTCCGAATATAGTCGTCCAATATATCAATCTTTACTTCTCGACCATTTTGAGACTCCTCGTCATGTCCTCGATCTCATACGGGACTACGAACTACCTTCGATACATCAAAACACATAAACTCATAAAATAACCGTCATCGAACTTTAAGCATGCGGACCCTATGGGTTCGAGAATTATGTAGACATGACCAAGACACGTCTCCGGTCAATAACCAATAGCAGAACCTGGATGCTCATATTGTCTCCTACATATTCTACGAAGATCTTTATCGGTCAAACCACATAACAACATATGTTGTTCCTTTGTCATCGGTATGTTACTTGCCCGAGATTCGATCATCGGTATCTCAATTCATAGTTGAATCTCGTTACCGGCAAGTCTCTTTACTCGTTCCGTAATACATCATCCCGCAACTAACTCATTAGTTGCAATGCTTGCAAGGCTTAAGTAATGTGTATTACCAGTGGGCCCAGAGATACCTCTCCGACAATCGGAGTGACAAATCCTAATCTCGAAATACGCCAACCTAACAAGTACCTTCGGAGAGACCTGTAGAGCACCTTTATAATCACCCAGTTACATTGTGACATTTGGTAGCACACAAAGTGTTCCTCCGGTAAACGGGAGTTGCATAATCTCATAGTCATAGGAACATGTATAAGTCATGAAGAAAGCAATAGCAACAAACTAAACAATCAAGTGCTAGGCTAACGGAATGGGTCAAGTCAATCACATCATTCTCCTAATGATGTGATCCCGTTAATCAAATGACAACTCTTTGTCTATGGTAGGAAACATAACCATCTTTGATCAACGAGCTAGTCAAGTAGATGCATACTAGTGACACTCTATTTGTCTATGTATTCACACATGTATCATGTTTCAAGTTAATACAATTCTAGCATGAATAATAAACATTTATCATGATATAAGGAAATAAATAATAACTTTATTATTGCCTCTAGGGCATATTTCCTTCAGTCCGGACCTAAGCCTGAGACTGAGTGCTTCTACTGCAAACAGACTGGTCACTGGAAGCGGAACTGCCCCAAGTATTTTGGCGGATAAGAAGGATGGTAAGGGGAACAAAGGTATATGTGATATACATGTTATTGATGTGTACCTTACCAGAGCTCGCAGTAGCACCTGGGTATTTGATACTGGTTCTGTTGCTAATATTTGCAACTCGAAACAGGGACTACAGATTAAGCAAAGACTGGCTAAGGACGAGGTGACGATGCATGTGGGAAATGGTTCCAAAGTCGATGTGATCGCCGTCGGCACGCTACCTCTACCTCTACCTTCGGGATTAGTTTTAGACCTGAATAGTTTTTATGTGGTGCCAGCGTTGAGCATGAACATTATATCTGGATCTTGTTTGATGTGAGATGGTTATTCATTTAAATATGAGAATAATGGTTGTTCTATTTATATGAGTAATATCTTTTATGGTCATGCACCCTTGAAGAGTGGTCTATTTGTGTTAAATCTCGATAGTAGTGACAAACATATTCATAATGTTGAAGCCAAAAGATGCAGAGTTGATAATCATAGTGCAACTTATTTGTGGCATTGCCGTTTGGGTCATATTAGTGTAAAGCGCATGAAGAAACTACATTCTGATGGACTTTTGGAATCACTTGATTATGAATCACTTGGTACTTGCGAACCATGCCTCATTGGCAAGATGACTAAAACGCCGTTCTCCGGAACAATGGAGCGAGCAATAGATTTGTTGGAAATCATACATACTGATGTATGTGGTCAAATGAATATTGAAGCTGGCGGGGGGTATCATTATTTTCTCACCTTCCCAGATGATTTGAGCAGATATGGGTATATCTACTTAATGAAACATAAGTCTGAAACATTTAAAAGTTCAAAGAATTTCAGAGTGTAGTGGAAAATCATTGTAACAAGAAAATAAATTTCTACGATCTGATCGTGGAAGAGAATATTTGAGTTACGAGTTTGGTCTACATTTGAAACAATGCAGAATAGTTTCGCAACTCACACCATGTCGTGGGTTTGTCACGGCAGATGTCCTCGTGAAAGGACTTAGTTGTGGAACCATCACGACGGGTTAGCTTAAAGGGGTTAAACCGGACAAGGGGACATGGGAGTTTATAGTAGTTCGGCCCCTTCGATGAAGGTAAAAGCCTACGTCTAGTTGTGATTGGTATTGCTAGGGTTTCGAAGGCCAGGGAGCGAATCCGCTTTGTCTGGCTTTCGAGTTGTTGTTCTCTGTCCCTAAACCATGGCCGGGTCGTCCCTTTATATACATAGGTTGATGCCCGCCGGGCTACAGAGTCCCGAAGCCGGTTTATAAACGTATCCGGTTTGGTCTCTCTATTTCTATCTTACTATACAAGTTATATGACTGGGCCGGTTTACATTTACATATTGTACTCGCCTCTGGGCCCTCCGTAAAGCGCTCGCATATTTACATCTTCATGGGCTTCTAGTCTTCAAAGAGTCAACCCGGCTACCCAAGGCCGGTTTACCTCCAGTAGTAATATCCCCAACACTAGGCCCCAGATTGGTTTGAACTTGTTCATGTCAATCTTCCACACTTTTAGAAAAGATCTTCTCTCTTGTCTTCGTTTTTGATCTTGTAAACCGCCGTGACGTCATACTTCAAAATTATGATAAACTGTCCTGACATCATCCATCTGTTGATATCGGAGAATTCCTTCATTTAATATATATCCAACTATCGAGGCGACACCTTTATTAACTTATCCATCTTTTGGACTCCTCGATTCACGCACTTGCCATTTTTCACTTCGCCTTATAAATAGGACCGAGGGGTCATTTTCATCGTTCCCCCCGTGCCTCTTCGCATCATCTTCATCGCGCCGCTCAACCTCTGGAACTCCGCCGCCACCGTCGACCGTTGTTTCTGCTCCGATCTCGGCCGCTGCATCGCCCTGAATGCACCAGAGAACTGCGGCGCCCTTCTGCTTCTTCACTAGATCCAGTAAGCTCTGCTTTTTTCACCATAGATTTGTTCTAGGGTTTCGATATTCCTCGCAGTTCTTCCGAAGTTCATCAGTGCTGTTCTTCCATGTTCTTCCTTTAATAGATGGACACTTCATGCTTGATACATCTCTTACTGTAGCTTACCTACCATGATCATCACAAATCTTTATGTGCAAACAACTGATCTGTCTGTCAAAAATTGCTTCAGTTCTGTACCCCTTCAAGATCCAATTATTTTTGCTTTTCTGTCTTATCTCTAGATCCGAAAGTATTATACATCACTGTGAGATCTATTTCTCCCCACGCCAATATAAGCGATTTGACATTGGATAAATAGTCTAAGCCATTAGTCCTCTGATAAACCGGAAGAGCATGTTACCTTCACAAATATACTCCAGTTTAACAATGTCAGATCAATCCTGCGCTAGTATTATCTTCTTTCTCATTATACTAGTCTCCGGGTTGTACCATTTATTATATCAGTACGTTTCTTACTCCCTTGCCTCTTGTGTATGATCATGCATAATTTATAAACCGGCCTTTTATTTTCAGTTTGTTCACTTTGCAATGGCCAAACAATTCACTGCCTGCAACTGGGCTCGTTCCCAGGTTACTGAAGCTCAACTGGATGAGATGGTTAGCATCGGCTCTCCGCCTAAGAAAACTGAGATCAAATGGCGAGCCCTAGGAACTGAGAATCCTCCAACCCCAAGACAAGGCGAAGTGGTAATCTTTGTTGACCATATAAGCCGTGGTTTCAAACTGCCAGGGTCGAAATTTTATCGAGATGTGCTTGCCAGCTTGCAACTGCATCCATAAGATATTGGTCCCAATTCTGTCCCCAACTTATGCAATTTCCAAATCTTCTATGAAGCCTATTTACAGGAAGAACCAACTGCCGAATTGTTCCGGGATTTCTTTCACTTAAACCGGTGCACAGAGTTTGTGAATGCCCCGAATACAGAGCTTGGTGGTGTTTCGATTCAAAAGCGGAAAGAAGTGGAATTTCCTCATGCCAAACACCATAGCCACCCAAAGGAATGGAACCAAACATGGTTCTATTGCAGAGACACTTCGCCTGAGGATGAGAATCCCCTCCCCGGCTTCCGAGATCATAGATTATCCAATACTCACCCAATGCCACAATGCCTGAGCTCCTCAGAAAGGGCAAAATATGCTCCTCAAATCGCCAAGCTCCAAACCTTTATGGCAAATGGTTTAACAGGTGTGGATTTTGTACGCTGTTGGATATCCTGGAGTATCTTGCCGCTAAGCCGGTGCCCCGGTTTAATGTGCGAATATACCGGTGAGGTTGACGATCCTCAACGCCACTGCAACATCCAATTATCTGAGGAAGAAGTTACTGAAGGTGTAAAGAAGATTCTGAATGAATCGGAACTGGTATGTAGTCAAACCGGCCTAAGTCCCTTCTACACCAAGAACAAACCGCCTGCTGTAAGCATTACACTTCCTCTTCATCTCTAATATCTTTGACTTATACAAGCTGTAATCCTTCTTCTTTATATGTATAGGGTGATGACCCTTCTGGAAACGGAAATCCATAGAGAAAGCGGCAAAGCCAACTGGAGACAAAGTGGCCAAGCCAACCCGCCCGAAGACCAAAGCCGTAGAACGGACATCAAAGTGGAAACCGGCTGACCGGATTAATATGGAGCTTGATGATGATACTGATGACCCAGAAGCTGAGGTAGAACTTGACTCACTTGGCTCTCTTTTTATGCATCTTATTAATAATGATCTTCCTCAGGAGGAGGTCGAAGCTAGTCAGGCTGAGGACGTAGAGGTAATTACCCTTTCCTCCGGTTCAGACTCTATGCCAACACAAAAACCTCACCAAACAATCCGGAAAGTAAGCTTTTCTCATCCTCTTGCTCACTTGGATCCAACATTTATTTTAAAGACTCAACAGCATGAGGCTCGCCGGACAACTCGACACAGTGGCCAACAGGTCACCTCTACCGATTTACCTGATACCCCGATTCGGAAGCGTCGGTCTGAGGTCTCTCCTACTTCTAACCATTCTTACCCCAAGGCAGGTTATTTCAGACAGCCTCTTAATCCGTCCGATTCAAATTATCAGGTGACACCTCCTTCTTCTTCTTGTGAATCGACAGCAACTCAACTCCCCCCTTTGAAAACTGTGGCTGGGTGAGTTACGAAAAACCTTTCCTTTCAATGTGCCCTATATCTTTTGAACAGGATGTTAACCCTTTTTATTCTGTTTGTAGGGCCAAAGCTAGACCTAGCAAGAAAGCTCATGTCACCAATCTGCCAGAAGACCCTGTTGCCTAAGAAGAAGAACCAAGAGTTGAAACGGAGCAAACAGGTGAACCGGAAGGCCTCCATCCTGAAACAAATTTTGATGATCCGCCCCTTGACGGCCAGCATACTGATGAACCCATAGATGTTGAGCCTGCCGCCCCTGATGCTGAACCGGCAGAACCAAACCGGGCTAATCCAATGGAAGACACTGAAATTCCATCATCATCCGCCCAAAATCTTGAAGGCCAAAACAATGATGTTATTATTACCGGAGCCGGCCACAGTTCTCCTGGTCATCCCGTCATTTTGGCTCAGCATAGTGCCAAAGAAGAGCAAATTGCCAGGGATAAAGGTAAATGGAGCAGCGACTTATCAAACTATGCTCATCTTAACGCTGATGAGCTTCATTCCGGCTTCTTGAACCGTCTGCACTCAAACCGGGACTATGAAGCCGGTTTGGTGAATTTGATGAAAGAACTATATGAGGTAAATTCTTCTCCCTTGCACATTGATTTATAGCTGAAATACTATTCCAAGTAGCCCCCAAGAGCCATTTTCTGATTGTCAATCATAAACCGGATCTTTGTAACACTTTAAGTATCCCATCATTAATCTTTGCCAAGGCGTGTCTTCAATCATAGATAAGACTCATGTTTGAAAAATGAGATAACATTCTGTAGCATAGCCCCGAAAGGCCGGTTTAACTTGGCAAGTTAATCCGGTTTTTAATCCATACCGCCAGTTAAGAACAAACGTACATTAGCCACCAAGTGTCAAGGATAATGCTTGCATTGTTCTGGAGACTTGCATAGAAGGTAGTATTTGAGAGCAAATAAGCATTAGCCCCCAAGTATGAAGTGGATAACTTGTTATATGCTTTATACTTAGTGCATATATATGTTGTTTTGTTGAAGATACCTTCAATATTGCAGGCTGAACTGAGAAGCAAAGATGCCAAAAACTCTGACTTGCAAGAAAATGTGAAGTCGCAACAAGCCGAAGCTGCAAAAGCCAAAGAGGAGCTGACCCAGGCCCTGGCCGGAATGGAAAAATTGAAAGAATCCTTCAATCAAGAGCATGCTGCACGGGAAACCGAAAAAGCCGGTTTGACCAAAAGAGCCGTAGATGCCGAGGAAGCCCTAAAACCGGTTGCTGAAGAACTAGCCGGTTTGAAGCACCAAATCAACGCTATGACCTCTGCTATCTTTGGTAAGTATCTGCTTATGTATGTTGCATCAGGTAATGAATCTTAAAACTGACCATGATGTTGACAAAATCTTTGGCAGGAACTCGGATCACTCATCTTGGTACAGATATGCGGATGAAGCTCAAAGCGGCATACACATTGGTTGAGCAGCTATACTCTGGATCTCAGCGAGCCATTAGTACAACAGCCTATAACAAACCGGCGCCAACGTTGATTAAGGAAACCCTTGAGAAGCTGGGCATGTTACGGGCGCGTATTTCCGAGCTGAAGAGAGCCGCTGCAAGAACCGGAGCATTAACTGCCCTTCTTCGAGCCAAGGCCTGGATTCCAGATCTTGAAGCGGAGGATATCATTAAAGGGTATCCAGGCGTTAAAGAAGACGGTTCAAACTTTGACAATGATGATCTTCGGCGGTTGACCAAACAGATGCGGCCAGCGGCCAGCAAATTAGCTGAAGACACCGATTTGTCCCATTTTCAACCGTTTTATGATGCAGAAGGGAAAATACAACCGGCCGAGATCCATGAAGTCGAAGAACTTGTGCCTCCGATTCGTAAGCACACTTATGCCCCTGATATTAACCCTTCTGATCCTATCCATGAAGAAGCAGTATTCCGAGCCTTAACCGGAATCGATTGGTCAAGGACTGATTTCCAGCGGCTGGGGAGGGATGAAGAAGTGCGTGCACCAACTGATCCGCAACCGTCAAACTGTCGTGAGGAAGAGTCTTGATCCGGTCGCCGGTTTATATGGCTACTGTGAAAAACAATGGCACTGTGGAGCCGCTTTAAAGCTTCATGTAATAGGATAGCTAAAACTTTGTTTATCTGGCATGCCATCGAGCATGCTTCGTAGCCCTTTGTGACAATCTGTGCCACCCTTCAGGATATATTTTATTCATAATCTATGATGACTTGCCTTCCTGGGTACAAAAAACTTAAAAGTGTCTAGCGGTTTACCGCTAAACATGTCATAATATCCAAGAAGTATATAGTACTTGAGCTGATTAATCAAGTGTTTGTACAAAAAATAATGTACAGAACATACCTCCTTGAGTGAGCAAACGTGCATACAGCAAAGGTGTTTAACACCAACCCGATACATTTGATAATCTCATCTTTCATAATGTCGGTCTATCTATTAAACCGGACCGGTATACCTACCGGATTTTCGTCATAATACTGGTGATCTAGTCAAACCTTACCGGGTCAGTGACCACCATTTTATAACTGATCATGAGCCAACAGCTGGTGGTTGGAAAGCAAGCAGGATCAAGGATGCCGGTTTAACAAAAAATACTTATGGTTGTCAACAAACAAAATTCAAATAGGAAAATATGCGAGGCTTTTTATGAGCTGCCAGGCTCCAAATCGAGGCTTTTCATGGGCTGCCAGGCCTCTGAGTTAAACCATTTAACAAAGCCTTTTAAGATGGGCCTCCAATTAACCAATCACCGTTTTAACTATGACAAGTTCAGGGTCTGTAAAAGATTGACTTGTCAAGCGTTCGATGGGTCATGCCAGGATTACCTGGATAGGAGTGGCTTACTTGATGAAGGCAGGTTATCCCGGGGTTTTAGGTGAATACACCAGGCTTCCAAGCCGTGGCTTGATAGCCAATTACGAGGGTCCTTTCAAACTCTTTGTTTCTTTGCAAAAAAGAGCCCCCACGTAACTTTGTGAGCGATGCTCAGCGTGTGCCTATGTTTGAGTTTGTACAGTGCACAATACTCTCTTTGGCTCCACAAATTTTCCTTGCGTGGCTGAAATGCCTATCAAGTGGTGTAGCTGTGGTTCAAACATGACCAAGCCCCCTAGTGATTTTCTTTATCTTTATGCAGTTGCTAAATCCGGTTTAACAAAGACTCCGCTTTGACCGTTAACTTGTAAAAGCACACATATGATATAAGAAAGAACATATACCCTGCTTATAACGGAGGCTCTGGTTTATTATATGGTATATACACTGTCATAAATATGTACAGGTGAAAAAGCCTATGGCTTCAAGTATAGTAAGGCCGAAGGAGAGCTATGTTCCATGGCCGCTTTGTCTCCTCCTCCGATTGACGTGAGTCTTCATGCTCTCAAACATCAATGAGGTAGTAGGATCCGTTGTGCATATTTTTGCTGACCACAAAGGGTCCTTCCCAAGGGGGGGGGATAACTTATGCATATCAGTCTGATCCTGGATGAGCCGGAGCACCAAATCACCTTCTTGAAAGGTTCTAGTTTTAACCCGGCGGCTGTGATAACGCCGAAGATCTTGTTGATAAATCGCTGAACGCACTGCTGCAAGACCCCGCTCTTCATCCAACAGGTCCAGAGAATCCTGACGTGCCTTCTCATTATCAGCTTCAACATAAGATGCCACACGAGGCGAATCGTGATGGATGTCACTAGGAAGAACCGCCTCTGCTCCATAAACCATGAAGAAAGGCGTGTAACCCGTAGACCTATTGGGTGTGGTATTGATGCTCCATAACACAGAAGGTAACTCCTCGACCCAACAACCCGGCGTCCGCTTTAAGGGAACCATAAGCCTTGGTTTGATACCCCGCAGAATTTCTTGATTTGCCCTTTCTGCTTGACCATTAGATTGGGGGTGAGCCACTGATGCTAGATCAAGCCGGATGTGCTCATGTTGACAGAATTCTTCCATCTCTCCTTTTGACAAGTTAGTGCCATTATCTGTTATAATGCTATGTGGAAAGCCAAACCGGAATATCACCTTTTTGATGAATTGAACCGCTGTGGCTGCATCACACTTGTTGACTGGCTCTGCCTCTACCCATTTAGTGAATTTATCAACTCCTACTAACAGATGGGTCTTCTTGTCCTTGGAGCGCTTGAAGGGTCCAACCATATCCAGCCCCCAAGTGGAAAATGGCCACGTAATTGGAATCATCCGCAACTCTTGAGCCGGAACGTGCGCACGGCGGGCAAACTTCTGACATCCATCACATCTTTTGACCAAATCCTCTGCATCAGCATGCACCGTCAACCAGTAAAAACCATGGCGAAAAGCTTTAGCAACCAACGATTTTGAACTGGCGTGATGACCGCAATCCCCTTCATGAATTTCTCGCAAAATCTCACAACCTTCTTGAGGAGAAATGCATCGTTGAATCGCTCCTGAAACACTGTAACGATGTAACTCCCCATTGAGTATGGTCATGGACTTGGAACGCCAGATTATCTGTCGGGCCAACGTTTCCTCAGCTGGTAACTCACCTCGGTTCATGTAATCCAGATATGGGATCGTCCAATCCAGTATGGCATGCAAAGCTGCCACCAATTGAGCCTCTGGATCAGGAATAGCCAAATCCTCTTTGATTGGTATTTTGACTGATGGATTGTGCAACACATCAAGAAAGACATTGGGCAGAACCGGTTTACGTTGGGAACCAAGACGACTTAAAGCGTCCGCCGCTTCATTCTCCCGCCGGTCTATATGGTCCACCTGATAACCTTTAAAGTGACCAGCCACTGTGTCCACCTCTCGCCGATATGCAGCCATGAGCAGGTCCTTAGAATCCCAAGTGCCAGATACTTGCTGAGCCACTAGATCTGAATCGCTGAAGCACTTAACCCGGCTCAGATTCATCTCTTTAGCCATCCAAAGACCGTGGAGTAAAGCCTCATATTCAGCTGCATTGTTAGTAAAAGGGAACATTAAACGGAGGACATAACAAAACTTATCACCTCGTGGGGAGGTTAATACGACTCCAGCCCCCGAACCCTCTAGCTGTCCGGACCCATCAAAATGAATAGTCCAATATGTATTATCTGGTTTCTCCTCAGGTGCCTGTAGCTCCGTCCAATCATTGATGAAATCTACGAGTGCCTGGGACTTGATCGCCGTGCAGGGTATATATCTGAGCCTGTGGGGTCCAAGCTCAATGGCCCACTTGGCAATCTGGTCGGTTGCCTCTCTGTTTTGAATGATGTCACCCAGACGAGCTGAACTGACTACTGTGATAGGATGGCCCTGAAAATAGTGTTTGAGCTTCCGGCTTGCCATAAACACCCCATACACCAGTTTCTGCCAATGCGGATATCTTTGCTTTGATTCAATGAGCACCTCACTGATATAATAAACCGGCCGTTGAATCAGATACTCTTTGCCAGGCTCTTTGCGCTCTACCACAATGGCTACACTGACAGCCCGGGCATTAGCAGCCACATATAATAATAAGGGCTCTTTATCAATCGGTGCTGCCAGTACGGGCGGTTCCACAAGCTGTTTCTTCAAATCTCCAAACGCCTTATCAGCTGCTTCACTCCAGACAAAGTTATCCGTTTTCTTAAGCATCTGATATAAGGGAATGGCCTTCTCTCCAAGGCGGTTGATAAACCAGCTTAAGGCTGTAATCCGGCCGGCCAGACGTTGCACATCGTTAATACACGCCGGTTTAGCCAAGGATGTAATCGCTGCAATCTTTTCCGGATTAGCCTCAATGCCTCTGTTTGAAACCAGAAAGCCTAAGAGCTTGCCTGCCGGGACACCGAAAACACACTTCTCCGGATTGAGCATCATCTTGTAGACCCGGAGATTGTCAAAAGTTTCCCGTAGATCATATATGAACGTCTCCTCCTTTCTGGATTTGACCATAATATCATCTACATACGCATGGACATTGCGCCCAATTTGCTTATGAAGGCAATTCTGAACACATCGCTGGTAAGTTGCCTGGGCACTCTTGAGTCCAAAGGGCATGGACACATAGCAGAAGGCTCCAAAGGGAGTTATAAAGGCTGTCTTCTCCTGGTCATTAACTGCCATTTTGATCTGATGATAACCAGAATAAGCATCCAAAAATCACAAAAGGTCACAACCCGCCGTAGCATCAATTATCTGATCAATGCGAGGGAGAGCAAAGGGGTCTGCAGGGCAAGCCTTGTTTAAATCTGTGTAGTCCACACACATGCGCCAAGTGCCGTTTTTCTTAAGAACCAGCACCGGATTAGCTAACCACTCTGGATGAAAAACTTCAACAATAAACCCAGCAGCCAACAAACGGGCGACCTCTTCACCTATAGCCTTGCGCCTTTCCTCGTTGAAGCGGCGGAGGAACTGTCGGACCGGTTTGAACTTCGGATCAATGTTGAGTGTGTGCTCAGCGAGTTCTCTCGGTACACCTGGCATGTCAGAAGGTTTCCATGCAAAGATGTCCCGATTCTCACGGATGAACTCGATGAGCACGCTTTCCTATTTGGGATCCAGGTTAGCGCTGATGCTGAACTGTTTGGATGAATCGCTAGGGACAAAGTCAACCATCTTAGTATCTGTAGCTGATTTGAACTTCAATGCTGGATCATGTTCCGTGGTTGGCTTTTTAAGGAAGTCATGTCTGCCGGATCAACTTGCTCCTTATAGAATGTTAACTCCTCCGTGGCACAAACCGACTCAGCAAAAGCCGCATCGCCTTCTTCACGCTCCAAAGCAATCTTTCTACTTCCATGTACTGTGATAGTCCGCTTATGACCTGGCATTTTAAGCTGCAGATAAACATAACATGGCCTTGCCATAAACTTAGCATAAACCGGCCGCCCAAACAGAGCGTGATACGGACTTTTGATCTTCACCACCTCAAATGTCACTGTTTCTGACCTTGAATCGTAGTCATCTCCAAAAGCTACCTCCAAAGCTATCTTACCAACAGGATATGCAGACTTACCAGGCACCACACCATGAAATACCGTGTTCGACGGTTTAAGATCCTTATCTGTCAACCATATACGGCGGAATGTATCATAATACAAAATATTGATACTACTTCCCCCATCCATGAGCACTTTAGTGAAATTGTATCCCCAGGGGCGGGTGGTCCTCTCTGCTCCACAAAATAGGTTGCTCCGACTAGCGTAAATACTGAGGTACTGCCGGCTCAACAGAGTTGACTACCCTTTTGTGAAGCTTCTGATCACGTTTGCACAAACTAGTAGTGAAGACATGATATTGCCTGCTGTTCAGCTGTTTGGGATTGCTCTGATAACCCGGCTGCTGCTGCTGCTGATTCCCCTGATGGTTGTAACCTCCCTGGTTGCCTTGGTGTCCTTGATTGACGTGTCCGGTTTGATTTTGTGGAAACCCTGAACCGGAACCACCGCCTCCGTAACCCAGCCCGTACAAACCTCCTCTTGAACCGCCGGGCGGGCCGTTGTCATATTGGAACATATTGGAATTCTTGAAATCCCGCATGATATAACAATCTTTCCAGAGATGTGATGTCGGTTTCTCCTTTGATCCATGCTTTGGACAGGGTTGATTTAACAAATGCTCCAAATTGTTTCCTGGACCTCCACCCCTCTGGGGCTGCTTGCCTTTATGGCGCTGGCTATTCTCCTGCGCGTTGGCATTTGCGACAATGTCCAAACCACTGTCGGCCTTGCACTTACCAGCGTTTCCATGGCCTGCCGGATTGTGTTGTTGGCCTTTGGCATTGCTGGTCTTCTTACCCTTCTCCGGTTTGTCCTCCTCTGAATCCGGATCCTTGGTATTATTTGAATCGGTGTATTTAACCAAAGCAGCCATGAGTGTTGACATGTCGTTGCAGTGATGTTTGAGCCTTCCCAACTTCTGTTTCAACGGTTTGAAACCGCAATTACCCTCTAACGTTAACACTGCGGTGTCTGCGTTGATACGATCTGACGAATGCAAAATCGCCAAGACCCGTTTGACCCAATGGGTCGTGGACTCCCCTTCCTCTTGGACACAAGCGGCCAGATCTACAATTGACATCGGCTACTTACACATATCCTTGAAGTTCTGGATAAACCGGTGCTTCAATTCGGCCCATGATCCAATAGAGTTGATCGGCAAGCTCTTCAACCAAGTGCGAGCTGTTTCTTCCAACATCATGGTGAAATATTTAGCACACACCACCTCGTCCACATCTAACATCTCCATTGCCATCTCATAGCTCTCCACCCACGCCTCTGGCTGCAAATCGGCGGTATAATTTGGTACCTTACGAGGTCCCTTGAAATCCTTGGGTAGGCGCACATTACGCAAAGCAGGAGATAAACACAGTACCCCTAAGGAACTGAACATCGCCCCTGGCTCCACGGAGGCAGTGGGGTGAACCGGAGTATGCTGTCGTGCCTTGTGTCTAGCTGTCAACTCGGCCTCTCGACGTGCGCGGCCATGATCCACAACATCTTGCGCATTAGCACCTCCCCCAGCCGGGTTGTTCCCTCGTGGCAAATTTAGGCGGCGTGCACTACTGGACACAGCCGGTTCATCTTCCACATGTCTGCTATAACTCCGGCTTGGGCGGGGAGTGGAGTGAATCCTCTCACGGCTGTGTGAATATGCTAGCTGTTGATTTAGTGCTGTCTGAAGGAGATCCCTGGCCCGACGTGCTTCCACTGCCACTGGTGACTCGCCGTCAGTTGGGAGGGCCGCCAGGCGTGACGCAGCGGCCACAATGTTGTCCAATAGGTTGGAATAAAGCCCGGTCAGCGTTGGTGGTACAACGTTGTTCCGACGAGGCAGGTCCGTCGTGCGCGGCTGAACCGGCGCTCCTGCTCCCGGCGCCCCCGCCTGGTTTAGTGTGGGTTGGTTGCCAGCTCGTGCACCTGGCGTGTTGAAAAGATTCTGCGGCTCATAAACCGACGGGAGACTTGATCGGTACCTTCTTCTCATGACTTCCTCCGAAGCATTCTGATCCAGTCTAATCCGGTAAGCCTGTGCTTCCAACTCGGCCCGCTCCATAGTCATCCTGACGTTCTCTGCTGCTAGGTCCGCTTTAGCCTGGGCTATCTGATCTTTCACCTTTGCAATCTCCGCATCGTGCTGATCCCTGGCTGCTGCGTCTACCTCCGTGGACATCAATGTTGCTAGAGCGTCGAACAAATCAGATAAGACTTGGGCCGGAGGCGGCGCCGAGCTTCCTGCCCCTGCTGGCGTGGCCGTTGTTGAACCGGAGAGCATTGCTGCGGCGGTAGATGAATGAGGCGCCGATTGTGTGCCGGCCATGAAGATGGCGGCCCGGTTTGGCTGACCGGGGGAATCCGGAATACTGTTGCTCTTGGATCCTCCCTCAATCCGGCCGTCCTGCAACTGGTAAAGCGATTCGGTTTCTCCAGAAGACTCGTCATCAGAGCAGACTACGGTTTCTCCTTAGGACACCGGTCCGTCCTCGTGCCCTGATCCATGGATGACACCTACGAAAACATGCCTTGCCTCGGGCTGAACTGGCGAAGGACTTGCACACCGAGCCGTTTCGATGATGTCGGTGCAGATGTCCGGCTCGGGGGCCGGTTCGCCGATCTTGCTGATGAAGATGTGAATCCCACCAAAGGGGACCTGGTACCCGTATTCGATTGAATCGGCCTCGGGACCCATCCTGCGTTGTCGATGTAGAGCTTGCCGCGGCGACTCTTTGTCATCCGGCCCATAGCGTATCCCTTAAGTCCATCAAAGCTGCCCTTCAAGAACTCGAAACCATCGTGTGATGGACCCACGGTGGGCGCCAACTGTCGTGGGTTTGTCACGGCAGATGTCCTCGTGAAAGGACTTAGTTGTGGAACCATCGCGACGGGTTAGCTTAAAGGGGTTAAACCGGACAAGGGGACACGGGAGTTTATACTAGTTCGGCCCCTTCGATGAAGGTAAAAGCCTACGTCTAGTTGTGATTGGTATTGCTAGGGTTTCGAAGGCCAGGGAGCGAATCCGCTTTGTCTGGCTTTCGAGTTGTTGTTCTCTGTCCCTAAACCATGGCCAGGTCGTCCCTTTATATACATAGGTTGACGCCTGCCGGGCTACAGAGTCCCGAAGCCGGTTTATAAACGTATCCAGTTCGGTCTCTCTCTTTCTATCTTACTATACAAGTTATATGACTGGGCCGGTTTACATTTACATATTGTACTCGCCTCTGGGCCCTCCGTAAAGCACTAGCATCTTTACATCTTCATGGGCTTCTAATCTTTGAAGAGTCAACCCGGCTACCCAAGGCCGGTTTACCTCCAGTAGTAATATCCCCAACACACCACCTAGAACACCACAGCGTAATGGTGTGTCCAAACGTCGTAATCGTACTTTACTAGATACTAGTAGAGGCACACGTGCAACGCACGTTAATATTTAGGTAATATATTAATTACACGTGGGTGTTAGGAATGCAATTATTCGTGTGTTAATCATGTGATTGGTGCAATATTTGGTATGATATTAATTGCACGTTAAACACGTTTAACGCTCACCATTGGAGCAGTCTAGGTCGTTGGATTGACTTAGTTCGATGGCCGAGATCAGTTGGATCTGCCCCTTTAGGTCTTTTTATATTAGTATAGATGGTGCGATCTATGATGTCTCTTACTGATTTACCGCTATCGTTTTGGGGTTATGCTTTAGAGACGACTGCATTCATGTTAAATAGGGAACCATGTAAATCCCTTGAGATGACTCCTTATGAATTATGGTTTGGAAAGAAACCAAAGTTGTCGTTTCTTAAAGTTTGGGGCTGCGATGCTTATGTGAAATAGCTTCAACCAGATAAGCTCGAACCCAAATCGGAGAAATGTGTCTTCATAGGATCCCAAAGGAAACTGTTGGGTACACCTTCTATCATAGATATGAAGGCAAGACATTCGTTTCTAAGAATGGATCCTTTCTAGAGAAGGAGTTTCTCTTGAAAGAAGTGAGTGGGAGGAAAGTTGAACTTGATGAGGTAACTGTACCTGCTCCCTTATTGGAAAGTAGTTCATCAAAGAAACCGGTTCTTGTGACACCTACACCAATTAGTGAGGAAACTAATGATGATGATCATGAAACTTCAGGTCAAGTTACTGTTGAACCTCGTAGGTCAGAGTAAGATCTGCACCAGTGTGGTATGGTAATCCTGTTCTGGAGGTCATGTTGCTAGACCATGACGAACCTACGAACTATGAGGAAGCGATGATGAGCCCAGATTCCGCAAAATGGCTTGAGGCCATGAAATCTGAGATGGGATTCATGTATTAGAACAAAGTGTGGACTTTGGTTGACTTTCCCGATGACAGCAAGCCATCGAGAATAAATGGATCTTCAAGAAGAAGACAGACGCTGATGGTAATGTTACTGTCTACAAATCTCAACTTGTTGCGAAAGGTTTTTGACAAGTTCAAGGAGTTGACTACGATGAGACCTTTTCACCCGTAGCGATGCTTAAGTCCGTCCGAATCATGTTAGCTATTGTCGCATTTTATGATTATGAAATTTGGCAAATCAATGTAAAGACTGCATTCCTGAATGGATTTCTAGAAGAAGAGTTGTATATGATAGAACCTGAAGGTTTTATCGATCCAAAAGGTGCTAACAAAGTGTGCAAGCTCCAGTGATCCATTTATGGACTGGTGCAAGCATCTCGGAGTTGGAATAAACATTTTGATAGTGTGATTAAAGCATATGGTTTTATACAGACTTTTGGGGAAGCCTGTATTTACAAGAAAGTGAGTAGGAGCTCTGTAGCATTTATAATATTATATGTGGATGACATATTGTTGATTGGAAACGATATAGAATTTCTGGATAGCATAAAAGGATACTTGAATAAGAATTTTTTAATGAAAGACCTCGGTGAAGCTTCTTACATATTGGGCATCAAGATAGATCAAGACGCTTAATTGGACTTTCACAAAGCACATACCTTGACAAAGTTTTGAAGAAGTTCAAAATGGATCAGGCAAAGAAAGGGTTCTTGCCTGTGTTACAAGGTGTGAAGTTGAGTAAGACTCAATGCCCGACCACTACAGAAGATAGAGAGAAAATGAAAGATGTTCCCTATGCTTCAGCCATAGGCTCTATCATGTATGCAATGCTATGTACCAGACCTGATGTGTGCCTTGCTATTAGTTTAGCAGGGAGGTACCAAAGTAATCCAGGAGTGGATCACTTGACAACAGTCAAGAACATCCTGAAGTATCTGAAAAGGACTAAGGATATGTTTCTCGTTTATGGAGGTGACAAAGAGCTCATCGTAAATGGTTACGTTGATGCAAGATTTGATACTGATCCAGACATTCTAAATCGCAAACCGGATACGTGTTTATATTCAACGATGGAGCTGTCAGTTGGAGCAGTTCTAAGCAGAGCGTCGTGGCGGGATCTACATGTGAAGCGGAGTACATTGCTGCTTCAGAAGCAGCAAATGAAGGAGTCTGGATGAAGGAGTTCATATCTGATCTAGGTGTCATACCTAGTGTATCGGGTCCAATGAAAATCTTTTGTGACAATACTGGTGCAATTGCCTTGGCAAAGGAATCCAGATTTCAGAAGAGAACCAAGCACATCAAGAGACGCTTCAACTCCATCCGGGATCAAGTCCAGGTGGGAGACATAGAGATTTGCAAGATACATGCGGATCTTAATGTTGCAGACCCGTTGAATAAGCCTCTTCCATGAGCAAAACATGATCAACACCAAGGCTCCATGGGTGTTAGAATCATTACTGTGTAATCTAGATTATTGACTCTAGTGCAAGTGGGTGACTGAAAGAAATATGCCCTAGAGGCAATAATAAAGTTATTATTTATTTCCTTATATCATGATAGATGTTTATTATTGATGCTATAATTTTATTAACCGGAAACATGATACATGTGTGAATACATAGACAAACAGAGTGTCACTAGTATGCCTCTACTTGACTAGCTCGTTGATCAAAGATGGTTATGTTTCCTAGCCATAGACATGAGTTGTCCTTTCATCAACGGGATCACATCATTAGGAGAATGATGTGATTGACTTGACCCATTCCGTTAGCTTAGCACTTGATCGTTTAGTATGTTGCTATTACTTTCTTCATGACTTATACATGTTCCTATGACTATGAGATTATGCAACTCCCGTTTACCGGAGGAACACTTTGTGTGCTACCAAACGTCACAACATAACTAGGTGATTATAAAGGTGCTCTACAGGTGTCTCCGGAGGTACTTGTTGAGCTGGCGTATTTCGAGATTAGGATTTGTCACTCCGATTGTCGGAGAGGTACCTCGGGGCCCACTCGGTAATGCACATCACTATAAGCCTTGCAAGCATTGTAACTAATGAGTTAGTTGCGGGATGATGTATTATGGAACGAGTAAAGAGACTTGCCGGTAACGAGATTGAACTAGGTATTGAGATACCGATGATCGAATCTCGGGCAAGTAACATACCGATGACAAAGGGAACAACGTATGTTGTTATGCGATTTGACCGATAAAGATTTTCATAGAATATGTGGGAACCAATATGAGCATCCAGGTTTCGCTATTGGTTATTGACCGGAGACGTGTCTCGGTCATGTCTACATAGTTCTCGAACCCGTAGGGTCCACACGCTTAAAGTTCAGTGACGATCAGTATTATGAGTTTTTGTGTTTTGATGTACCGAAGGTAGTTCGGAGTCCCGTATATGATCACGGACATGACGAGGAGTCTCGAAATGGTTGAGACGTAAATATCGATATATTGGACGAGTATGTTCGGACATCAGCAATGTTCCGTAAGTTTTCGGACATATACCGGAGTACCGGGGGGTTACTGGAACCCCCCGGGTGGCTTAATAGGCCTACATGGGCCTTAGTGGAAATAGAGGGCAGCCAGGGGAGTGTGGGCCACGGACTTCGAGCCGCTCATATCCGTGCCCGTCGAGTCCGACTGGGCACCGATTGATACGTCTCCAACGTATCTATAATTTTTGATTGCTCCATGCTATATTATCTACTGTTTTGGACATTATTGGGCTTTATTATCCACTTTTATATTATTTTTGGGACTAACCTATTAACCGGAGGCCTAGCCCAGAATTGTTGTTTTTTGCCTGTTTTAGGGGTTTGAAGAAAAGGAATATCAAACGGAGTCCAAACGGAATGAAACCTTCGGGAACGTGATTTTTAGGAAAATTATGATGCGGGAGACTTGGACCCTACGTCAAGAAAGAAAACAGGAGGGCACGAGGTAGGGGGCCGTGCCCACCCCCACCAGGCGTGCCCTCCACCCTCGTGGGCCCCCTATTGCTCCACCGACGTACTCCTTCCTCCTATATATACCTACGTACCCCCAAATGATCAGATACAGAGCGAAAACCCTAATTCCATCGTCATAACTTTCTGTATCCACGAGATCCCATCTTGGGGCCTGGTCCGGAGCTCCGCCGGAGGGGGCATTGTCGGTGTCAAAATCGGCGGATCTCGGGTAGGGGGTCCCGAACTGTGCGTCTAGGCCGGATGGTAACAGGAGGCAAGGGACACGAAGTTTTACCCAGGTTCGAGCCCTCTTGATGGAGGTAAAACCCTACATCCCGCTTGATTAATATTGAAGATAGGGGTGTTACAAGAGTAGATCTACCACGAGATCAGAGAGGCTAAACCCTAGAAGCTAGCCTACGGTATGATTGTATGTTGTGATTGTTGTCCTACGGACTAAAACCCTCCGGTTTATATAGACAATGGAGAGGGTTAGGGTTACACAAGGTCGGTTACAAAGGAGGAGTCAAGTAGAGTCCCGTATACGTATTGCCTAGCTTGCCTTCCACGCCAAGTAGAGTCCCATCCGGACACGAGACGAAGTCTTCAATCTTGCATCTTCATAGTCTAACAATCCGACTAATGGAGATAGTCCGGCTGTCCGGAGACCCCCTAATCCAGGACTCCCTCAGTAGCCCCTGAACTAGGCTTCAAAGACGACGAGTTCGGCGCGCAGTTGTATTCGACATTGCAAGGCGGGTTCCTTGTCCGAATACATTACAGAAGATGATGAATACGAGGATAGTGTCCGACCCTGCAAAATAAGTCCCACATTTCACCGTAGAGAGAATAATGTTTTTTCGCAGATCTAATTTGCTGGCTTGTTTTGTTAGCATGACGTCATGTCATGGCCCAGTGACTATTCGAACCGTTTCTTTAAACGATCCCCGCACATAATGCGAGGCAGTTTCTCGACACGTCTTGTCAAAGCAGAGATCGTGTCCCCTTATTACGGGATTCTCATCAATACGGACGTGGGTAACCCAACCGTGCCATCAATTGCGGCGCTTGGGGGATAAGCGAGTTTTACTAGGCAAGTGGGGACGTTTAATTTTGTCCGCCCATATAAAGGATAAGGATTCACTTTTCTATCCATGGCTTCTTCCTCCTCTGCTCATCCACTCCCGCATACTCGAGCTCTAGCGCCCAAGTCCTCACTTCCATCTCAACCTTCTCCAACCATGTCCGGAGTGGGAGGCAAGTGGATGGTCTCCTCCGTCACAGAGGGAGACGTCAAGAAACTGAGGAGAGCCGGATACCTGCACGACGATATCGCGCACCGGCTCCCAGATGAGGGACAGTGTAACACCCCAGATATAACTTTCCCAATTTGTACTCCAACTCTTGCCGTTTCCGGCGTTAAGTTAATTTATTTTTCGGGTTCGGGTTTTTGTCTCCGTGTGTTGTTATCGTTGTCATGCATCTCATATCATGTCATCGTGTGCATTGCATTTGCATACGTGTTCGTCTCATGCATTCGAGCATTTTCCCCGTTGTCCGTTTTGCATTCCGGCGCTTCGTTCCCCTCCGGTGGTCAATTCTATCTTTCTTTCGTGTGTGGGGATTAAACATTTCCAGATTTGACCGAGACTTGCCATGCGGCCTTGGTTTACTACCGGTAGACCGCCTGTCAAGTTTCGTATCATTTGGACTTCGTTTGATACTCCAACGGTTAACCGAGGGACCGAAAAGGCCTCATGTATGTTGTATCCCAACACCCCTAAAATTTGGCCCAAAACCCACCTAACTCTGCTCCATCATCTAGATCGTTCAATCACGATCGCGTGGCCGAAAACCGCACCTCATTTGGAATCTCCTAGCTCCCTCTATGCCTATATATAGGTCCTCCTGGAATTTCGCGGATCCCCTCTCTTCGAAACCCTAGAAAAAGCCACCGCGCCGCGCCGGACATTGTCCGATCCGGCCGGACATCGCCGCCGTCCAACCAGGGGCTGCCACGTGGACGTGAACCCACATCCCTGCCGCCTCGCCCGAGCCGGCCCACCTGGCCCGCGCGCGGCCCTCCGCGCCGCCGAGCCGGGCCCCGTGCGCCCCGCTGCCTGCCTCCTCTCTTCACGGCGCCGCGCCGCTCCGCTCCGCCGCGCGCTGCCGAGCCGTTGTCCGCCGCCTCCCCGCCGGCGCGCCGCTGCCGCATCGCCGCAGCGCCGCCCGCGCAGCTCGCCCGCCGCCCGGTCGCCGCCGCGCCTCCTCCCGGCCGCTGTCCACGCCGGCGACCTCGCCGCCGTCCGCGCCTCGCTCCGGCCGGCCCCAACTCCGGCCATCTCCTTCTCCCACTCCGGCCGCCGCCTCCGGTGAACAGTGCAGATCCGGACGCGCCTCGGTTTCCGTGCAAACCCTAGATCTCGGGGTGATTTTTTTTCGTCCAAGTCCTCGGATTTTTCAGCCCAAGCGCTCATGTTCGTAGCCCTGTAACTTTGCATCCGTAGCTCCGATTCATGCATATAGCATATCAAAATGTTCACCTCAGAGAGTACAGCATTTCATTCCATTGCATCATTTTCATTTGAGCTCATCTTGATGCCCGAAATGCTGTTAGAAGAGGGCTACTTGAGTTAATTGTCAGATCTGCTACTCCGTTTAGGTTTTTGTCATTTTTGCCATGATTAATGTGTGCATGCTAAGCCCATGAGTTCTACATGTGTTTTGTTAAGGGTTTTGTCATCTTTCTAGAGGTGCAACCCATGTATTTTTGTGATGTGTGTGGTGACTAGTGCGGGCTTGCAAAGTGGTGCACTTGGTAAATCTGTTTTCAGGGACTTAGCAATTCCACTAAGTCCTTGATCTATTTATCTCATGATGCCATATGTTCTTATTGTTTCCTAGTGATCCGTGCCTCTTTTGAGGATGATCAGTAAGGATGTTTTGTTAATCTTGTAGTGCTCTATCCATACATGTATTTGTTTGCAATTATGGAGCACCCTAGCTTGAGTCAATCAAGCTCTACTTTTGCTACTTTGCGAATCTGGGCAGATTGTCCACTTGTTTGCAATTTTGCCGGTGATGTTGTAGTTGATCTGTGCATGCTATGCTATTGTTCTTGCCTTGTCTAGCTTGAATTTTGTGCCTTCTCTATGGGTGTATGCTTTTCTTGCCATGACTTTCACCATAGTGAGTGCATCGAGCTCGTAAACATGCCTAATTGAGTTATATTTCAGCATGTGTCAGTTTTTCACTGAGTCTGAAAACTGATTATGTTTTGCTATGTTCACATGCTTGCAATTGTATTTTATGATCCCTTTTGGCTCAAGGTCACTGAGGGACTTTTGTTAAGCTCTTTGAGTAGCTCCATGCCATGCTTTACTTTGCCATGTTCACATCCTGTAGCATGTAGTTTTGTTGCTCCGAAGTGGGCTACCTGATCTGAAATTCCAGACAAGTGTTAATTTCACTAAGTCTGAGATCTTTTGTCATATGCATTTTTGCCATGCTTGTTTGAACCTGTTAATGGATGAATTGGCCGTAGCTCAGTGATAGACTTTTGTTAAGATCTTGTATGCATCCCTGCCATGTATTTTGTTGTCATGTTTGGGTGCTTTAGCATATTCATCTCATTGCATTTAGATGCCTACTTGCTGTAAATCACAGACCGGTGTCATTTTCGAATCGCTTGCCATTTCCAAACCGTTATTCCGATTCCGGTGTTCTTTATATCGTTTTCAAGCGATTTCATCTCATCTTTCCAGTGGCACACTTGGATTTCCATGTTGAGGCCAGGTTCATGCATTTCCTGTCATATCTTGTATTTTGCATCCCGCATCGCATCCCGCATAGCATATCTTCTTTGCATCATATTGCTTGGTCTTGCACGTGGTTGATTGTATCCTTGTTGCTTGCTTGTCTTGTTTGGGTAGAGCCGAGAGACGAGTTCGCTAACGAGGAGCCCGTTGAGTTTGCTTTCGAGGATCCAATCAACTCTGACAACTGTGCAGGCAAGATGATCATACCCTCGAAATCACTACTATCTTTGATATGCTAGTTTGCTCGCTCTTTTGTTGTGCCATTGCTACGATGCCTACCACTTGCTTGCAAGCCTCGCAAATTGCCATGTCAAACCTCTAACCCACCTTGTCCTAGCAAACCATTGATTGGCTATGTTACCGCTTTGCTCAGCCCCTCTTATAGCGTTGCTAGTTGCAGGTGAAGATTGGAGGCCGTTCCTTGTTGGAACATTTATTTACTTGTTGGGATATCATTATATTATCTTGTTATCTTAATGCATCTATACACTTGGTAAAGGGTGGAAGGCACGGCCTCTCGCCTAGTGTTTTGTTCCACTCTTGCCGCCCTAGTTTCCGTCATATCGGTGTTATGTTCCTGGATTTTTGCGTTCCTTACGCGGTTGGGTTATAATGGGAACCCCTTGATAGTTCGCCATGATTAAAGCTTTTCCAGCAATGCCCAACCTTGGTCTTACCATTTGCCAACTAGCCTTTTTTCCCTTGGGTTTCCGGAGCCCGAGGGTCATCTAATTTTAAACCCCCCCGGGCCAGTGCTCCTCTGAGTGTTGGTCCAAACTAGAGTCCTGTGCAGCGCCCCCTCGGGGAAACTCGAGGTTTGGTTTTAGTTGTATGGAGAGCTCATCTGAGTGTGCCCTGAGAACGAGATATGTGCAGCTCCTATCGGGATTTGTCGGCACATTCGGGCGGTGTTGCTGGTCTTGTTTTAACCTGTCAAAGTGTCTTGAACTACCGAGATACCGAGTCTGATCGGAACGTCTTGGGAGGAGGTCTATTCCTTCATTGACCGTGAGAGCTTGTCATGGGCTAAGTTGGGACTCCCCTGCAGGGATTGAACTTTCAAAAGCCGTGCCCGTGGTTATGGGCAGATGGGAATTTGTTAATGTCCAGTTGTAGATAACTTGAACCTTAACTTAATTAAAATGAATCAACTGAATGTGTTACCGTGATGGCCTCTTCTCGGTGGAGTCCAGGAAGTGGACACGGTGTTGGAGTAATGTTTGCGCAGGTTGCTCTCTAGTTTCTCGCTCGTGCTTTACCTCCTCTTCTCGCTCTCTTTTGTGAATAAGTTAGCCACCATATATGCTAGTCGCTTGCTGCAGCTCCACATATATTTACCTTGCCTTACCTATAAGCTTAAATAGTCTTGATCGCGAGGGTGCGAGATTGCTGAGTCCCTGTGGCTCACAGATTACTATTACACCAGATGCAGGGCCTGATGTTTCCGCTCCAGGAGACGCGCTTGAGCTCAAGTGGGAGTTCGACGAGGACTCTCAACGTTACTATGTTTCTTTTCCCGATGATCAGTAGTGGTGCCCAGTTGGGGGGATTGGGACCGTGTTGCATGTTGGGTTCTCTTTTATTTTGGCGCCGTAGTCGGGCCATGAGTGTTTGGATGATGTACTGTTATTTATGTACTTGATTGACGTGGCGAGTGTAAGCCAACTATGTTATCTCCCCTTCATTATTTATATTATATGGGATGTTGTGAAGATTGCCTAACTTGCGACATATGCCTTCAATGCGATTATGCCTCTAAGTCGTGCCTTGACACGTGGGAGATATAGTCGCATCGAGGATGTTACAAGTTGGTAATCAGAGCCTTCCCCGACCTTAGGAGCCCCGTTGCTTGATCGTTTTTAGCGGCCGAGTTGTGTCTAGAAAAATGTTTTGAGTCATTTAGGAATTATATATCGGAGAGTTTAGGAATTCTTTTTACTTCCCAGTCTCCTCATCGCTCTGGTAAGGCATCCTGACGTAGAGTTTTGACTCTTCTCTTCTCAAATTTCACAAAAAAAAATTCGGATCACGCGGGTATCTTGGAATCGTTCTGATGGTTTTATGATGAGAACATTGTCTTGGTGCCTCCTGTCAGGTGTTTAGTGGAAGTGTCCCGGGGAGTTGAGCTCTAAGGTGTTGTCATCATAATTTTATCGTTGCAGTTCTGGAATACCTGAGTTCAGTACGCCGACATCGAAAATCTCTTTTATGCAGTTCGTTGGTGAGATAACCTCGACGCCACCCAGTACTGGGGCGGGAGTTCGGGAGTATCGCCATAACTTGTATAACGGATGCTTTTCGAAGGTTGAGGTAGATGGTTTCTGAAGGTTTCTTGGTTATGTGTTGAAGGATGGATACAGCTGGATGTAGGAATTGCTAGTTTGGGTGAGATATTATGCTTCCCCTGTATCCCCAACACCTGATCGCATAACCGGAAAGGTTCGAGAGTTTCATAGGTGGGAATTCTAGTAGCTCTAGTTCTTCCTCCACGGATATTGGTTTGAGATTGGGATTTCTTACTGATTATTCGTTCTTGATCCGTACCTTGTTGATTTATTTCTCTACATTAATTCTACGTGGCTTCTCAATTATGGATATGTGACCATTTCAAGAGGAATGCATTCGTTCCTTTTGTTCGGATGTGAAGACTATATGTTGCAATTTTCATTCCGTTGGATTCAGCTTCAATAATTGTCTATCAATGTGCTAATGGTGGTCAACCTCTTCAGGATGGCTCCTCCAACGTGCACGACTCCGAATCCTGATCCGCCACCACCTCCACCTCCTCCAGAGGCATGGCAAGCTGTGATGACCGCAACCAATGCAAACACACAGCTGATCATGCAAATTCTTCAAGAGCGCAATCAAGGCGACCAAGGGAATCAAGGCAACAATCAGAATCACTTTGCTACACTCAACCAGTTCCTTGCTAATGGGCCAAAGACTTTCAGCAATTGTGTTGAGGCAACCGATGCTGACGATTGGCTTGTGGATCTGTGCAAGCATTTCGAGTGCAGTAACGTCAGGCCTGAGGACTTTGTTAAGTTCGCTTCTTTCCAACTCAAAGATCAAGCTGCAGAATGGTTCCAGCAGTACAAGGATTCCCGAGGTGGACGTGTTATCACTTGGGATGATTTTCGTCGAGATTTCTGAGCTCATCATATTCCCCAGAGCGTGGTTGAAAGCAAGCGTGAGGAATTCCGCAACCTGAAGCAAGGCTCTTTGTCTGTCTATGACTACAACAAGTTGTTCCAGAAGCTCGCCCGCTTTTCCAAGCAGGACGTCCCTGATGAGAAGAGCATGATATATCAGTTCAGGGGTGGTCTCAGAGAAGAAATTCAACTAGCTCTTGTCCTCTTCGAGCCCTTGAGATATGATGAGTTCTACAACATGGCATTGAAGCAAGAGACTGCTCAGTTGAAGTGTGATGCTTCCAAGAAGCGAGTCAGAGATGTTACTCCTTCTTCCTCTACTCAAGTGGCCAAGCAGCAGAAGTTTTGGCTTCCTCCTCCTCCATTCCGTCAGTCATATCAGCAGAAGAGCAAAGGTGGTAGTGGTTCTTCCCACCCACCCAACCCTGGCTTTCAGAACAAGACTTCGTCTCAAGCTCCAAGATCGAGTGCTCCGTATCACCGTCCGCTTTCAGAGGTCACGTGCAACAAGTGCCAACAGAAGGGTCACTATGCCAACAAGTGTCTCAACCAGAGGCGTCTTCCTCCTCCTCCTCCTGTCAGATTGGCAAGTACAGCTGTGGGCAAGCATAACCCCAAGCACGCCAAGTTCAATTTGATGAATGCAGCTCAGGCAGAGGAATCGTCAGATGTGATCATGGGTAACCTTCCTATTAATGATATTCCTGCAAAAGTTCTTTTCGACACTGGTGCATCGCATTGCTTCATTTCCAAACCTTTTGCATCAAAGTATGGGTGCGATTATCAGTATTTGCAAATTTCTGCGTTCCGGATCTTACAATCACTTTGGGTGACTATAAGTTTCTCTCTTCTCCGGTGGTTCTTGGTAACTCGGATATTGATCTTATTCTTGGAATGGATTGGCTTTCTAAGCACAAGGCACATCTTGATTGTGCTGCAAGGCAGATTCAATTGACTCATTCGTCTGAGGATGTAATTGTCTTTGCCGCTCGGGATAATACCATCCGTCTGTTTTCTCTCAATTAGAAGGGTGAACTGGATGCCATCTCTCAAATTCCAGTCGTTTGTGAATATCAAGACGTCTTTCTAGAAGAGCTTCCAGGAATGCCTCCGCACCGGCCAGTTGAATTCGTTATTGATCTTGAGCCTGGTACGGAACCTGTGTGCAAACGTCCTTACAAGCTTGGACCTGAAGAGTTGAAGGAGCTGAAGAAGCAACTCAATATTCAAGAGAAAATGGGTCTCATCCGGCCTAGTTCTTCTCCATGGGGTTGTGGTGTTCTTTTTGTGAAGAAGGATGGAATGGACCGACTTTGTGTTGATTACCGTCCAGTGAACAAGAAGACCATCAAGAATAAATACCCACTTCCCAACATCAATGAGCTGTTCAAACAACTCAAAGGTGCTCAAGTATTCTCCAAGCTTGATCTCCGTATGGGCTATCATCAGATTCGTATCCGTGAGCAAGACATCCCCAAGACGGCTTTCAGGACAAGATTTGGTTCATATGAATGCACTGTCATCTCTTTTGGCCTCGTCAATGCTCCTCTGACGTTCTCTCACATGATGAACTTCATCTTCAACACCTACACCAATGACTTTGTTTTGGTCTATCTCGACGACATTCTGGTTTTCTCGAAGAATAAGGAAGATCATGCCAAGCATTTGCGTTTGGTTCTTGATAAGCTCAGGGAACATCAGTTCTACGCCAAGTTCTCCAAGTGTGTATTTTAGCTCGATGAGGTGCTTTATCTTGGCCATATCATCTCTGCCAAGGGCATTTGCCATGAATCCTGAGAAGGTGTCTGCAATTGTGAATTTGGAACCTCCTCAGAATGTGAAGCAACTCCGTAGCTTCCTCGGTCTTGCAAGCTATTGCTGAAGATTCGTTGAAAACTTTTCTAAGATCGCGAAGCCTCTCTCTAATCTTCTCCAGAAGCACGTCAAGTACGTTTGGTCTCCGGAGTGTGATATTTCTTTCAACACTTTGAAAGAGAAATTGATCACTGCTCCAGTTCTGACTCCGCCTGATGAATCCAAGCCGTACGAGGTCTTTTGTGATGCCTCTCTCCAAGGTCTTGGCGCAGTATTGATGCAAGAGAAGAAAGTTGTTGCTTATACATCTCGCCAGTTGAAGCCTAATGAGAAGAACTACCACACTCATGATCTCGAGTTGGCGGCAGTTGTGCATGCTCTTTTGACTTGGAGACATTTTCTATTGGGAAGAAATGTGGACATTTTCACTAATCACAAGAGTCTCAAGTACATCTTCACTCAGCCAAATCTCAACCTCACGCAAACTTGATGGGTCGAAATGATTCAAGAGTATAATCCGAGTATCGAGTATACTCCAGGCAAGGCCAGTGTGATTGCTGACGCATTGAGCAGGAAAGCTTACTGCAACAGTCTGATTCTCAAGCCTTATCAACCCGAGCTTTGTGAAGCTTTCTGCAAACTTAATCAGCAAATTGTTCCTCAAGGTTTCCTCGCCAACCTTCAAGTCTCTCCTACCCTAGAAGACCAGATTCGCCAAGCCCAGCTTCTTGATGCTATGGTGGAAAAGGTGAAGATTGGGATTGCCAAGAGTCAGTCCAAGTACAAGTGCTACCGCCTTGATGACAAGGACACTCTCTTCTTCGAGGATCGTATTGTTGTACCCAAAGGTGACCTCCGTAAAGTGATCATGAACGAGGCTCACAATTCTCTCCTCTCCATCCACCCTGGGAGCACGAAGATGTATCAGGACCTTAAGCAAGCTTATTGGTGGACTCGAATGAAGCGCGAGATTGCGCAATTCGTGAATGAATGTGATGTCTGCAGAAGAGTGAAGGCAGAACACCAAAGGCCAGCTGGTCTCCTCCAACCTCTTGCCATTCCAGAATGGAAGTTTGACCACATTGAAATGGACTTCGTGACTGGGTTTCCAAAGTCCAAGCGTGGCAATGATGCTATATTCGTTGTCATCGACAAACTCACCAAAGTGGCTCACTTTCTGCCTATCAAAGAGTCGATCACTACAGCTCAATTGGCGGAACTGTATACCTCTTGAATTGTCTCTCTGCACGGTATTCCAAAAGTGATCTCTTCAGACCGTGGCAGCATCTTTACCTCGAAGTTTTGGGATTCTTTTCAGAAGGCCATGGGCACCAACATCCGCTTCAGCACAACTTTCCGTCCTCAAACTAGCGGTCAAGTCGAGCGTGTCAACCAGATTCTTGAAGATATGCTCAGGGCTTGTGTGATCTCTTTTGGCATGAAGTGGGAGGATTGTCTTCCTTATGCTGAATTCTCCTACAACAACAGTTTTCAAGCAAGTTCGGGCAAGGCCCCTTTTGAAATTCTGTATGGCAGGAAGTGTCGTACCCCTCTCAACTGGTCTGAAACCGGTGAACGTCAGCTTTTGGGTAATGACTTAATCACAGAGGCAGAAGAAATGTGCAAAGTCATTCGTGATAACCTCAAAGCAGCCCAATCCCGTCAGAAGAGCTACTATGATAGTAAGCATCGTGATTTCTCTTTCGAGATCGGAGATCATGTGTACCTCCGCGTCTCTCCTATGAAAGGTACTCGTCGCTTCGGTATCAAAGGGAAGCTTGCCCCTAGATACGTGGGACCTTTCAAGATTGTTAGCAAGAGAGGCGACCTCGCCTATCAACTCGAGCTTCCTTCAAACTTTGCAAATGTTCATGACGTGTTCCATGTCTCTCAGCTCCGAAAGTGCTTCAAGACTCCTAACCGTACAGTCAACTTCGAGGACATTGAGATCCAAGAAGATCTCTCTTATCGTGAGCACCCAGTTGCTATTCTTGAAGAGACCGAACGCAAGACTCGCAACAAGTCAATCAAATTTCTCAAAGTTAAGTGGTCACACCATTCCGACCGTGAAGCTACCTGGGAACACGAGGATCACCTCCGTTCTGAGTACCCGATGTTCTTTCAGTCCTAGATTTCGGGACGAGATCCTTTCGTAGTGGTGGAGTGTTGTAACACCCCGGATATAACTTTCCCAATTTGTACTCCAACTCTTGCCGTTTCCGGCTTTAAGTTAATTTATTTTTCGGGTTCAGGTTTTTGTCTCCATGTGTTGTTATCGTTGTCATGCATCTCATATCACGTCATCATGTGCATTGCATTTGCATACATGTTTGTCTCATGCATTCGAGCATTTTCCCCGTTGTCTGTTTTGCATTCCGGCGCTTCGTTCCCCTCCGGTGGTCAATTCAATCTTTCTTTCATGTGTGGGGATTAAACATTCCCGGATTGGACCGAGACTTGCCATGCGGCCTTGGTTTACTACCGGTAGACCGCCTGTCAAGTTTCGTATCATTTGAACTTCGTTTGATACTCCAACGGTTAACCGAGGGACCGAAAAGGCCTCATGTGTGTTGCAGCCCAACACCCCTCCAATTTGGCCCAAAACCCACCTAACTCTGCTCCATCATCTAGATCGTTCGATCACGATCGTGTGGCCAAAAACCGCACCTCATTTGGACTCTCCTACCTCCCTCTATTCCTATATATAGGTCCTCCCGGAATTTCGCGGATCCCCTCTCTTCGAAACCCTAGAAAAAGCCACCGCGCCGCGCCGGACATTGTCCGATCCGGCCGGACATCGCTGCCGTCCAACCAGGGGCTGCCACGTGGACGTGCGCCCACATCCCCGCCGCCTCGCCCGCGCCGGCCCGCCTGGCCCGCGCGCGGCCCTCCGCGCCGCCGAGCCGGGCCCCGTGCGCCCCGCCGCCGGCCTCCTCTCTCCACGGTGCC
>NC_041382.1:705442565-705452033 GCF_002162155.2 Triticum dicoccoides | reverse complement strand
CGCCGCTGCGCCTCCTCCCGACCGCCGTCCACGCCGGCGACCTCGCTGCCGTCCGCGCCTCGCTCCGGCCGGCCCCAACTCCGGCCACCTCCTTCTCCCACTCCGGCCGCCGCCTCCGGTGAACAGTGTAGATCCGGCCGCGCCTCGGTTTCCGTGCAAACCCTAGATCTCGGGGTGATTTTTTTTCCGTCTAAGTCCTCCGATTTTTCAGTCCAAGCGCTCATGTTCGTAGCCCCGTAACTTTGCATACATAGCTCCGATTCATGCATATAGCATATCAAAATGTTCATCTCAGAGAGTACAACATTTCATTCCACTGCATCATTTTCATTTGAGCTCATCTTGATGCCCGAAATGCTGTTAGAAGAGGGCTACTTGAGTTAATTGTCAGATCTGCTACTCCGTTTAGGTTTTTGTCATTTTTGCCATGATTAATGTGTGCATGTTATGCCCGTGAGTTCTACATGTGTTTTGTTAAGGGTTTTGTCATCTTTCCAAAGGTGCAACCCATGTATTTTTGTGATGTGTGTGGTGACTAGTGCAAGCTTGCAAAGTGGTGCACTTGGTAAATCTGTTTTCAGGGACTTAGCAATTCCACTAAGTCCTTGATCTATTTATCTCATGATGCCATATGTTCTTATTGTTTCCTAGTGATCCGTGCCTCTTTTGAGGATGATCAGTAAGGATGTTTTGTTAATCTTGTAGTGCTCTATCCATCCATGTATTTGTTTGCAATTATGGAGCACCCTAGCTTGAGTCAATCAAGCTCTACTTTTGCTACTTTGCGAATCTGGGCAGATTGTCCACTTGTTTGCAATTTCGCCGGTGATGTTGTAGTTGATCCGTGCATGCTATGCTATTGTTCTTGCCTTGTCTAGCTTGAATTTTGTGCCTTCTCTATGGGTGTATGCTTGTCTTGCCATGACTTTCACCATAGTGAGTGCATCAAGCTCGTAAACATGCCTAATTGAGTTATATTTCAGCATGTGTCAGTTTTTCACTAAGTCTGAAAACTGATTATGTTTTTGCTATGTTCACATGCTTGCAATTGTATTTTATGATCCCTTTTGGCTCAAGGTCACCGAGGGACTTTTGTTAAGCTCTTTGAGTAGCTCCATGCCATGCTTTACTTTGCCATGTTCACATCCTGTAGCATGTAGTTTTGTTGCTCCGAAGTGGGCTACCTGATCTGAAATTCCAGACAAGTGTTAATTTCACTAAGTCTGAGATCTGTTTGTCATATGCATTTTTGCCATGCTTGTTTGAACCTGCTAATGGATGAATTGGCCGTAGCTCAGTGATAGACTTTTGTTAAGCATCTTGTATGCATCCCTGCCATGTATTTTGTTGTCATGTTTGGGTGCTTTAGCATGTTCATCTCATTGCATTTAGATGCCTACTTGCTGTAAATCGCAGACCGGTGTCATTTTCGAATCGCTTGCCATTTCCAAACCGTTATTCCGATTCCGGTGTTCTTTATATCGTTTTCAAGCGATTTCATCTCATCTTTCCAGTGGCACACTTGGATTTCCATGTTGAGGCCAGGTTCATGCATTTCCTGTCATATCTTGCATTTTGCATCCCGCATCGCATCCCGCATAGCATATCTTCTTTGCATCATATTGCTTGGTCTTGCACGTGGTTGATTGTATCCTTGTTGCTTGTTTGTCTTGTTTGGGTAGAGCCGGGAGACGAGTTCGCTAACGAGGAGCCCGTTGAGTTTGCTTTCGAGGATCCAATCAACTCTGACAACTGTGCAGGCAAGATGATCATACCCTCGAAATCACTACTATCTTTGATATGCTAGTTTGCTCGCTCTTTTGCTGTGCCATTGCTACGATGCCTACCACTTGCTTGAAAGCCTCACAAATTGCCATGTCAAACCTCTAACCCACCTTGTCCTAGCAAACCATTGATTGGCTATGTTACCGCTTTGCTCAGCCCCTCTTATAGCGTTGCTAGTTGCAGGTGAAGATTGGAGGCCGTTCCTTGTTGGAACATTTATTTACTTGTTGGGATATCATTATATTATCTTGTTATCTTAATGCATCTATACACTTGGTAAAGGGTGGAAGGCACGGCCTCTCGCCTAGTGTTTTGTTCCACTCTTGCCGCCCTAGTTTCCGTCATATCGGTGTTATGTTCCTGGATTTTTGCGTTCCTTACGCGGTTGGGTTATAATGGGAACCCCTTGATAGTTCGCCATGATTAAAGCTTTTCCAGCAATGCCCAACCTTGGTCTTACCATTTGCCAACTAGCCTTTTTTCCCTTGGGTTTCCGGAGCCCGAGGGTCATCTAATTTTAAACCCCCCCGGGCCAGTGCTCCTCTGAGTGTTGGTCCAAACTAGAGTCCTGTGCAGCGCCCCCTCGGGGAAACTCGAGGTTTGGTTTTAGTTGTATGGAGAGCTCATCTGAGTGTGCCCTGAGAACGAGATATGTGCAGCTCCTATCGGGATTTGTCGGCACATTCGGGCGGTGTTGCTGGTCTTGTTTTAACCTGTCAAAGTGTCTTGAACTACCGAGATACCGAGTCTGATCGGAACGTCTTGGGAGGAGGTCTATTCCTTCGTTGACCGTGAGAGCTTGTCATGGGCTAAGTTGGGACTCCCCTGCAGGGATTGAACTTTCAAAAGCTGTGCCCGTGGTTATGGGCAGATGGGAATTTGTTAATGTCCGGTTGTAGATAACTTGAACCTTAACTTAACTAAAATGAATCAACTGAGTGTGTTACCGTGATGGCCTCTTCTCGGCGGAGTCCGGGAAGTGGACACGGTGTTGGAGTAATGTTTGCGCAGGTTGCTCTCTAGTTTCTCGCTCGTGCTTTGCCTCCTCTTTTCGCTCTCTTTTGCGAATAAGTTAGCCACCATATATGCTAGTCGCTTGCTGCAGCTCCACATATATTTACCTTGCCTTACCTATAAGCTTAAATACTCTTGATCGCGAGGGTGCGAGATTGCTGAGTCCCTATGGCTCACAGATTACTATTACACCAGATGCAGGGCCTGATGTTTCCGCTCCAGGAGACACGCTTGAGCTCAAGTGGGAGTTCGACGAGGACTCGCAACGTTACTATGTTTCTTTTCCCGATGATCAGTAGTGGTTCCCAGTTGGGGGTGATTGGGACTGTGTCGCATGTTGGGTTCTCTTTTATTTTGGCGCGGTAGTCGGGCCATGAGTGTTTGGATGATGTACTGTTATTTATGTACTTGATTGACGTGGCGAGTGTAAGCCAACTATGTTATCTCCCCTTCATTATTTATATTATATGGGATGTTGTGAAGATTGCCTAACTTGCGGCATATGCCTTCAATGCGATTATGCCTCTAAGTCGTGCCTCAACACGTGGGAGATATAGTCGCATCGAGGGTGTTACAAGTTGGTAATCAGAGCCTTCCCCGACCTTAGGAGCCCCATTGCTTGATCGTTTTTAGCGGCCGAGTTGTGTCTAGAAAAATGTTTTGAGTCATTTAGGAATTATATATCGGAGAGTTTAGGAATTCTTTTTACTTCCCAGTCTCCTCATCGCTCTGGTAAGGCATCCTGACGTAGAGTTTTGACTCTTCTCTTCTCAAATTTCACAAAAAAAAATTGGATCACGCGGGTATCTTGGAATCGTTTCGATGGTTTTATGATGAGAACATTGTCTTGGTGCCTCCTGTCAGGGGTTTAGTGGAAGTGTCCCGGGGAGTTGAGCTCTGAGGTGTTGTCATCATAAATTTATCGTTGCAGTTCTGGAATACCTGAGTTCAGTACGTCGACATCGAAAATCTCTTTTATGCAGTTCATTGGTGAGATAACCTCGACGCCACCTAGTACTGGGGCGGGAGTTCGGGAGTATCGCCATAACTTGTATAACGGATGCTTTTCGAAGGTTGAGGTAGATGGCTTCCGAAGGTTTCTTGGTTATGTGTTGAAGGATGGATACAGCTGGATGTAGGAATTGCTAGTTTGGGTGAGATATTATGCATCCACTGTATCCCCAACACCTGATTGCATAACCGGAAAGGTTCGGGAGTTTCATAGGTGGGAATTCTAGTAGCTCTAGTTCTTCCTCCACGGATATTGGTTTGAGATTGGGATTTCTTACCGATTATTCGTTCTTGATCCGTACCTTGTTGATTTATTTCTCTACATTAATTATACGTGGCTTCTCAATTATGGATATGTGACCATTTCAAGAGGAATGCATTCGTTCATTTTGTTCGGATGTGAAGACTATATGTTGCAATTTTCATTCCGTTGGATTCAGCTTCAATAATTGTCTATCAATGTGCTAATGGTGGTCAACCTCTTCAGGATGGCTCCTCCAACGCGCACAACTCCGAATCCTGATCCGCCACAACCTCCACCTCCTCCAGAGGCATGGCAAGCTGTGATGACCGCAACCAATGCAAACACACAGCTGATCATGCTAATTCTTCAAGAGCGCAATCAAGGAAACCAAGGGAATCAAGGCAGCAATCAGAATCACTTTGCTACACTCAACCAGTTCCTTGCTAACGGGCCAAAGACTTTCAGCAATTGTGTTGAGGCAACCGATGCTGACGATTGGCTTGTGGATCTGTGCAAGCATTTCAAGTGCAGTAACGTCAGGCCTGAGGACTTTGTTAAGTTTGCTTCTTTCCAACTCAAAGATCAAGCTGCAAAATGGTTCCAGCAGTACAAGGATTCCCGAGGTGGACGTGTTATCACTTGGGATGATTTTTGTCGAGATTTCCGAGCTCATCATATTCCCCAGAGCGTGGTTGAAAGCAAGCTTGAGGAATTCCGCAACCTGAAGCAAGGCTCTTTGTCTGTCTATGACTACAACAAGTTGTTCCAGAAGCTCGCTCGCTTTGCCAAGCAGGACGTCCCTGATGAGAAGAGCATGATATATCAGTTCAGGGGCGGTCTCAGAGAAGAAATTCAGCTAGCTCTTGTCCTGTTCGAGCCTTTGAGATACGATGAGTTCTACAACATGGCATTGAAGCAAGAGGCTGCTCAGTTGAAGTGTGATGCTTCCAAGAAGCGAGTCAGAGATGTTACTCCTTCTTCCTCTACTCAAGTGGCCAAGCAGCAGAAGTTTTGGCTTCCTCCTCCTCCGTTCCGTCAGTCGTATCAGCAGAAGAGCAAAGGTGGATGTGGTTCTTCCCACCCACCCAACCCTGGCTTTCAGAACAAGACTTCGTCTCAAGCTCCAAGATCGAGTGCTCCGTATCACCGTCCGCTTTCAGAGGTCACGTGCAACAAGTGCCAACAGAAGGGTCACTATGCCAACAAGTGTCTCAACCAGAGGCGTCTTCCTCCTCCTCCTGTCAGATCGGCAAGTACAGTTGTCGTCAAGCATAACCCGAAGCATGCCAAGGTCAATTTGATGAATGCAGCTCAGGCAGAGGAATCGTCAGATGTGATCATGGGTAACCTTCTTGTTAATGATATTCCTGCAAAAGTTCTTTTCGACACTGGTGCATCGCATTGCTTCATTTCCAAACCTTTTGCATCAAAGTATGGGTGCGATTATCAGTATTTGCAAAAATCCTTGCAAATTGTGTCACCGGGCAAGCAAATGACAGCTAATTTCTGCGTTCCGGATCTTACAATCACTTTGGGTGACTATAAGTTTCTCTCTTCTCCGGTGGTTCTTGGTAACTCGGATATTGATCTTATTCTCGAAATGGATTGGCTTTCTAAGCACAAGACACATCTTGATTGTGCTGCCAGGCAGATTCAATTGACTCATTCGTCTGAGGATGTAATTGTCTTTGCCGCTCGGGATAATACCATCCGTCTGTTTTCTCTCAATGAGAAGGGTGAACTGGATGCCATCTCTCAAATTCTAGTCGTTTGTGAATATCAAGACATCTTTCCATAAGAGCTTCTAGGAATGCCTCCGCACTGGCCAGTTGAATTCGTTATTGATCTTGAGCCTGGTACGAAACCTGTGTGCAAACGTCCTTACAAGCTTGGACCTGAAGAGTTGAAGGAGCTGAAGAAGCAACTCGATATTCAAGAGAAAATGGGTCTCATCCGGCCTAGTTCTTCTCCATGGGGTTGTGGTGTTCTTTTTGTGAAGAAGGATGAACGGACCGACTTTGTGTTGATTACCGTCCAGTGAACAAGAAGACCATCAAGAATAAATACCCACTTCCCAACATCAATGAGCTGTTCGAACAACTCAAAGGTGCTCAAGTATTCTCCAAGCTTGATCTCCATATGGGCTATCATCAGATTCGTATCCGTGAGCAAGACATCCCCAAGACGGCTTTCAGGACAAGCTTTGGTTCATATGAATACACTGTCATGTCTTTTGGCCTCGTCAACGCTCCTCCGACGTTCTCTCGCATGATGAACTTCATCTTCAACGCCTACACCAATGACTTCGTTTTGGTCTATCTCGATGACATTCTGGTTTTCTTGAAGAATAAGGAAGATCATGCCAAGCATTTGCGTTTGGTTCTTGATAAGCTCAGGGAACATCAGTTCTATGCCAAGTTCTCCAAGTGTGAATTTTGGCTCGATGAGGTGCTTTATCTTGGCCATATCATCTCTGCCAAGGGCATTGCCGTGAATCCTGAGAAGGTGTCTGCAATTGTGAATTGGGAACCTCCTCAGAATGTGAAGCAACTCCGTAGCTTCCTCGGTCTCGCAAGCTATTGCCGAAGATTCATTGAAAACTTTTCTAAGATCGCGAAGCCTCTCTCTAATCTTATCCAGAAGCACGTCAAGTACGTTTGGTCTCCGGAGTGTGATATTGCTTTCAACACTTTGAAAGAGAAATTGATCACTGCTCCAGTTCTGACTCCGCCTGATGAATCCAAGCCGTACGAGGTCTTTTGTGATGCCTCTCTCCAAGGTCTTGGCGCAGTATTGATGCAAGAGAAGAAAGTTGTTGCTTATACATCTCGCCAGTTGAAGCCTAATGAGAAGAACTACCCCACTCATGATCTCGAGTTGGCGGCAGTTGTGCATGCTCTTTTGACTTGGAGACATCTTCTATTGGGTAGAAAAGTGGACATTTTCACTGATCACAAGAGTCAAGTACATCTTCACTCAGCCTAATCTCAACCTCAGGCAAACTCGATGGGTCAAAATGATTCAAGAGTATAATCCGAGTATCGAGTATACTCCAGGCAAGGCCAGTGTGATTGCTGACGCATTGAGCAGGAAAGCTTACTGCAACAGTCTGATTCTCAAGCCTTATCAACCCGAGCTTTGTGAAGCTTTCCGCAAACTTAATCTGCAAATTGTTCCTCAAGGTTTCCTCGCCAACCTTCAAGTCTCTCCTACCCTAGAAGACCAAATTCGCCAAGCCCAGCTTCTTGATGCTATGGTGAAAAAGGTGAAGATTGGGATTGCCAAGAGTCAGTCCAAGTACAAGTGCTACCGCCTTGATGACAAGGACACTCTCTTCTTCGAGGATCGTATTGTTGTACCCAAAGGTGACCTCCGTAAAGTGATCATGAACGAGGCTCACAATTCTCTCCTCTCCATCCACCCTGGGAGCACGAAGATGTATCAGGACCTTAAGCAAGCTTATTGGTGGACTCGAATGAAGCGCAAGATCGCGCAATTCATGAATGAATGTGATGTCTGCAGAAGAGTGAAGGCAGAACACCAAAGGCCAGCTAGTCTCCTCCAACCTCTTGCCATTTCAGAATGGAAGTTTGACCACATTGAAATGGACTTCGTGACTGGATTTCCAAAGTCCAAGCGTGGCAATGATGCTATATTCGTTGTCATCGACAAACTCACCAAAGTGGCTCACTTTCTGCCTATCAAAGAGTCGATCACTACAGCTCAATTGGCGGAACTCTATACCTCTTGAATTATCTCTCTGCACGGTATTCCACAAGTGATCTCTTCAGACCGTGGCAGCATCTTTACCTCGAAGTTTTGGGATTCTTTTCAGAAGGCCATGGGCACCAACATCCGCTTCAGCACAGCTTTCCATCCTCAAACTAGCGGTCAAGTCGAGCATGTCAACCAGATTCTTGAAGATATGCTCAGGGCTTGTGTGATCTCTTTCGGCATGAAGTGGGAGGATTGTCTTCCTTATGCTGAATTCTCCTACAACAACAATTTTCAAGCAAGTTCGGGCAAGGCCCCTTTTGAAATTCTGTATGGCAGGAAGTGCCGTACCCCTCTCAACTAGTCTGAAACCGGTGAACGTCAGCTTTTGGGTAATGACTTAATCACAGAGGAAGAAGAAATGTGCAAAGTCATTCATGATAACCTCAAAGCAGCCCAATCCCGTCAGAAGAGCTACTATGATAGTAAGCACCGTGATTTGGCTTTCGAGATCAGAGATCATGTGTACCTCCGCGTCTCTCCTATGAAAGGTACTCATTGCTTCGGTATCAAAGGGAAGCTTGCCCCTAGATACATGGGACCTTTCAAGATTGTCAGCAAGAGAGGCGACCTCGCCTATCAACTCAAGCTTCCTTCAAACTTTGCAAATGTTTATGACGTGTTCCATGTCTCTCAGCTCCGAAAGTGCTTCAAGACTCCTGACCGTACAGTCAACTTTGAGGACATTGAGCTCCAAGAAGATCTCTCTTATCGTGAGCACCCAGTTGCTATTCTTGAAGAGACTGAACGCAAGACTCGCAACAAGTCAATCAAATTTCTCAAAGTCAAGTGGTCACAAGATTCTGACCGTGAAGCTACCTGGGAACGCGAGGATCACCACCGTTTTGAGTACCCGGCGTTCTTTCAGTCATAGATCTCGAGACGAGATCCTTTCGTAGTGGTGGAGTGTTGTAACACCCCGGATATAACTTTCCCAATTTGTACTCCAACTCTTGCCGTTTTCGGCTTTAAGTTAATTTATTTTTCAGGTTCGGGTTTTTGTATCCGTGTGTTGTTATCGTTGTCATGCATCTCATATCATGTCATCATGTGCATTGCATTTGCATACGTGTTCGTCTCATGCATTCGAGCATTTTCCCCGTTGTCCATTTTGCATTCCGGCGCTTCGTTCTCCTCCGGTGGTCAATTCTATCTTTCTTTCATGTGTGGGGTTTTAACATTCCCGGATTGGACCGAGACTTGCCATGCGGCCTTGGTTTACTACTGGTAGACCGCCTGTCAAGTTTTGTATCATTTGGACTTCGTTTGATACTCCAACGGTTAACCGAGGGACCGAAAAGGCCTCATGTGTGTTGCAGCCCAACACCCCTCCAATTTGGCCCAAAACCCACCTAACTCTGCTCCATCATCTAGATCGTTCGATCACGATCGCGTGGCCGAAAACCGCACCTCATTTGGACTCTCCTACCTCCCTCTATTCCTATATATAGGTCCTCCCGGAATTTCGCGGATCCCCTCTCTTCGAAACCCTAGAAAAAGCCACCGCGCCGCGTCGGACATTGTCCGATCCGGCCGGACATCGCCGCCGTCCAACTAGGGGCTGCCACGTGGACGTGCGCCCACATCCCTACCGCCTCGCCCGCGCCGGCCCGCCTGGCCCGCGCGCGGCCCTCCGTGCC
>NC_041382.1:705431693-705442324 GCF_002162155.2 Triticum dicoccoides | reverse complement strand
CGCCTCCTCCCGACCGCCATCCACGCCGGCGACCTCGCTGCCGTCCGCGCCTCGCTCCGGCCGGCCCCAACTCCGGCCATCTCCTTCTCCCACTCCGGCCGCCGCCTCCGGTGAACAGCGCAGATCCGGCCGCGCCTCGGTTTCCGTGCAAACCGTAGATCTCGGGGTAATTTTTTTTCGTCTAAGTCCTCGGATTTTTCAGTCCAAGCGCTCATGTTCGTAGCCCCGTAACTTTGCATACATAGCTCCGATTCATGCATATAGCATATCAAAATGTTCATCTCAGAGAGTACAGCATTTCATTCCATTGCATCATTTTCATTTGAGCTCATCTTGATGCCCGAAACGCTGTTAGAAGAGGGCTACTTGAGTTAATTGTCAGATCTACTACTCCGTTTAGGTTTTTGTCATTTTTGCCATGATTAATGTGTGCATGCTATGCCCATGAGTTCTACATGTGTTTTGTTAAGGGTTTTGTCATCTTTCCAGAGGTGCAACCCATGTATTTTTGTGATGTGTGTGGTGACTAGTGCAAGCTTGCAAAGTGGTGCACTTGGTAAATCTGTTTTCAGGGACTTAGCAATTCCACTAAGTCCTAGTTCTGTTTATCTCATGATGCCATATGTTCTTGTTGTTTCCTAGTGAGTCGTGCCTCTTTTGAGGATGATCAGTAAGGATGTTTTGTTAATCTTGTAGTTTTCTATCCATCCATGTCTTTGTTTGCAATTATGGAGCACTCTAGCTTGAGTCAATCGAGCTCTACTTTTGCTACTTTGCGAATCTGGGCAGATTGTCAACTTGTTTGCAATTTTGCCGGTGATGTTGTAGTTGATCCGTGCATGCTATGCTATTGTTCTTGCCATGTCTAGCTTTCATTTTGTGCCTTCTCTATGGGTGTATGCTTGTCTTGCCATGACTTGAACCTTAGTGAGTGCATCGAGCTCGTAAACATGCCTACTTGAGTTATATTTCAGCATGTGTCAGTTTTTCACTAAGTCTGAAAACTGATTATGTTTTTGCTATGTTCACATGCTTGCAATTGTATTTTATGATCCCTTTTGGCTCAAGGTCACTGAGGGACTTTTGTTAAGCTCTTTGAGTAGCTCCATGCCATGCTTTACTTTGCCATGTTCAGATCCTGTAGTATGTAGTTTTGTTGCTCCGAAGTGGGCTACCTGATCTGAAATTCCAGACAAGTGTTAATTTCACTAAGTCTGAGATCTGGTTGTCATATGCATTTTTGCCATGCTTGTTTGAACCTGCTAATGGATGAATTGGCCGTAGCTCAGTGATAGACTTTTGTTAAGTATCTTGTATGCATCCCTGCCATGTATTTTGTTGTCATGTTTGGGTGCTTTAGCATGTTCATCTCATTGCATTTAGATGCCTACTTGCTGTAAATCGCAGACCGGTGTCATTTTTGAATCGCTTGCCATTTCCAAACCGTTACTCCGATTCCGGTGTTCTTTATATCGTTTTCAAGCGATTTCATCCCATCTTTCCAGTGGAACACTTGGATTTCCAAGTTGAGGCCAGGTTCATGAATTTCCTGTCATATCTTGCATTTTGCATCCCGCATCGCATCCCGCATAGCATATCTTCTTTGCATCATATTGCTTGGTCTTGCACGTGGTTGATTGTATCCTTGTTGCTTGTTTGTCTTGTTTGGGTAGAGCCAGGAGACGAGTTCGCTAACGAGGAGCCTCTTGAGTTTGCTTTCGAGGATCCAGTCAACTCTGACAATTGTCCAGGCAAGATGATCATACTCTCGAAATCACTGCTATCTTTGCTATGCTAGTTTGCTCGCTCTTTTGCTATGCCATTGCTATGATGCCTACCACTTGCTTGCAAGCCTCCCAAATTGCCATGTCAAACCTCTAACCCACCTTGTCCTAGCAAACCATTGATTGGCTATGTTACCGCTTTGCTCAGCCCCTCTTATAGCGTTGCTAGTTGCAGGTGAAGATTGGAGGCCGTTCCTTGTTGGAACATTTATTTACTTGTTGGGATATCATTATATTATCTTGTTATCTTAATGCATCTATACACTTGGTAAAGGGTGGAAGGCTCGGCCTCTCGCCTAGTGTTTTGTTCCACTCTTGCCGCCCTAGTTTCCGTCATATCTGTGTTATGTTCCCGGATTTTTGCGTTCCTTACGCGGTTGGGTTATAATGGGAACCCCTTGATAGTTCGCCTTGATTAAAGCTTTTCCAGCAATGCCCAACCTTGGTCTTACCATTTGCCACCTAGCCTTTTTTCCCTTGGGTTTCCGGAGCCCGAGGGTCATCTTATTTTAAACCCCCCCGGGCCAGTGCTCCTCTGAGTGTTGGTCCAAACTAGAGTCCTGTGCAGCGCCCCCTCGGGGAAACTCGAGGTTTGGTTTTAGTTGTATGGAGAGCTCATCTGAGTGTGCCCTGAGAACGAGATATGTGCAGCTCCTATCGGGATTTGTCGGCACATTCGGGCGGTGTTGCTGGTCTTGTTTTAACCTGTCGAAGTGTCTTGAACTACCGAGATACCGAGTCTGATCGGAACGTCTTGGGAGGAGGTCTATTCCTTCGTTGACCGTGAGAGCTTGTCATGGGCTAAGTTGGGACTCCCCTGCAGGGATTGAACTTTCGAAAGCCGTGCCCGTGGTTATGGGTGGATGGGAATTTGTTAATGTTCGGTTGTAGATAACTTGAACCTTAACTTAATTAAAATGAATCAACTGAGTGTGTTACCGTGATGGCCTCTTCTCGGCGGAGTCCGGGAAGTGGACACGGTGTTGGAGTAATGTTTGCGTAGGTTGCTCTCTAGTTTCTCGCTCGTGCTTTGCCTCCTCTTCTCGCTCTCTTTTGCGAATAAGTTAGCCACCATATATGCTAGTCGCTTGCTGCAGCTCCACATATATTTACCTTGCCTTACCTATAAGCTTAAATAGTCTTGATCGCGAGGGTGCGAGATTGCTGAGTCCCTGTGGCTCACAGATTACTATTACCGCAGATGCAGGGCCTGATGTTTCCGCTCCAGGAGACGCGCTTGAGCTCAAGTGGGAGTTCGACGAGGACTCTCAACGTTACTATGTTTCTTTTCCCGATGATCAGTAGTGGTGCCCAGTTGGGGGTGATTGGGACCGTGTCGCATGTTGGGTTCTCTTTTATTTTGGCGCCGTAGTCGGGCCATGAGTGTTTGGATGATGTACTGTTATTTATGTACTTGATTGACGTGGCGAGTGTAAGCCAACTATGTTATCTCCCCTTCATTATTTATATTATATGGGATGTTGTGAAGATTGCCTAACTTGCGACATATGCCTTCAATGCGATTATGCCTCTAAGTCGTGCCTCGACACGTGGGAGATATAGTCGCATCGAGGGTGTTACAGACAGCTCATCCCCACCCCGAGCCCCATGAGAGGGTGGTATTCCTCACCCATTTCCTCCGCGGACTGGGATTCCCTCTCCATCCCTTCGTCCTGGGGCTCATGTTTTATTACGGCCTGGATTTCCACGATTTGGCCCTGAACTTTATCCCCAACATCTCGGCGTTCATCGTCGTGTGCGAGTCGTTCCTCCGCATCAAGCCCCACTTCGTCTTATGGCTGAAGACCTTCAATGTCAAGCCAAAGGTAGTGAGCAGACGCCAGGCGGAGTGCGGAGGTGCCATGGTGGGCAAGATGCCCAACATCACATGGCTCGAGGGCACCTTCATGGACACCATAAAGGGGTGGCAATCGGGTTGGTTCTATATCACCGAGCCGCGCGACCCCGCATGGGTAGCGGCCCCCGAGTTCCGATCTGGCATCCCCATGCGGCTCACCTCCTGGAAAGAGAAGGGCTGTCCTGGGGTAATTCAAAAGAGCTGACCGGACTCCAGTCATGTATTCAGAACATGGTGGATAAGAAGCTCAAGCTTGTCAACATAGTCCAGGTTATGCTCATTCGCCGGATTCTCCCGTGCCAACAACGGGAGTTTACCTTGTGGGAGTTCAATCCAGCGCAGCATCGAACTCCGAACAGGCTCTTCGACACGACTCATGAAGATGCCTGGAGGGTGCTGTTCAAGGGCGTCGCGGTCCCTCCCCCCATTACTGAGGATCACAGATTCATTGCGAAGCGCCACGCCAGTGCGGTAAGTTGTTTTACCTTTCATAGGATACTTGTTTTCTATATAGATTGATTCTCTGCGGGAACTAAACTCCCGTGCCGTTTAACAGGATTGGTAGAAGATGGCCGGACAAATCGACTGTCTGGCTCCCTTGCCCGAAGGCCCTGCAGACGCCCTTCTGGCAAAGATGTTGACTCCGACCCCTTATAAGGTGCCGGAGAAGACCCAGAAGGCCAAGGGAGCTCGAAAGAGTTCCCGACGCCAGGCGTCGTCGGACTCACTGTCCGACGAGTCTACGGCGCACTCTTCCCCCGAAGACGAGGAAGAGGAAGAAGAGGCTCCCCCACCGACTGGGGGAGACAAGAAAAGGAAGGTCGCCCCAACTGGGGAGGCCGGAGGGTCCAAGAAGGGAAGGACGCTGCTTCCGGACAGCTCCACCACCACCGACGAAAGTGAAGACGAGTAGTTGCCCAGGGCCAAGCCCCAGCGGAGATCGTAAGTATTCAGATACCAAAGTAACCCATAGGATTCCTTTGTCGAATTGCTTTCCCTAACGCCGAACTCAATTGTGCAGGCCGCCCCGAGCCAATGTCGAGGTATCCTTGGATGGCTCTCTGGGCGCGTCGGACATGGATAGCGATCCAGTCCCGACCGGCACCTCCCCTCATCCAGCCAACGACACCGAGGTGCTGTCTCAAGAGGCACCGGATCGAGGGGGACAGTCCCAGAGGCGCCTCAAGGCGACCTTCCGGACTCTGGGAGATGAGGGACGGGGTCCCTAAGAGCTCCGAGTTTGGCCCTCAGCCGAACACCGCGCCGGACCCTCCAACGGCTCCGAGCTTGGGTAGGCGGTCCCCTTGTAAGGGAGGTGAGACGCCTGTGCCGGTGACCTCTATCCATCCAGAGGCGCCGGACACTATGTTGGAAGCGCTCCGCAGCGCTTCCATCGACGAGGAGCACCGCACTATCATGAGTGCGGTGATCCAGAAGGTTCAGTCCGCCAAGAGAGGATTGACTGAAGCCTATACTAGCCTTCTAACAGGCTTCGAGGTAAGTGTTCTAAAATGTAGTAAAAATATTACCGCATAGACAGTAGCCCCTGATGCTTTGTTCGGTGTTCACAAAGAAAAGCCGAACAGAGGATCAAATAATATCGCGGGAGTCTAATATAAGTATGTCAATATGCATATGCAGGCTTCGCTGCTGGCGTCCGCCGCACTGACTGCGGAGGTCGCCGTACTGAAGGAGGCCCTCGAGGGGTCCCAGAAAGAGCTCGGCCTTGCTAAGGGGCAGCTCGAGGAGAACAAGGGTAAGTAATACCCCATCTGTAAATGAGAAAAAGGATGCGATTGCTAAAATGATAGGATCATTGTATGTTTGCCAGGGGCCACGACCGAGGTGGCGACCCTGAAGCAAGCGCTGTCCTAGGCCGAAGAAAAGGAGGCCTAGGAGCGCACCGAGCAAGAGAGGCATGAGGCTCAGGTGGGCGAGGTGCAGCAAGAGCTCCAGGCTCTCGTGACCAAGCACGAGGCGTTGGAGTTTGAACTGAAGACGAGAGAGTCTGAGCTTGCCGCGGCCCGTGAGAACGCGAAGAGTGCCAAGGCCGAGGCCCAGAAGGCCCTTCAGGAGATCGACGCAATGAAGAAGATAGCGGCGGGTAAGGCTTTCTATATGCAAAGCAAGCATGTAAAGGTGAATTACCGATTACTTACCCGAATCCGGAGCTCTTCAGGAGCATTCGCAGATTTACCCTGCAGTGTGTCCGATGCCGCACTGTTCTACCAGGACGAGGACGGAAGCTCGACGGAGAAGCTGTTCTGGTCTCAGTATGCTGAGGCCAAACATCCGGTGCCAATGAGCTACCAGCTGAAGTAGATGGCCGAGCTACATAAGGCGGCCGATCAGGCCATGAAGGGCTTCATAGTCCGGTTGTGGCCTGGTGACGCCCTTCCGAACAGCTTCTTCGGCTTGGTGAGGCGGCTTGTGGATGCATGCCCACGGCTGGAGGTCGTCAAGCGATCCGTCTGCATTGAAGGTGCACGCCGAGCCTTTGCCCGTGTAAAAATTCAGTGGGTTAAGCTAGACGCCGTGAAGCTAATCAAGGAGGGGCCGCCGGAGGGTAAGGAGCACTGCCACCCCGAGATGTACTACGAGGGTGTTCTGCCGGGCGCCCGTCTTACCGCGGATGAGTGTTCGCAAAATGTAATATTTGAATGAGACTTTCTCGTTTTGTCCTATATGTGTGAAAACTCGTATCGTATTCACTATGCAACGCTTATGTGAATTTAAAATATTACCTTCTCTTTGGCTGTTTATCCAATCTGAGATATGGCTAGTCCTTGGCTTCTGCCCCCATGTCGCTAGTGTTGGGGTGTATGGGATAAACCTGAGCACTCTTGTTCCCATATTTGGGTCCTTCGAGGGAGGTGCTCAGCACAACGAACAAGGCAACCGGACTAATATTGCTTTATCACTCTCACTTAGCCATAGAATTCTATAATTTTAAATTTCGGCGACGCCCCTGGTGTTCGGAAGGCCGAAATAGGGGCGCGATACACGCCTGTAAGCCGAACGGAGCCGGCCCCTCGCCCTAAGCGGCATAAGTCTTTAGGGACTCGAAAAACCTCGCCGAACAACGACCAGTCTCTCGCCTTATCATGACAGTTAGTTTTAGCTTTCTCTACTGAGGTGCTCGGCCCGGCAGAGCCGGGGCACGATCGCAGTAGTTCTCCTAGCGCTACCTTAGCCGATGGAGCGGAACGTAAGGTACCAAAACATAGGAGCCGGGCAAACCCAACATTTGACCAAAGACATGATTCGGAGCTGATGCATATAATGCTATAAGTTCGGGGTGCCGCACTTGTGAAAGTGTTCGGACTTTTCACACCATATTGTGGGTACGTAAGCCCCTGGTGCATTGGCCGTACCAGAGTGTACGGTTGCTAGGCGTCCTTAATGAACACGTAGATATGTATACATATAACAAAAATGCGATAATAGTCGTAATGTCATGCATTGTATATTAAAAATTGCATTAAAGCAGAGTGATACAGATAGTGTAATGAGCAAAAGAGTAGGACTATGTCCCTTCCAAGGGCGAGCTAAGGAATTATATGAAATCTGTAATCCTCCTGGGAATTCCGTAGTCGTCGGTCTCCTTGGTTGCTGTATCATGTGTTCGGCAATAGAGCTGCCGGACAGTGTTTCCAGAGATTGAAGTCCTGAAAGAAAAAGAAAAATAACCAAACGGGAAGCCCCTGGTGCAGTTTAGGCCGCGTTTTGGGGCGTGCCGTAGTTGTGCCTCCCCCGCCCCATCTGTGCCCATGGTATTTTTAATGCGTAATTATGTACACGCGGCACGAACAACGTCGTTGGGCTGGGATTGGGGTGGCCGTCGTATTGCTACGCGATCTCAGATCGCGCCAGGCGGTCTATTTGCCGATTCCCCCGAGCGCGCTTGAAGGTGTCCGAGCTTTGAAACGCCAAACTGGTAGATTGCCTTGAGAGGCTGCTTTGCGCTTCTGCTGGGCCGCGGTGTGCTCCTCTGTTCGGAGAGAGCGCTCTGTGTTTCCGTTGACTGTAATAACTCCGCGAGGTCCTGGCATCTTGAGCTTGAGGTATGCATAATGTGGTACCGCATTGAATCTAGCGAATGTGGTTCGTCCGAGCAGGGCGTGATAACCACTGCGGAACGGGACTATATCGAAGATTAACTCTTCGCTTCGGAAGTTATCCGGCGATCCGGAGACCACTTCCAGTGTAATTGAGCCTGTGCAGTGGGCCTCTACGCCTGGAATGACGCCTTTAAAGGTCGTCTTTGTGAGTTTGATCCTTGAGGGGTCTATACCCATTTTGCACACTGTGTCCTGATAAAGCAGGTTCAGGCTACTGCCGCCATCCATGAGGACTCAAGTGAGGTGAAATCCGTCGATGATTGGGTCTAGGACCAGTGCGGCGAATCTGCCATGACAGATACTGGTGGGGTGGTCCCTGCGATCAAAGGTGATCGGACAGGAGGACCAAGGGTTGAACTTTGGGGCGACTGGCTCCAGCGCATATACGTCCCTAAGCGCATGCTTCCGCTCCCTCTTGGGGATGTGGGTTGCGTATATCATGTTCACTGTCCGCACTTGCAGGGGAAACCTCTTCTGTCCTCCAGTGTGCGGCTGCCGGGGTTCTTCCTCGTCACCGCTATGCGGCCCCTTGTCCTTGTTTTCGGCAATTAACTTGCCGGCCTGCTTGAACACCCAACAGTCCCTGTTGGTGTGATTGGCTGGCTTGTCTGGGGTGTCGTGTATTTGACACGAGCAATCGAGTATACGGTCCAAACTGGACGGACCCGACGTACTTTGTTTGAATGGCTTTTTCCGCTGACCGGGTTTAGAGCCTTTGAATCCAGGATTTACTGTCGTATCCTCAGTACTTTCGCCGTTAAATGCGGCGCTCATGCTTGTTGCGACGTGACCTGCTATTGCTGTCCTTGGTATCTGAGGTACCATGGTTCTTTGATATATTATTACTGCAAGCCAACCAGCTGTCTTCTCCCGCACAAAAGCGGGTCATGAGCGTCGTGAGAGCTGCCATAGATTTCGGCTTTTCCTGACCAAGGTGCCGGGCTAGCCACTCGTCTCGGATGTTGTGCTTGAAAGCCGCTAGGGCCTCCGCATCCGGACAGTCGATAATTTGATTTTTCTTTGTAAGGAACCGAGTCCAGAATAGCCTAGCTGACTCTTCTGGCTGCTGAATTATGTGGCTCAAGTCATCGGTGTCTGGTGGTCGCAGATAAGTGCCCTGAAAGTTGTCGAGGAATGCGGCCTCCAGATCTTCCCAACAGCTAATGGAGTCTGTTCGCAAGCTATTAAGCCAATGCCGCGCTGGTCCTTTGAGTTTTAGTGGGAGGTACTTGATGGCATGTAAGTCATCACCGCGGGCCATGTGGATGTGGAGGAGGAAGTCCTCAATCCATACTGCGGGATCTGTTGTGCCGTCGTATGATTCAATGTTCACAGGTTTGAAACCTTCTGGGAATTGATGTTCCATTACTTCGTCTGTGAAGCATAAGGGGTGTGCGGCGCCTCTGTATTGGGCTATATCACAACGCAGCTCGAATGGGTCTTGCCCGCTGTGTTCGGCCCGGCCAGATTTGCTTTTACTGTATCCGGCGTGACGTTTACCGTCTCGTAGAGTGGTGCGCCCTCGTGATTCGTAGATCGATCTTGAATGCTTTGCTTTGTCCTCCAATATGTCTCGCGGGTCTGGCGTATCTCCCCATGACTTTTTATTTAAATGGCGTTGGGGTGGGGGCTGAGCTTTTGGCTGGAATGCCTCTCTATCGCGGCCACGAGGTGGCCGATCAGCCGCATCATATGCTTCTTACTCCAGTCGGGGTAGTAACCTGTGCCTTGGGTAACTCTTGGAGGGATGCTCGAGTTTATATTCCTCGGCCGCGAGGACTTCAGTCCATTTGTCAGCTAGCAGATCTTGATCAGCTTGAAGCTCACTACTAGGAAAAGGGCTATAGATAGGATTGACACTAATGGCGCACCAGGGAAGTAGTGCGCCACTACTATATACTAATGGCGCATCAGTTGGTGATGCGCCATTAGTGTGGAAGACACTAATGGCGCACCAGAAAACAGGTGCGCCACTAGTGATAATTTTTTTTTCATTTTTACATACATACTAATGGCGCATCCTACCGAAGTGCGCCATTACTAGTTCTAACTAGTAATGGCGCACCAGACAGGGAGTGCACCAGTACTGAATTTTTTTTTATTCTTTTTTTTGCAAAACTACTAATGGCGCACCGCCTCACAGTGCGCCATTACTAGTTTAAACTACTAATGGCGCACCCTATAGAAGTGCGCCATTAGTATATATTTTGATATCATATCATGAATATTTTTAAATTTCATGGGCACTTTTTGAATTCATGCATATTTTTTCAAATTTGATGATATTTTTTCATATTCAATATGATAAAATATTGAATATTCATGAGGACACTCGATCTCAATCCCCCTCCATCTCGATCTCGATTCCCCCTCCATCTCGATCTCGATCCCACCCGCGCCTCCTCTCCCCTCTTCATTTTTTAAAAAATAATAATAAAAAAGTGTAGACTAAGATTGTTGTTAAACAACAATTATTACTGTTTTTATAAAAAATATTACTGTTTCATATTCATATTCATTTTCTAAAAAATTATTACATGCAACAAAAAAATTACTTATGGCGCACCTCTGGCTGGTGCGCCATTGCTATATATATATAAAAGATTACTAATGGCGCACCTCTACCTGGTGCGCCATTGCTATGTAAAAGAAAGATTACTAATGGCGCACCACTGCCTGGTGCGCCATTGCTATGTAAAAAAAAGATTACTAATGGCGCACCGACCGCAGGTGCGCCATTAGTAAGATTCCCCATAGCTAATTCCCTCCCTCTCGCCAGATCCCCTTCATCCCTCTCCCTCGCCCCCTAGCTAATTCCCCCGCTGCCCCGACCCATGCCGCCGCCGCCGACCCCCCGCACCCTCCCCC
>NC_041382.1:705389537-705431284 GCF_002162155.2 Triticum dicoccoides | reverse complement strand
CTCCACCGTCACAAATGAATGCAACTAAAAATACAAAAAAACAAATTTGTTTATATTTTCAAATAACAAATTTGATGATATTTTCAAATAATAAATTTGATGATATTTTTTCGATTCATAAATATTTTCAAATAACAAATTTGATGATATTTTTTAAAAAATATTACTGTTTTTATAAAAATTTATTATTGTTTCATATTCATATTCATTTTCATATTCATATTCATATTAATTTTCTATTAAATTATTAGATGCAACAAAATAATAATAAAAAAACTTACTTATGGCACACGGCTGGCTGGTGCGCCATTGCTATCTAAAAAAAAGAATACTAATGGCGCACCGTCTCGGGGGTGCGCCATTGCTATTAAAAAACATACTAATGGCGCAGCGCCAGGGGGTGCGCCATTAGTAATCTTCCCCCCTAGTCGCCCGATCCCTTCGTCCCTCCCGCTCGCCAGATTCACTCCCCCTCGCCAGATTCATTCCCCCCTAGTCGCCCGACGACCCCCGCGCCTCGCCTCGCCGTCTCGGTCCTCGCCGCCGACGGCCTGCCCCGCTCCTTCCCTCCACTCCTCAATTGCTCTCTCGGTCCTCGCCGCTGACGGCCTGCCCCGCTCCTTCCCTCCACCCCGAGCGCCGCCGCCGTGCGTCACCGCGGCCACCGACCGCCCCGTCCTCCGTTGTCGTGCCTAGGAGCTGCGCCAGGAGCAACACCATCATCACCTTTATCGCCTACGTCCACGGATTGGAGCCGGGTCATCAAGGATCGAGCGCATCGACCTCTTCTTCCTCATCACCGACCACTGCTTCTCGGCGTCGATCCGTGCTGCCCCGACCACCCTCGGCCTCACCGTCTCCTTCCCCAGCTCCGCGGTGAGCGTCTCCATCGATTCCCCTATTTTTCTCCTTGTTTAGTCACCGTTTGTGCATGCGGGCTCGTGCTCACCGCGTCGGCCGCCCCTCGCTGTAGATTCTCTGATGTACTTACCTGAAACTGAATATAAAGTCAGTTTAAAAGTCAATCTCCTGATCTGAATATAAACTTTATCTGAAACTAAAATTGAAATAGATGCAGTCATAAAAAATCAGTTAAAAATTCAATTTTAGAGCTTGGCTCCTGATCTAAATATAAAGTGTACAGTAAGCTTATATTGCAAGAAAGTTTAAAATTCAATCTATGCATCACATGTTATAGTTCGAGGAAAAGTTCACTGAAATTGTTGTAGTTTAAATAACAGTTAACTGGAATTGTTGTAGTCTGAAACTGTCAGGAGTTGGTAATTATCGGACGAAGTAAGTTACTTGTTACTACAAGTCTACAAGACTTTGTTTCGAGCGATGGTCATAAGCTTTCGTGTTGACGTCATTGCGGTCTTTGTGATTCGTCATAGGGTTCTATCTTATGTTAATTCACCTATGTGATCTGTGGGTCTTGATATATAGCAATGAAGATGGCAATTTAGCATCCTGCTTGCTAATACTTGTTACTGCCCTTCTGCAGATCCATTATTAGTTAGTACTGTTATAGAGTATCCGAGGGTGGTAGCCTTTAACTGTACTGATTTTTATGGTGAGAAGATAAGTTTTTCAACTAGTTTGTTTACTCTATTTTTGGGACAAAGGCAGACAGGCGCTCTACTGATTTCATTAAGAGAAAGGGTAGCAGGCTCAATATTTGTAGAAAATTCTTTCTCTTGCTGCTTTCTGGGTTTCAGAGTCTTGTGGACACATATCAACATGATTCGTTTTAAGTTTGATTCAAGACATAAATGACATTAATGTTTAGCTCACAGTATCTAAAGTGTTAGGAATTCTGTGTTGTTTCTAAAAGCTCTACAATATCCAGATTTTATGATATTTGTACATCCACAAGACTTAGCCTGAAATCTATGTTGTTTCTGAATATTCGTAGTGAATAGTTTCAGTATTACTTTTTTTAAACATGTCAGTATTGCTTTGCATAATGCATAATGTTTTGTTCAAGCTTATGTACAGGAGTACAGTCCATATGAGGCTGTTTATTCAGTTTGTTGTGCTCTGGTGATTGGTTGCAAAAAATTGCCCCTGTTCATTCAGTTTTGCTTGCATGATGGAAGGGGGAAAATGCTAAAAAAAGTGTCCTCCAATACCCCGGCCCATGCATCAAATCCTTTCGGATGTTTTGGATGTTTTGTCTCCGACCATTGTGTCGTGATGAATTTGCAGGTACCCCGAGAGGCCCTTGAGTTTGCCGGAAAGTCGATTAACTTCCGTTCCGGCAAATTCGGGTACTCCATATGTCCTATTTTCAGCAAAGGTCATGCTGAAATTTTCCGTGAATTTTAGCATGACTTTGCTAAAAATAGGACATATGGGGTACTTGCGACTAATGCATGGGCCGGGGTATATTAGTACTTAGTTAAGTAGGATCAACTGCCCCGCCATTCTTGCTACATTAAACCATAGGTGGCAATAGAGCCAAGTGATTAGGCCCAACTTAGAATTCTCGTTTGCATCGATAAACCCTAGATGATAAACCCAACATAGGTGGCAATAGAGCCAAGTGATTAGTGCCAAGTGATTAGGCCCAACCTAGGGTGCCTCGGCATCGATAAACCCTAAATGATGAAAACTTAACTTCACTTCTATAGGGTGCCTCAGTGTCGATGAGAACCTAAATGATGTACGCTTAGGCTTTTAGGGTGCCTCGGCGTCGACCAAACCTAAATGATGAAAGCTTAGGCTTTTAGGATGCCTCGACGTCAACAAACCCGAAATGATAAAACCTTGGCTTTTAGGGTGCCTCGGTGTCGATAAGAACCTAAATGATGAAAGCTTAGGCTTTTAGGGTGCCTCAGCGTCGACAAACCCTAAATGATAAAAGCTTAGCTTTTAGGATGCCTCGGTGTTGACAAACCCTAAATGATGTAGTTTTTAATTATGAACGTAGGATATGTCGTCATCATCATCGGACGATGAAAGTCTCCTGACGGAGTGCGACTGGTGCCACGACGATCGAGGTCTGTGCGACATGCCTCACCTGGACGATGATCGGCGCTTCAGCATTAAGCTCGAGGAGACCTTCGAAGTTGAAATGGTACACAACGACGACAACTGTTATTTTCATAATTAAGCATGACTTCAACTATTTCAACGTGTAATTTTCATCTTTTACAATTCAAGTATAGCTTATCCCATGCCATGCAAGACGCTATGTCTTGGAGAGGATGGATTTTGAAGACTATGAAATTTCTGAAACAAAGAAAATTCACCTACGGACTCATCACGATGTGGACTTTGAAGTAAATCTATATAATTCTGAGAGCGTAACCCATTTTGGTTGCAAAAATTGGGAAGCATTTTGCAAGATGTATGGTTTTGATAAGGGTATGCTTATCACCATGGATCTTGGTAATCCTGACATCAACCAAGACAATATGGATATTTGGGTCCTTGTTGATACGCCTCCAGTTCTACCGCTATGTGAGTTTATCAAACATAGTTATTAGCTAATTTATATTGTTTATTTCAAAATAGTTGACAGCTTATTTCCATTGATAGCTTATTTTTATTGTTCAAAGAATGTGCGGGAGATGGTAGACAAAACCCACTACACCGATGGCTCCGAATTAACAACTTACAAGGAGAAAAATCATCTGGTCGGATTTTGTACTGACATTGAGAATTACATTATCCACAATCAAACTCCTCAACATTATGGTAAATACGTGCCACTAGTGCATGTATTCAACTACGGTAACTACCATGGAGATACCCTGGTAAGATTTTTACTATTACGACATTCGTGCATCTTTTGCATACTTCTAAAACTAGTAGATCATTGCTAACTATGAAGTTATTACTATGTTTTTCAACAGACAATCCCAGAGAATTGTGTGCCTCATATGATGTATCAGAAAGGTAGTGTTAATGTTTTGAACATACAACCAGGTCGTCCTACGAATCTCAACTGTCCATACGAGATTTCTAAAAGAAGTGGAGACATGAAAATCAAAGGATGGAAAAAATGTATGGACAGTCGTAAGGAGCTTCTTGGAAGCAAAAGGAAGCGAAGCACAAGAATTGGAGACAGGATGTTCTCCATTCTCCATAATGGAGAGTCAGGGTCTATATTGTTTTATGCTATTTTAGCTTAAATAGGGTATTTAGGTCCTGCTAATACTGATGATCATGTGCTAAGAACAATTAAGTAGGGTTGGTTCGATGACTATCAAGATGATGATCGTATGACTTGTTATGAATAACGAGTAGAAGTTGTATGATGATGATTAGTAGGACTTGTTAGGATTAGTATTACTTCCGACAAACTCGATACTCGCGGTCTCGAGACTTGTAATGTTTTATCTTTGTTCGGTCTTTTGAATTCGGAGACTAATATAATGAATTGTATTCGGAGACTAATCTTCTATTGTATTCGATGAATCTGCTGTTGATGTGTGCTACTGTCTATATTCTGTCAAATAATATATTTTGTAACATGTGCAAAAATCAGAAAAGTAAAATAAATAAATAAAACCTAATATTCATACTAATGGCGCATCACTACAGAGTGCGCCATTAGTATGCCAAGTATACTAATGGCGCATCCATCCGCAGTGTGCCATTAGTGTGCCAAAGCACATGGTTAAATATGGCCCCTGGGAGGCATACTAATGGCGCATGGTGTTATATACTAATGGCACACTGGGTGGTGCGCCATTAGTATACCAGATACTAATGGCGCACCCGTGGTGCGCCATTAGTAAAAAATACTAGTGGCGTGATACTAATGGCGCACCAGTGATGCGCCATTAGTAGGCAAAACTGGTGCGCCATTTGTAGGCCTTTTCCTAGTAGTGGCTGCTGCTGCTTTTTCTTCAGGCTATTTGCCGTGGCCATAAGCCTGTGCTTGAAGCGCTCTTGTTCGACGGGATCCTCTGGTACGGCGAATTCATCGTCGTCGAGACTTGCCTCATCTTCGGAGGGGGGCATGTAATTGTCATCCTCCTCCTCTCCGCCAGCCGCTCCGGAGTGTTATTATCTCCTGTGCCGATATCACCACTTTTGCTTTGGCGGGACTTAGAGCGGCACCGCTGACATCAGCGCTTCGGTTGCTTCTTGGAGGGGTCATCCTCCGCTATCTCGTTGCCGTTGCCTTCATTGGGTGTAGCCACCATGTATATGTCATATGACGAGGTGGCTTTCTAGTGCCCTATAGGTGCTGGTTCATGTTCGTCTCCTACATCGTCGTCCATACCGTCGATGTCTTCAGAGTCGAACTCGAGCATGTCGGTTAAATCATCGATAGTGGCTACAAGGTGGGTGGTGGGTGGGCGTCGAATTTCTTCGTCGTCCGCACCCAATCCTGTTGGCCATAATCCGGCCAGGGCTCTCCTAACAAAGAGACAGACCTTAGTGAATTCAGAATGTCGCTGAAGGGCGAGTGCCGAAAGATATCCGCAGCAGTGAATTCCATGATCGGCGCCCAGTCGGATTCGATTGGCAGGGGCACGGATGGTTCAGGGTCCGGAGGAGAGTCCGACACCTTGGAGTCATGGGCTGCACAGAGGATTATGCTGGTGTTCAGCTCAATCGCCGTTGAGACTGCAGCCCCTGAGGTGGTGTCTAGCCACCCATCCTCGATTAGCGCAGCTGGCTCCGAGCTAAGGGTCAGAGCTGATGCGGGCGCGGCCTCTAGGGTACCGTCCGATGGCCGAGCTAGGTCATACCTATCGCGACAGTGCGGCGCGCCCGGCTGTGGCTCGAATCCGTTGAAGATCAAGTCCCCACGGATGTTGGCCGTGTAATTCAGGCTTCCAAATCTGACATGATGGCCAGGGGCGTAGCTTTCAATCTGCTCCAGATGGCCAAGCGAATTGGCCCGCAGTGCAAAGCCGCCGAATATGAAGATCTGTCCGGGGAGAAAAGTCTCACCCTCGACCGCATCGCTATCGATGATAGTAGGAGCCATCAAGCCTAACAACGACGACACAGAGGAACTCTCGATGAAAGCACCAATGTCGGTGTCAAAACCGGCGGATCTCGGGTAGGGGGTCCCGAACTATGCGTGTAGGCCGGATGGTAACAGGAGGCAAGGGACACGAAGTTTTACCCAGGTTCGGGCCCTCTTGATGGAGGTAAAACCCTACATCCTGCTTGATTAATATTGAAGATAGGGGTGTTACAAGAGTAGATCTACCACGAGATCAGAGAGGCTAAACCCTAGAAGCTAGCCTACGGTATGATTGTATGTTGTGATTGTTGTCCTACGGACTAAAACCCTCCGGTTTATATAGACACCGGAGAGGGTTAGGGTTACACAAGGTCGGTTACAAAGGAGGAGATATCCATATACTTATTGCCTAGCTTGCCTTCCACGCCAAGTAGAGTCCCATCCGGACACGAGACGAAGTCTTCAATCTTGCATCTTCATAGTCTAACAGTCCGGCTAATGGAGATAGTCTGGCTGTCCGGAGACCCCCTAATCCAGCACTCCCTCAGGCATCGATCACGGAGGGCTTCTACATCAACACCATAGCCTCTCCGATGAAGTGTGAGTAGTTTACCTCAGACCTACAGGTCCATAGTTAGTAGCTAGATGGCTTCTTCTCTATTTTTGGATATCAATACAATGTTCTCCCCCTCTCTTGTGGAGATCTATTCGATGTAATCTTCTTTTTGCGGTGTGTTTGTTGAGACCGATGAATTGTGGGTTTATGATCAAGTCTATCTATGAATAATATTTGAATCTTCTCTGAATTCTTTTATGTATGATTGGTTATCTTTGCAAGTCTCTTCAAATTATTAGTTTGGTTTGGCCTACTAGATTGATCTTTCTTGCAATGGGAGAAGTGCTTAGCTTTGGGTTCAATCTTGCAGTGTCCTTTCTCGGTGACAGTAAGGGCAACAAGGCACGTATTGTATTGTTGCCATTGAGGATAACAAGATGGGGTTTTCTTCATATTGCATGAGTCTATCCCTCTACATCATGTCATCTTGCTTAAGGTGTTACTCTATTTTTAACTTCCTGATGTCCTCCTTTGTGACGGAGGAAGGCATTGGATCCGGACATGATTGAAGGTCTTAAGCGCCCGACCTGAGCTTTGGGTGTTAGAACTCGAGGCGGGGGAAGGATTCGATTGAGCGCGGGAGGGGAAAAGAAAAAGGCATGTCCCTTTATAAAGAGGGTGAATATCAGGTGTCCCTCTCATGGCCATTTGAGACTTATCTAAGATCTAGGAGTCATACCAACAGGCATGGTTGGGTTACCCACATTTGTATTGATGAGAATCCCGTGATAAGGGGAACATGATCTCTGCTTTGACAAGACGTGTCAAGAAACCGCCTCGCGTTATGTGCGGGGCTGGTTAAAGAAAAACAGTTCAAATAATGACCGGGCCGTGGCGTGATGTCATGCTGTCAAAACGTGTCAGTAGATTAGATTTGTGGAAATATTATTCTCTCTACGGTGGTGTGTGAAACTTATTTTGCAGGGTCGGACACTATCCTTGTATTCAAACTCTTCTGTGGTGTATTCGGAGGAGGAACCCGCCTTGCAATGCCGAAGATAACACTTGAAAGTGCGTTATATCGACTAGAGGGGGGTGAATAGGCGATTTTTATGAAAGTCTCCAAAACGTGGAAGTTATGAAGACAAACGATAGAAATAAACCTATTACCATGCAGCGGAAGGTAGACTACACTAAGCAAACCATAGTCAAGTATTCAATGGAGTGAAAGCACAATGACTAATAGCAGCAATGTAGTAAGGATCAGGTAGGACGATATTATGAAGCCAAACAGAACACGCAGTCACTCAGTGAAGACAAAAGATAGTGCAATCATACAATGACTTCACAAGGACCAACAGTAAGTAAAGGGAAGGGAAGGATGAAACCAGTGACTCATTGAAGACAATGATTTGTTGGACCAGTTCCAGTTGCTGTGACAACTGTACGTCTAGTTAGGGCGGCTAGGTATTTAAACCTGAGGACACACAGTCCTAAACACGCAGCTCAGGACACCCAGTCCTCACCGTATTCCCCTTGAGCTAAGGTCACATAGACCTCGCCCAATCACTCAGGTAAGTCTTCAAGGTAGACTCCCAAACCTTCACAGACTTCGTTCACCGGCAATCCACAATGTCTCTTGGATGCTCAGAACGCGACGCCTAACCAGCTGGAGGATTCACAATCCTCAAGTGTAATAAGTCTTCAGATCACACAGACAAGAAGACTTAAGTGATGCCTAATTCTCTTTGGCTCTGGGTGGTTAGGGCTTTATCCTCGCAAGGAATTCTCTCTCAAAGGCTTCGAGGTGGGTTGCTCTCAAACGAAAAAAGCCGTACTCTAACTCAGAGCAGCCGACCGTTTATGGTTTTAGGGGGTGGGCTATTTATAGCCACTAGGCAACCCGACCTGATTTGTCCGAAATGACCCTGGGTCACTAAGGAACTGACATGTGTTCCAACGGTCAGATTTCAAACTCACACGGCAACTTTACTTGGGCTACAAGCAAAGCTGACTTGTCTGACTCTGGACAAGATTCGCTCTCATAGTCTTCACTCGAAGACATAGGTTTTGGTTAAGCATCACTTCAGTCATTCTGACTGGTTCTCTTGGACCCCACTTAATAGTACGGTGGTTCCTATGACTCAACAAAGAATAAAAAGAACTATGAAAGATCTAAGTCTTCGAGCTCCATAGGCTTCATGCGATGTCTTCTCTTGTCATAGTCTTCAATGTGAATATCTTCATATACCACCTTTGACATCAATGTCTTCATACATTTTTAGGGGTCATCTCTGGTAGGAAAACCGAATCAATGAGGGACTTCTACCCGTGTTATCCTGCAATTCTCACAAACACATTAGTCCCTCAACTAGGTTTGTCGTCAATACTCCAAAACCAACTAGGGGTGGCACTAGATGCACTTACAATCTCCCCCTTTTTGGTGATTGATGACAAACTAGTTGAAGTTTTCAACGGGGAATATAATATGTGAAATTGTAAAGGATAAGGAATTGTCTTCATAAGTTGCAAGGGCTCCCCCTGAAGATGTGCATATAAGTAATTTGCTTTTGGAATGCAAATGCACATGGCAGGTTGTGCTTGTGGAGATCCTCTTCAACTTATGATGACAATCCACTATGCATGTGAAGGTATGTGAAGATAATGACATGCATAATGGAAAATGGACATCTGCAAAATGATCTAAGTGCGGAATTTATCGTTGCACATGCGGAATTTATCATCGCATCACGAGGTGGCAAATAAGTAGCAGACGACCATCGAGTTTAAGTGTTACAACTCAAAGAACCAACTGTATCAAAGCAAATGAGAGTTGTAAACACGAAGCAAAAAGTATAAAGCACCCGCCCATATGGACCCGCTTGAAGACTATCAAACTCATATGCTTCTCCCCCTTTTGTCGGTAAGGACCAAAAAGGTTTGAAGACATAGAGCATCTACTCGTTCCCATGAAGGGTAGGTGAAGCAGCAGGTCGTCGGTGGTGTTCGGCGGTGCAGAAGAACTTGGAGCAGTGTTGAAGCGTGCTGAAGGAGGTGGCGGTGAAGTAGCATCGTCTTTATCCTCGATCACTCTGGCATTCATAGTTGCAGCAGAGGAAGAGAACTCAGAGTCTTCAAGAGATGGAGTTCGTCGCAGCACTGCCCTTCGAGGAGGTGTGGAGTCAAACTTGAAGCGTTCAGAGAAGCCATCCTCTTGAAGATCATCTTCAGAACACATCAGCGTCAGCCCTTTCCATGTGCGTCGAGATGTTTCATGGGCAACAAAGGCATTCTTGGTGGCAAGATTGCGAATGCGATTAACATTCACCAAGAGGCTTTGCATTTGACGCTTCAGCCAGTCATGATGCCTATCCTGTTTCTGATGAAGAGCCACAAGAAGCTCTCGGTCATTGAGAACACGAGTGCGCTTCTTGGGTCATTGGGCAATTGTGCTATCAGTGGCGTTAGTGAGAGCAGGATGCGGTGCACGTGTAGTGCCAGCCAAAGGATACACACGAGTGACTGCTTCAACTCCTTCAATGTTTTGAGAAAAACTTTGATGCTCTGCATTCTGAAGACTTAGAGGTTCCTTGGCAGGCTCAGGATAGATGGCTTCAATAGACATATCCACATCAGGCAGAAAGATCCGATGACTGCGAGCAGATGGCTGATATGAGATAGCGGAGTGAAGTTTCATCAGCCGCATTACCCATGGGGCGTAGAACTTCAAGCCAAAAAGATCAGAGCTTGATGCAGCAAGTTGGCGAATGAAGAAGTCCTGTGCATTGAAGCATTTGCCATGAAGAATATAGAAGACCAAAGTCTTCATTGCACCTTCCAGTTTGGCATGTGGAGAGTGTCCTTTGATGGGCCAGAGAGTTCGCCTTATGATGTGATAAATAGTCCTTGGCAGATACTCAAGGTCTTCAACAAAGAACTCTTTGGGATATGCAGCATCTTGGGGAAATGGCTTCATCATACTGAGCATCTGACTCATGTTAGGTTTAGGCTTCTGAAAGATGCTCTCCACAGCTTCACGGTGAAGTTGACAGCCAGATTCATAGAGATCGCCAGGAGTGGGTAGACCAGTGAGCTCAATGATGTCAAAGGCTTTGGCTTTGTGATGAACATTTCCTGTCATCCACTCCAAGACCCAAGTCTTCGGATCTCTGTTATACCCGCGGATGTGAAGTGTGGCATAGAATTGGAGCAGCAACTCTTCATTCCAATGCTCTTGATCGGTGATGAACGGCAGCAATCCAACCTCTTTGAAGCAATCCAGAGCTTCTTCCAGACAGGGCAGACCAGCTATTGCTTCAGTGTCAAGACGCTTGTGTGGGAAGACGCGTCCTTGATTGTAAAGAATGCAGGAGTAATAGCTTTGCTGCGGATAGCTCCAGAACCGATGAGATGATATTCTTTCCCTTGAGTAGGGGTTCCTGGAGCTATTGAAGAAAGTGTTGTCTGCTTTGAAGCCATTGATGTTGAAGGATCCAGGTGCTGATGCAGGACCTGGGAACTTGGGCAATCTTGGGATTGGCTTCTGTACCTGAGGCCTGTGCTCAACATGATAGTCGAACTGAGGACCGACAGCAGGCGCAGGAACATAAGCAGTGGGATCAGTGGCTTCGCTGACTTCTGGTGCTTTTGTTGGTGAGGGCTCCACATTAACTTCAGCCATGACAACTTCAGTGGCTTCATTGGTGTTGGTGGTGGCAGCCTCAAGATTTTCAACCTCCACTTGACGAGTTGGAGGGTCGGTCACAGTCACGTTCTCCTCGAGAACCGCTTCTTGGTGGGACAGGGGAGTAGCAGCTTGTGGGGCTTCTTCTTCATCGGCTGATGCAGCCGGAATGTCTTCAGCAGCTTTAGCTTCAGACGTAGAGAATGGAGGCCTTGGTCCTTTGCGAAGCCTGCGCAATGCTGGCGTCGCCTGTGGAGTTGGTGTTGGCTGGGCCTCAAAGTCTTCTTCCTCTTGTGGGCGATCAGCCCATGAAGCATCCTGAGCAATTGGCGTTAGAGGACGACCAATGCTAATGAGTTCGCTGTGCGTTAGCACAGGCGATGATACCTGTTGGTGTTCGAGCTGAGGAAGGACTGCATCATCTTCAACATGGTCATGGTGACCAATGTCTTCAGCAGCGATGAGATCAGCTGCTGGAAAGTCTTCAGCTTCATGAGCCTCTGTGAAAGCAGGCTCATGGACAGTCAGTTGACGTTCTTGTGGTTCAGCGTCAGGGTGAACCATGGAGATGGGTTCAACAATCAAGGGTTATGTGGGAGCAGCCCGTTCCTTCTTGGTCTTCCTCTTCTTCTTGGAGGGGGCAGTAGGAAGGCTTCAAGATGTTTCCTCTTCCTGGCTTCAGCCTCAGCAGTCCTCGTCTTCTTCAGCTCTGAAGCGGTTGACTGGGCCTTTGGCTTCGAGCCAGTCATGCTAGTTGGGAAGACAATGGGATCTGCTTCCTGCCTTGGTGCGAGAGGTTCGGCCACAATGGGCTTCTTCTTCTGCTTAGCAGCCATCCTGGGATCAATGCCCGGACGCCCAAGGGCCTTGCGCTTCCCAGCTTCGTTGTAGCCTTGCACACACTTGTCAGCCAGGCTCTTCATGCGCTCCCGAGAACCCTGAGCTTCTGCGCGTTTCTTGAGAAAGGATTCTTTGAGCTCGTGCAGCATAATCTTGAATTTTTTCACCTCTTGCAAGCTGAGCTTGGCCATATGCTTCTTGAACTGAGCCTTTTCATAGTCAATCTTTTGCTTCAGTTCGACGATGCGCTGAGCGAGAGCTAGCTCTGAAGCAATGGCGCCATGGAAGGCGAAACTGGGGCCAATGGGTAGTTGCAGATCTTCGAAGTTGATGTTTGGCGTGTCAAACCACTCATCAATGAAGTTGTGGATGATTGTAACGTCAAAGAGTGGCAGATCATTGAAGATTTCTGCTTCTTCTTTGCTCTTGATGAGTTGCTCAAGAGCGTCATCTGCAAGATCTTCATCACTGGACAGATCAATGGCATCGTTGCGCAGAATGGCAGCAGCTGTCAGCTCTTGGTCGGTGTGTGGCAGAGGCATCGTGACCTTCTGGGGCTTGGAGATGCGTGACAAATCTTCAGACTACACACTGTCTTCAGGAGGTGCAGTTGCCAATGGCTTCTCTCGTGAGATTCTTGGTGTAGAGGCAGGCTTGGAAGCTTTTGGCTGCTTCAGTTTCTTTGGCTTCGGCGCTGCAGGCGCTTCATCTGAGTCAGCGTCATCTGCAGACTCATTTACGGCAGTCCCTTGAACCACTATGTGGATGATGAGACCTTCAAGGTTGTAGAAGGGCCCAAGAAGATTGGGTTCAGCTTCGCGAGTTCCATCGGCATGGGGAGCGGAGGGACCAGGGTTGAAATGTAATCCCAAAGACTTCTTGTTCTGCTTCGCTGAGTTCTGGGCAAACTGGAAGTTGCGCTTAAACAGATTGTCGTCACGACACCATAGCAGGGACGATGGGTCAGCATCCGCAGGCTGTGGTCCACGGACCATGCAGGGATAGAAGCCTTGTTCAATGGCTTCATCTCTGGTCCTGGGTTGAAGATTTTTGTAGAGGATGTCTCCCCATGGTCGCTTGATGGCATTCTTTTCAACATAATCCTTTGTCACAAATCTGTACTTGAACCACTGTTCTGCCCAATAGCGTCGAATCCATTGGATTCGTGTCTTGCGTTGATTGTAATCCTCTTCAGGATCTGTCTTGTACAGCTCTGAGAGGTCATCGGGCAGATCTCTTGATGTTTCTCCTCGACGCTTTCTGCCAGCCTTCCTTGCTGATTTCTCTGAAGCCATGAACTTTAAACTGAAAGGCTTCAATATGTTTAAAGGCTTCAAAGGCTTTCACTTGCTGGACAGACAGGAACTGGCTTCGGGAGAATTTATGTGATACTGTAAGAATTCTGCAAATGAATGCAGACTATAAGAACCAAGGGATTCTCCCACGGACATGTACCTGTGACAGCATTAAGGTGCGAGGGAAGGGGAAGATGTTATAAGCATTCTCAGAAGATTTTGAAGATAAATCAGTTTAGAAGACATTGACCTCATCGTGCGAAGACATTCACTCATAGATAAGGAGTTGGTTCTAGATTTGTACGAATCCATGGATCAGTACAAGTGAGGAATCTAACTACTTTGTGAAGCATAAGTGAATATACTAGGCATGTTATGAGATGCAGTATGAAAGAGATCCAACTTGTGTGAATAGAAACTGCTTGTGGTAGAGAGTGACGAAGCTATAGGATCAAGGGGGCTGTAAAAAGGAAGTTTTATTTACCACACGAAGAACTGCTAGATGGAGTGGAAGAGGAGGCCGAGCAGTTCGATCGTCCGTGCCCTAACTTGGCAACGGACGACGCCTACGGCGACGGTGGAGTAGACGATGTCCACGGTCGGCGTGAAGACGACGTCGGAGAGGTTGCGGCAGCGAAGCGCTTCGTCGCCGGCGTCGTCGAGGGCTAGCGGTGGTGCTAGGGTTCGTGCGAGAGTGGAAGAAGAGATAATGACTGCTGTGAGGTGTGTATTTATAGGTACAGGGGCGGCACTTCATTATTACACAGGTGCCCCTGGCGATTCACATCTGAGGAACACGTGGCCATTATGCAGCATATCGGGGGTTGTTCCATGTCCCACGCATGCCTGGATTGTCGGGTGGTCGTTCCCACTTCTCCGGGTTTCAGGTGAAGGAATGAGCATTGAAAACGGACTTAATGTTTGTCTCTATATCTTCTGCTGACAAGGACGCAGAGAAGACATTCGACAGTTTCAATAGAATGCATATGATTTGGAGAGATAGAGTTTGAGATAGAAAGCATAGAGAGGTTAGGGTCTGATCACATTCACTTAGTTCAAAAGATTCAACAAGAAGACATAGCTATAAGTGAACGCTGTAGAGGACAAAACACTAGTATATATATATATATATATATATATATATATATATATATATATATATATATATATAATCAACATAGTGAAGATAATCATGAAGACATGTTGAGATTGAAGCCAAACCAAATGTGAAGACATAGCAAATGTAACGCCATGAGTGAAACACTTCAAACAGAACATTTGGTGGTGGCGTTACCCACCGTATAGGAAGTATTAGACCCAGACACGGCGCACAATTATCGTGACGCTCCGAAGTCAAATTCCACATTAATGTATTCACACTTAGAATGTATGTCTTCATTGATTGAAGATATACTTTACTTCGTGTGTTGCACATCTAAGTCATCAATATGCATAAGTGTTAGGATGTGTGCCTGATCACAGGACATTTGAGGATTCCAAGATATTTAGCTCACACCGTAACTTGCAAAATCTCTTTTCATCCAAGGGCTTGGTGAAGATATCTGCCAATTGCTCTTCAGTGTTGATGTGTATGATATCAATATCTTCCTTCACAACATGATCTCTGAGAAAGTGATGACGAATTTCAATGTGTTTTGTCTTCGAGTGCTGAACTGGGTTGTTGGCAATCTTGATGGCGCTTTCATTGTCGCAGTAGAGTGGCACTTGCTTCAGATGAATGCCATAGTCCTTGAGTGTTTGCTTCATCCACAGAAGCTGAGCGCAGCAAGATCCAGCAGCAATGTATTCAGATTCAGCAGTGGAGAGAGATACACAGTTCTGCTTCTTTGAAGACCAACATACAAGTGATCATCCTAGAAAATGACATGTGCCTAATGTAGACTTGCGATCCACTTTGTCACCAGCATAATCAGCATCCGAGAATCCAACCAGATCAAACTCTGAGCCCTTTGGATACCATAATCCTAGAGTTGGGGTGTGAGCCAAATATCGAAGAATTCGCTTCACAGCTAAGTGATGCGACTCCTTTGGTGCCGCTTGAAATCGAGCACACATGCAAACCCTAAGCATAATATCTGGCCTAGATGCACATAGATAAAGCAAAGAACCAATCATGGAGCGGTATACCTTTTGGTCGAACTCTTTACCATTGTCATCAGGACCCAGATGATGCTTGGCTGGCATTGGCGTCATGAAGCCTTTGTAGTCTTGCATACCGAACTTCTTCAGGCAATCTTTGAGATACTTCTCTTGAGATATGAAGGTGCCGTTGCGTTGCTGTCGTATTTGAAGACCAAGGAAGAACTTCAGCTCTCCAATCATGGACATCTGATATTGCTCTTGCATCATATATCCAGACTCTTCACTGTACTTCTGATTGGTGCAGCCGAAGATAATGTCATCCACATATATTTGGCACACAAACAGTTCACCATCATATGTCTTCGTGAAGAGAGTGGGGTCAAGGGAACCAGGAATGAAGCCTTTGCTCTTCAGGAAGTATTTCAGTTTGTCATACCAGGCCCGAGGGGCTTGTTTGAGGCCATACAGTGCCTTGTTGAGCTTGTATACCATGTCAGGATGTTTTGGATCTTCAAAGCCAGGCGGTTGTGCAACATACACTTCTTCTTCAATCTTGCCATTGAGAAAAGCGCTCTTCACATCCATTTGATATAGAAGTATGTTATGATGATTTGCATAGGCCAGCAGTATGCGTATGGCTTCAAGTCTAGCCACAGGAGCAAATGTTTCATCGAAGTCAATGCCTTCCACTTGAGTATATCCTTGAGCAACGAGACGAGCTTTGTTTCTGACAACTTGACCATGCTCATCTTGCTTGTTGCGGTATATCCATTTGGTGCCTATTATGTTGTGCTTCCGAGGATCAGGACGCTTAACCAGTTCCCATACATTATTCAGCTCAAACTATTGAAGCTCTTCTTGCATAGCTTGAATCCATTCAGGTTCCATGAAGGCTTCTTCAACTTTCTTGGGTTCTGTTATTGAGACGAATGCGAAGTGCCCACAGAAATTTGCTAGCTGAGTTGCCCTTGAACGAGTGAGCGGACCGGGTGCATTGATGCTATCAATTACTCTCTCAATCTGCACTTCATTGGCAACATGAGGATGTACAGTGCGAAGGTTTTGCTCTTGCTGATCATTGTCATTGTTAGTGGGATTGTCTTCAGGCTGAGCATTGTCTTCAGGTTGATCAGGTGCAGTGATGATAAGTTCCTCTTCAGGTTGAGCTTCAGAGGGTATGATTCCTCCGGTTCCCATAAGCTTTATTGATTCGCTGGATGGAACTTCATCTAGCACATTTGGGAGGTGCTCTCTTTGTGAACCGTTAGTCTCATCAAACCGCACATCCACTGTTTCAACCACTTTATAATGAAAGAGATTGAAGACTCTATAGGAGTGCGAATCCTTTCCATATCCAAGCATAAAACCCTCATGTGCTTTTGGTGCAAATTTTGAAGTGTGATGTGGATCCTTGATCCAGCACCTAGCGCCAAATACTCTGAAGTAACTGACATTTGGCTTCTTGCTAGTAAGGAGCTCATAAGATGTCTTGTTCAGAATCTTGTGAAGATAAACACGATTGATTGTATGGCATGCAGTATCAATGGCTTCAGGCCAGAATTTTCTTGGAGTGTTATATTCATCAAGCATCATTCGGGCCATCTCAATGAGTGTTTTGTTCTTGCGTTCGACGACGCCATTCTGCTGTGGCGTGTACGGGGCTGAGAATTCATGTGTGATGCCCAAGGTATCAAGATATGTATCAAGGCCAGTGTTCTTGAATTCAGTGCCATTATCACTTCTGATGTGCTTTATATTGGCGCCATAGTTGTTCATTGCTCGATTGGCGAAGCATCTGAAGACATCCTGCACTTCAGTCTTGTATAGGATTATATGCACCCAAGTATATCTTGAATAATCATCAACAATGACAAAGCCATAGAGATAAGCAGTAGTAGTAAGAGTTGAGTAATGAGTGGGACCGAAAAGGTCCATGTGGAGCAGTTCGAAGGGTTGAGTCATTGTCATGATTGTCTTCGAGGGATGCTTGGCCCTTGTCATCTTTCCTGCTTCACAGGCACCGCATAAGTGATCCTTCTTGAACTTGATGCCCTCGATGCCTATGACATGCTTCTTTCTTGCAAGAGTGTGCAAGTTCCTCATGCCAGCATGCCCTAGCCTCCGATGCCAGAGCCAACATTCTGAAGCTTTTGCTAGAAGACATACGACAAGCTGTGGTCTTGCTGAGAAATCTACCACGTACAAATCATCTTTCCGATACCCTTCAAACACTAGAGACTTGTCAAATTCCATTAGAACAAGGCAACGATATTTTCCAAACATCACAATCATGTTTAAATCGCAAAGCATTGAGATAGACATTAAGTTGAAACCAAGGGATTCAACAAGCATGACTTTATCCATGTGTTGATCCTTTGAGATTGCAACTCTACCTTGACCCAATACCTTACTTTTCCCAGTGTCAGCAAATGTGATGTGACTTTTGTCAGATGGACGTAAGGTTGAGTCCATAAGAAGGCTTCGCTTGCTAGTCATGTGATTAGTACACCCACTATCAAAAATCCATTCTGAAGCAGCTGGTGTCGTACCATACAGTGCAGTTGGGGGGATAGGCTTCACGAAGAGAATTGTGAAGCAAAAACATTTGACGGGCAAGTGGATTATGTAAGCTTAGATCGAGGTTAGGACTGATAGGGCAAGTAGCAAGCGACTTAGGAACAAAATACATAATAAGACCATTTGGGCATTTGATCTTGCGCCCTACAAGATGTTTAAGCTCCCCAACAATAGCTTCAGACGATTTTGGTTTTCGGCTGGAGACCTTTCCCTGCAAAAGAGAGTTAAGCTTTCTTAGCCACCCACATCTTCAAGGGTGGCTTCGAAGCAATGAGTCTAAGTGCAGTATATGAGAACTTTGGCTTTGGAGCCCTAGCAAAAAGTCTTGCAGGTGAACAATAGTACTCATAATAATAGGCAGAATAGTTTTTGGTCTTATGAACATGGCGGTTTGATGAAACGCGCTCATATTCATAGGCCTGAGTAAGGTTTCCCTGCAAAACATTTGCGTTAGTGCGACTCAAGTGAGTCCTCTGTCTGTATGAAGCCTTTGGACCATATGAAGCCTGTGGTCTGGGGTTTGTCTTCTTCACGTGTGGTGTCATGATGACATTCATAGGAAGATTCTCCAGACACTTTTTCGGAACCCAGATCTTCTTCATAGGCGGTCCATTCCTGTAGTTAGTACCAATGTACCTGGCAAACACTTCACCATTCTGATTCTTAAACAGTTTATAGTTTGCATCAAAGGATTCATCAATGACAATGGGGTTTGCACAAGTGAAGCCAGATAGAGTGGATGGATCTGCTGAAGATTCCTTTGCAGAAACCCATGTGGTTTTGGGGTACTGCTCAGGTTTCCAGTAAGAGCCATCAGCATTCATTTTCCTTACGAACCCAACACCCTCTTTCCTCGGGTTTCGGTTCAAGATCTGCTTTTTGAGGACATCACATAGTGTCTGATGCCCTTTAAGACTTTTGTACATCCCTGTTTCAAGCAATGTCTTCAACCTAGCATTCTCATCAGCAATAGCAATGGTATCCTCAGCATAGGGGTTAGTTTCCACATCAACAGTTGAAAATATTGCAACAGTAGCAGCAATAGAACATTCAGCAACAGAAGTAGTATTATCACGCTCAATGCATTTAAGAAATGGTAGTTCAAATCCTTCCTGAGCAGAACTGATCTGTTTGGCGCGAAGTGACTCATTTTCCTTTTGAAGATCTTCATGAGCCGCTCTCAATTTCTCAAGATCTTGCTTCGTTTGAAGATAATCGTAGGAAGGCTTTTCATGAGTTGTTGAGAGCGTTTCATGACGACTTTCAAGTTCCTCATACTTAACGTGAAGATTTTTTATGTCTTCAATTAAGGACTCAGATCGAGTCATTTCAGCGCCTAACAGATCATCGCTTTTGTCTAACAGTTTTTGAATATGTTCCATGGCTTTCTGTTGTTTAGTTGCAATTTTAGCAAGTGTTTTGTAGCTGGGTTTTGAACCACAATCAGAGTCATCGTCACTAGATGTTTGATAGTGAGTAGTGCGTGTGTTTACCTTGGCACCACGTGCCATGAAGCAGTAGGTAGGAGTGGAGTAGTCCTTGTCATTTGCATCGGTGTCGGTGATGAAGTCATTGTCTTCATTGTTGAAGATAGACTTGGCAACGTATGCTGTAGCTAGACTTGCGATGCCAGAATCGGACTCCTCCTCAGACTCCTCCTCTGAATCCATTTCCTTGCCAACAAACGCACGTGCCTTGCCAGATGAGCTCTTCTTGTGTGATGAAGACTTTGAGGAAGGCTTGGAAGAAGACTTTGAGTATTTCTTCTTCTTCTTGTTGTCAGAGTCGTACTCCTTGCTCTTCTTCTTCTTGTTGTTCTCATTGTCCCACTGCGGACACTCAGAGATGTAGTGGCCAGGTTTCTTGCACTTGTGGCATGTTCTCTTCTTGTAGTCATGAGCAGAAGCTTCATCATTCCTTGAGCTTGATCGTGAAGACTTTCTGAAGCCTTTCTTCTTGGTGAATTTTTGGAACTTCTTCACAAGCATAGCAAGTTCCCTTCCAATGACTTCAGGATCATCAGAACTGCTGTCAGATTCTTCTTCAGATGAGGAGACAGCTTTTGCCTTCAAGGCACGAGTTCGCCCATAGTTTGGACCATAGATATCTCTTTTCTTAGAAAGCTGAAACTCATGTGTGTTGAGCATCTCAAGTATGTTAGACGGATCGAGTGTCTTGAAATCAGGACGTTCTTGAATCATCAGGGCTAGGGTGTCAAACGAACTGTCAAGTGATCTCAGTAGTGTCTTGACGACTTCATGCTTGGTGATCTCAGTAGCGCCAATGTCTTGAAGCTCATTCGTGATGTCAGTGAGTCGATCAAATGTGAGCTGGACATTCTCATTGTCATTTCTCTTGAAGCAGTTGAAGAGGTTGCGAAGGACACTGATTCTCTGATCTCTCTGGGTTGAGACGCCTTCATTGACCTTGGAGAGCAAGTCCCAGACTAGCGTAGATAATTCCAAAGCACTCACGCGGCCATATTGTCCTTTGGTCAGATGACCATAGATGATATTCTTGGCAGTAGAGTCCAGTTGAACGAACTTCTTGACATCAGCAGCAGTGGCACCTTCTCCAGCCTTGGGAACGCCGTTCTTGACGACATACCATAGGTCGACGTCAATGGCTTCAAGATACATGCGCATCTTATTCTTCCAGTAGGGATATTGAGTCCCTTCGAAGACGGGGCACGTAGCAGAGACTTTAATTATCCCTGCAGTCGACATAGCTAAAACTCCAGGTGGTTAAACCGAATCACACAGAACAAGGGAGTACCTTGCTCTGATACCAATTGAAAGTGCGTTATATCGACTAGAGGGGGGGTGAATAGGCGATTTTTATGAAAGTCTTCAAAACATGGAAGTTATGAAGACAAACGATAGAAATAAACCTATTACCATGCAGCGAAAGGTAGACTACACTAAGCAAACCATAGTCAAATATTCAATGGAGTGAAAGCACAATGACTAATAGCAGCAATGTAGTAAGGATCAGGTAGGAAGATATTATGAAGCCAAACAGAACACGCAGTCACTCAGTGAAGACAAAAGATAGTGCAATCATACAATGAATTCACAAGGACCAATGGTAAGTAAAGGGAAGGGAAGGATGAAACCAGTGACTCGTTGAAGACAATGATTTGTTGGACTAGTTCCAGTTGCTGTGACAACTATACGTCTGGTTAGGGCGGCTAGGTATTTAAACCTGAGGACACACAGTCCCGGACACCCAGTCCTGAACAGGCAGCTCAGGACACCCAGTCCTCACCGTATCCCCCTTGAGCTAAGGTCACAGAGACCTCGCCCAATCATTCAGGTAAGTCTTCAAGGTAGACTCCCAAACCTTCACAGACTTCGTTCATCGGCAATCCACAATGTCTCTTGGATTCTCAGAACGCGACGCCTAACCAGCTGGAGGATTCACAGTCCTCAAGTGTAATAAGTCTTCAGATCACACAGACAAGAATACTTAAGTGATGCCTAATTCTCTTTGGCTCTGGGTGGTTAGGGCTTTATCCTCGCAAGGAATTCTCTCTCAAAGGTTTCGAGGTGGGTTGCTCTCAAACGACAAAAGCCGTACTCTAACTCAGAGCAGCCGACCGTTTATGGTTGTAGGGGGTGGGCTATTTATAGCCACTAGGCAACCCGACCTAATTTGTCCAAAATGACCCTGGGTCACTAAGGAACTGACACGTGTTCCAACGGTCATATTTCAAACTCACACGACAACCTTACTTGGGCTACAAGCAAAGCTGACTTGTCCGACTCTGGACAAGATTCGCTCTCATAGTCTTCACTCGAAGACATAGGTTTTGGTTAAGCATCACTTCAGTCATTCTGACTGGTTCTCTTGGACCCCACTTAACAGTATGGTGGTTCCTATGACTCAACAAAGAAGAAAAAGAACTACGAAATATCTAAGTCTTCGAGCTCCATAGGCTTCATGCGATGTCTTCTCTTGTCATAGTCTTCAATGTGAATATCTTCATATACCACCTTTGACATCAATGTCTTCATACATTTTTAGGGGTCATCTCTGGTAGGAAAACCGGATCAATGAGGGACTTCTACCTGTGTTATCCTGCAATTCTCACAAACACATTAGTCCCTCAACTAGGTTTGTCGTCAATACTCCAAAACCAACTAGGGGTGTCACTAGATGCACTTACAACACTGCGCGCCGGACTCGTCATCATTGAAGCCTGGTTCAGGGGCTACTGAGGGAGTCCTAGATTAGAGGGTCTCCGGACAGCCGACCTATATCCTTTAGCCAGACTATTGGACTGTGAAGATACGAGATTGAAGACTTCGTCCCGTGTCCGGTTGGGACTCTACTTGGCATGGAAGGCAAGCTAGGCAATACGGATATGGATATCTCCTCCTTTGTAACCGACCTTGTGTAACCCTAGCCCCCTCCGGTGTCTATATAAACCGGAGGGTTTTAGTCCGTAGGACAACATACAATCATACCATAGGCTGGCTTCTAGGGTTGAGCCTCTCTGATCTTGTGGTAGATCTACTCTTGTAATACTCATATCATCAAGAACAATCAAGCAGGACGTAGGGTTTTACCTCTATCAAGAGGGCCCAAACCTCGGTAAAACATCGTGTCCCCTGCCTCCTGTTACCATCCGCCTTAGACGCACAGTTCGGGACCCCCTACCCGAGATCCGCCGGTTTTGACACCGACACCCCCCAAGGCCCAAACCAAATTGGTTTAGGGCAAGGGGGCTGGGCCCCTCTTTCCTTCTCCTCCTCTCCCTTTCCTTCCCCCTTTCCTACTCCTACTAGGAAAAGGAGGAGTCCTACTCCTAGTGGGAGTAGGACTCCCCCCTTGGCGCGCCTCTCCCTGGCCGGCCGCCTCCTCCCCCTTGCTCCTTTATACACGGGGGCAGGGGCACCCCATAGACACAACAACTGATCGTTGATCTCTTAGCCGTGTGCAGTGCCCCCCTCCACCATAATCTACCTCGATCATATTGTAGCGGTGCTTAGGCAAAGCCCTGTGTTGGTAGCATCATCATCACCGCCACCACGCCGTCATGCTGACGAAACTCTCCTGTGAAGCTTTGCTGGATCAGAGCTCGCAGGACGTCATCGAGTTGAACGTGTGCAGAACTCGGAGGTGTCATACGTTCGGTACTTGGATCGGTCGGATCGTGAAGACGTATGACTACATCAACCACGTTGTGCTAATGCTTCCGTAGTCGGTCTACGAGGGTACGTGAACACACTCTCCCCTCTCGTTGCTATGCATCACCATGATCCTGTGTGTGCGTAGGAATTTTTTTGAAATTACTACGTCCCCAACAGTTCAGTATGCCATGCTTTACGTCTTAGAACCGGGACTTCAATGATGTTTTGAACGTCATGGAGCATATGAGATGTTCCAGGAGTTGAAGTTAATACAATTATAGCATGAATAATAAACATTTATCATGATATAAGGAAATAAATAATAACTTTATTATTGCCTCTTGGGCATATTTCCTTCAGTCTGGACCTAAGCCTGAGACTGAGTGCTTCTACTGCAAACAGACTGGTCAATGGAAGCAGAACTGCCCCAAGTATTTTGGCGGATAAGAAGGATGGCAAGGTGAACAAAGGTATATGTGATATACACGTTATTGATGTGTACCTTACTAAAGCTCGCAGTAGCACCTAGGTATTTGATACTAGTTCTGTTGCTAATATTTGCAACTCGAAACATGGACTATGGATTAAGCGAAGATCGGCTAAGGACGAGGTGACGATGCACCTAGGTATAATGTGATCGCCGTCGGCACGCTACCTCTACATCTACCTTTAGGATTATTTTTAGACCTGAATAATTGTTATTTGGTGCCAGCGTTGAGCATGAACATTATATCTGGATCTTGTTGATGCGAGACGGTTATTCATTTAAATCAGAGAATAATGATTGCTCTATTTATATGAGTAATATCTTTTATGGTCATGCACCCTTGAAGAGTGGCCTATTTTTAATGAATCTCGATAGTAGTGATACACATATTCATAATGTTGAAGCCAAAAGATGCAGAGTTGATAATGATAGTGCAACTTATTTGTGGCACTGTCGTTTAGGTCATATTGGTGTAAAGCGCATGAAGAAACTCCATTCTGATGGACTTTTGGAATCACTTGATTATGAATCACTTGGTACTTGCGAACCATGCCTCATGGGAAAGATGACTAAAACGCCGTTCTCCAGAACTATGGAGCGAGCAACAGATTTGTTGGAAATCATACATACTGATATATGTGGTTCGATGAATATTGAGGCTTGCGGCGGGTATCATTATTTTCTCATCTTCACATATGATTTGAGCAGATATGGGTATATCTACTTGATGAAACATAAGTCTGAAACATTTGAAAAGTTCAAAGAATTTCAGAGTGAAGTGGAAAATCATCGTAACAAGAAAATAAAATTTCTGTGATCTGATCATGGAGGAGAATATTAGAGTTACGAGTTTGGTCTTCATTTGAAACAATGTGGAATAGTTTCGCAACTCACGCCACCCGGAACACCACAGCGTAATGGTGTGTCCGAACAACCTAATCGTACTTTACTAGATATGGTGCTATCTATGATGTCTCTTACTGATTTACCGCTATCATTTTGGGGTTACGCTTTAGAGATAGTTGCATTCACGTTAAATAGGGCACCATGTAAATCCGTTGATACGACGCCTTATGAACTACGGTTTGGTAAGAAACCAAAGTTGTCGTTTCTTAAAGTTTGGGGCTGCGATGCTTATGTGAAAAAGCTTCAACCTGATAAGCTCGACCCCAAATCATAGAAATGTGTCATCATAGGATACCCAAAGGAGACTGTTGGGTACACCTTCTATCACAGATCCGAAGGCAAGCCATTTGTTGCTAAGAATGGATCCTTTCTAGAGAGGGAGTTTCTCTCGAAAGAAGTGAGTGGGAGGAAAGTAGAACTTGATGAGGTAACTGTACCTGCTCCCTTATTGGAAAGTAGTCCATCACAGAAACCGGTTCCTGTGATACCTACACCAATTAGTGAGGAAGCCAATGATGATGATCATGAAACTTCACATGAAATTGCTACCGTACCTCGTAGGTCAACCACAGTAAAATCCGCACCAGAGTGGTACGGTAATCCTATTCTGGAGGTCATGTTACTTGACCATGACGAACCTACGAACTATGAGGAAGCGATGATGAGCCCAGATTCCGCAAAATGGCTTGAGGCCATGAAATCTGAGATGGGATCCATGTATGAGAGCAAAGTGTGGACTTTGGTTGACTTGCCCGATGATCGGCAAGCCATCGAGAATAAATGGATCTTCAAGAAGAAGACTGACGCTGACGGTAAAGTTACTGTCTACAAAGCTCGACTTGTTGTGAAAGGTTTTCGACAAGTTCAAGGAGTTGACTACGATGAGACCTTCTCACCCGTAGCGATGCTTAAGTCCGTCTGAAACATGTTAGCAATTGTTGCATTTTATGATTATGAAATTTGGCAAATGGATGTAAAGCCTGCATTCTTGAATGGATTTCTGGAAGAAGAGTTGTATATGATGTAACCTGAAAGTTTTATCGATCCAAATGGTGCTAACAAAGTGTACAAGCTCCAGCGATCCATTTATGGACTGGTGCAAGCCTCTCGGAGTTGGAATAAACGTTTTGATAGTGTGATCAAAGCATATGGTTTTATAGAGACTTTTGGAGAAGCCTGTATTTACAAGAAAGTGAGTGGGACCTCTGTAGCATTTCTAATATTATATGTGGATGGCATATTGCTGATTGGAAATGATATAGAATTTCTGTATAGCATAAAAGGATACTTGAATAAGAGTTTTTCAATGAAAGACCTCAGTGAAGCTGCTTATATATTGGGCATCAAGATCTATATAGATAGATCAAGATGCTTAATTGGACTTTCACAAAGAACATACCTTGATAAAGTTTTGAAGAAGTTCAAAATGGATCAATCTACAAAAGGGTTCTTGCCTGTGTTACAAGGTGTGAAGTTGAGTAAGACTCAATGCTCGACCACTGCAGAAGATAGAGAGAAAATGAAAATTGTTCCGAATGCTTCAGCCATAGGCTCTATCATGTATGCAATGCTGTGTACCAGACCTGACGTGTGCCGTGCTATTTGTTTAGCAGGGAGGTACCAAAGTAATCCAGGAGTGGATCACTGGACGGCGATCAAGAACATCCTGAAATACCTGAAAAGGACTAAGGATATGTTTCTCGTTTATGGAGGTGACAAAGAGCTCGTCGTAAATGGTTACGTCAATGCAAGCTTTGACACTGATCCGGACGATTCTAAACCGCAAACCGGATACGTGTTTATATTGAACGGTGGAGCTGTCAGTTGGAGCAATTCTAAACAAAGTATCATGGCGGGATCTACGCGTGAAGCGGAGTACATAGCTGCTTCGGAAGCAGCAAATGAAGGTGTCCGGATGAAGGAGTTCATATCCGATCTAGGTGTCATACCTAGTGCATCGGGTCCAATGAAAATCTTTTGTGACAATACTGGTGCAATTGCCTTGGCAAAGGAATCCAGTTTTCACAAGAGAACCAAACACATTAAGAGAAGCTTCAATTCCATCCACGATCAAGTCCAGGTGGGAGACATAGAGATTTGCAAGATACATACGGATCTGAATGTTGCAGACCCGTTGACTAAGCCTCTCTCACGAGCAAAACATGATCAGCACCAAGACTCCATGGGTGTTAGAATCATTACTGTGTAATCTAGATTATTGACTCTAGTGCAAGTGGGAGACTGAAGGAAATATGCCCTAGAGGCAATAATAAAGTTATTATTTATTTCTTTATTTCATGATAAATGTTTATTATTCATGCTAGAATTGTATTAACCGGAAACATAATACATGTGTGAATACATAGACAAACAGAGTGTCACTAGTAAGCCTCTACTTGATTAGCTCGTTGATCAAAGATGGTTATGTTTCCTAACCATAGACATGAGTTGTCATTTGATAAACGGGATCACATCATTAGGAGAATGATGTGATTGACTTGACTCATTCCGTTAGCTTAGCACTTGATCGTTTTAGTTTACTGCTATTGCTTTCTTCATGACTTATACATGTTCCTACGACTATGAGATTATGCAACTCCCGATTACCGGAGGAACACTTTGTGTGCTACCAAACATCACAATGTAACTGGGTGATTATAAAGGTGCTCTACAAGTGTCTCCGATGGTACTTGTTGAGTTGGTAGATCGAGATTAGGATTTGTCACTCCGATTGTCGGAGAGGTATCTCTGGGCCCTCTCGGTAATGCACATCACTATAAGCCTTGCAAGCAATGTAACTAATGAGTTAGTTGCGGGATGATGCATTACGGAACGAGTAAAGAGACTTGCCGGTAATGAGATTGAACTAGGTATTGAGATACCAACGATCGAATCTCGGGCAAGTAACATACCGATGGCAAAGGGAACAACGTATGTTGTTATGCAGTTCGACCGATAAAGATCTTCATAGAATATGTAGAGTGATACGTCTCCAACGTATCTATAATTTATGAAGTATTCATGCTATTATATTATCTGTTTTGGATGTTTATGGGCTTTACCAAACACTTTTATATTATTTTTGGGACTAACCTATTAACCGGAGGCCCAGCCCAAATTGTTGTTTTCTTGCCTATTTCAGTGTTTCGAAGAAAAGGAATATCAAACGGAGTCCAAACGGAATGAAACCTTCGAGAGAGTTATTTTTGGAACGGAAGCAATCCAGGAGACTTGGAGTAGACGTCAAGGAAGCTTCGAGGAAGCCACGAGACAGGGAGGTGCACCCTACCCCCCTGGGCGCGCCCCCCACCCTCGTGGGCCCCTCGTGGCTCCCCTCATGGATCGCCAGTGAACGAAGTCTGTGAAGGTTTGGAAGTCTACCTTGAAGACTTACCAGAGTGATTGGGCGAGGACTGGGTGTCCTTAGCTCAAGGGGAATAAGGTGAAGACGAGGTCTTCTGAGTTGAATCTCAGCCTCCCTAACCAGACGTATAGTTGTCACAGCAGCTGGAACTGGTCCAACAAATCATTGTCTTCAATGACTCACTGGTTTCATCCTTCCCTTCCCTTTTCTTACTGTTGGTCCTTGTGAAGTCATTGTATGATTCCTTTATCTTTTGTCTTCACTGAGTGACTACTTGTTCTAATTGGCTTCACAATATCTTCCTACCTGATCTTTACTGCCTAGCTGCTATTAGTCATTGTGCTTTCACTCCATTGAGTACTTGACTATGGTTTGTCTAGTGTAGTCTACCTTCCGCTGCATGGTAATAGGTTTATTTCTATCGTTTGTCTTCGAAACTTCCATGTTTTGAAGACTTACATAAAAATCGCCTATTCACCCCCCCTCTAGTCGATCACTAGCACTTTCAATTGGTATCAGAGCAAGGTACTCCCTTGTTCTGTGTGATTCGGTTTAACCACCTGGAGTTTTAGCTATGTCGACTGCAGGGATAATTAAAGTCTCCGCTGCGTGCCCCGTCTTTGACGGGACTCAATATCCCTACTGGAAGAATAAGATGCGCATGCATCTTGAAGCCATTGATGTCGACCTATGGTATGTCGTCAAGAATGGTGTTCCCAAGGCTGGTGAAGGTGTCACCGCTGCTGATGTCAAGAAGTTCGTTCAACTGGACTCCACTGCCAAGAATATCATCTGTGGTCATCTGACCAAAGGACAGTATGGCCGTGTGAGTGCTTTGGAAACATCTAAGCTAGTCTGGGACTGGCTCTTCAAGGTCAACGAAGGCGTCTCAACCCAGAGAGATCAGAGAATCAGTGTCCTTCGCAACCTCTTCAACCGCTTCAAGAGAAATGACAATGAGAATGTCCAGCTCACGTTTGATCGACTAACTGACATCAGAAATGAGCTTCAAGCCCTCGGCGCCACTGAGATCACCAAGCATGAAGTCATCAATACACTCCTCAGATCACTTGACAACTTGTTTGACACCCTAGCCCTGATGATTCAAGAACGTCTTGACTTCAAGACACTCGATCCATCTGACATACTTGAGAGGCTCAACACACACGAGTTTCAACTTTCTGAGAAAAGAGACATCGACGGTCCCAACTATGGGCGAACTCATGCCTTGAAGGCAAAAGCTGTCTCCTCATCTGAAGAAGAATCTGACAGCAGTTCTGATGATCCTGAAGACATTGGAAAGGAGCTTGCTATTCTTGTGAAGAAGTTCCAAAAATTCACCAAGAAGAAAGGCTTCAGAAAGTCTTCACGATCAAGCTCAAGGAATGATGAAGCTTCTTCTCATGACTACAAGAAGAGAACATGCCACAAGTGCAAGAAACCTGGCCACTACATCTCTGAGTGTCCGTAGTGGTACAATGAGAACAAGAAGAAGAAGAAGAAGAAGAAGAAGAAGAAGAGCAAGGAGTACGACTCTGACGACAAGAAGAAGAAGAAATACTCAAAGTCTTCTTCCAAGCCTTCCTCAAAGTCTTCATCACACAAGAAGAGCTCATCTGGCAAGGCACGTGCGTTTGTTGGCAAGGAAATGGATTCAGAGGAGGAGTCCGCTTCTGAGGAGGCGGAGGTGGAGTCTGAGGAGGAGTCCGATTCTGGCATCGCAAGTCTAGCTACAGCATACGTTGCCAAGTCCATCTTCAACAATGAAGACAATGACTTCATCACCGACACTGATGCAAATGACAAGGACTACTCCGCTCCTACCTACTGCTTCATGGCACGCGGTGCCAAGGTAAACACACGCACTACTCACTATCAAACATCTAGTGACGATGACTCTGATTGTGGTTCAAAACCTAGCTACAAAACACTTGCTAAAATTGCAACTGAACAACAGAAAGCCATGGAACATATTCAAAAACTGTTAGACAAAAGCGATGATCTGTTAGGCACTGAAATGACTCGATTTGAGTCCTTAATTGAAGACATAAAAAATCTTCATGTTAAGTATGAGGAACTTGAAAGTCGTCATGAAACACTCTCAACAATTCATGAAAAGCTTTCCTATGATTATCTTCAAAGGAAGCAAGATCTTGAGAAATTGAGAGCAGCTCATGAAGATCTTCAAAAGGAAAATAAGTCACTTCACGCCAAATAGATCAGTTCCATTCAGGAAGGATTTGAACCGCCGTGTCTTAATTGCATTGAGCGTGATAATACTACTTCTGTTGTTGAATGTTCTACTGCTGCTACTGTTGCAATATCTTCAACTGTTGATGTGGAAACTAACCCCTCTGCTGAGGATACCACTGCTATTGCTGATGAGAATGCTAGGTTGAAGACATTTCTTGAAACAGGGATGTACAAAAGTCTTAAAGGGCATCAGACACCATGTGATGTCCTCAAAAAGCATATCTTGAACCAAAACCCGAGGAAAGAGGGTGTTGGGTTTGTAAGGAAAATGAATGCTGATGGCTCTTATTGGAAACCTGAGCAGTACCCCAAAACCACATGGGTTGCTACAAAGGAATCTTCAGCAGATCCATCCACTCTATCTGGCTTCACTTGTGCATCCCCAATTGTCATTGATGAATCCTTTGATGCAAACTATAAACTGTTTAAGAATCAGAATGGTGAAGTGTTTGCCAGGTACATTGGTACTAACTGCAGGAATGGACCGCCTATGAAGAAGATCTGGGTTCCGAAAAAGTGTCTGGAGAATCTTCTGTGAATGTCATCATGACACCACACGTGAAGAAGACAAACCCCAGACCACAGGCTTCATACGGTCCAAAGGCTTCACACAGACAGAGGACTCACCTGAGTCGCACTAACGCAAATGTTTTGCAGGGAAACCATACTCAGGCCTATGAATATGAGCGCGGTTCATCAAACCGCCATGTTCATAAGACCAAGTAATATTCTACTTATTATTATGAGTACTATTGTCTGCCTGCAAGACTGTTTGCTAGGGCTCAAAAGCCAAAGTTCTCAGATGCTGCACTTAGACTTATTGCTTCTAAGCCACCCTTGAAGATGTGGGTGGCTAAGAAAGCTTAACTCTCTTTTGCAGGGAAAGGTCTCCAGCAGAAAACCAAAATCGTCTGACGCTATTGCTAGGGATCTTAAACATCTTGTAGGGCGCAAGATCAAATGCCCGAATGGTCTTACTATGTACTTCATTCCTGAATCGCTTGCTACTCTCCCTATTAGTCCTAATCTGGATCTAAGCTTTCATAACCCACTAGTTCGTCAAATGTTTTTGCTTCACAATTCTCTTCATGAAGCCTATCCCACTAACTGCACTGTAGGGTACGACACCAGCGTCTTCAGAATGGATTATTGATAGTGGGTGTACCAATCACATGACTGGCAAAAGAAGCCTTCTTATGGACTCAACCTTACGTCCATCCGACAACAGTCACATCACATTTGCTGACACTGGTAAAAGTAAGGTATTGGGTCTAGGTAGAGTTGCAATCTCAAAGGATCAACACATGGATAAAGTCGTGCTTGTTGAATCCCTTGGCTTCAACTTAATGTCTGTCTCAATGCTTTGCGATCTGAACATGATCGTAATATTTGGAAAATATGGCTGCCTTGTTCTAATGGAATCTGACAAGTCTCTAGTGTTTGAAGGGTATCGGAAAGATGATTTGTACGTGGTAGATTTCTCAGCAGGACCACAGCTTGCCGTATGTCTTCTAGCAAAAGCTTCAGAATGCTGGCTCTAGCATCGGAGGCTAGGGCATGCTGGCATGAGGAACCTTCACATCCTTGCAAAGAAGAAGCATGTCATAGGCATCGAGGGCGTCAAGTTCAAGAAAGATCACTTATGCGGTGCCTGTGAAGCAGGAAAGATGACAAGGGCCAAACATCCCTTGAAGACAATCATGACAACCACTCGACCCTTCGAACTGCTTCACATGGATCTTTTCGGTCCCACTCATTACTCAACTCTTACTACTACTGCTTGTCTCTATGGCTTTGTCATTGTTGATGATTATTCTAGATATACTTGGGTGCACATAATCCTCTACAAGACTGAAGTGCAGGATGTCTTTAGATGCTTCGCCAATCGAGCAATGAACAACTATGGCGCCAAGATAAAGCACATCAGAAGTGACAATGGCATTGAATTCAAGAACACTGGCCTTGATACATATCTTGATACTTTGGGTATCACACATGAATTCTCAGCCCCGTACACGCCACAGCAGAATGGCGTCGTCGAACGCAAGAACAGAACACTCATTGAGATGGCCCGAACGATGCTTGATGAATATAACACTCCAAGAAAATTCTGGCCTGAAGCCATTGATACTGCATGCCATACAATCAATCGTGTTTATCTTCACAAGATTCTGAACAAGACATCTTATGAGCTCCTTACTGGCAAGAAGCCAAATGTCAGTTACTTCAGAGTATTTGGCGCCAGGTGCTGGATCAAGGATCCACATCACACTTCAAAATTTGCACCAAAAGCACATGAGGGTTTTATGCTTGGATATGGAAAGGATTCGCACTCCTACAGAGTCTTCAATCTCTTTCATTATAAAGTGGTTGAAACAGTGGATGTGTGGTTTGATGAGACTAACGGTTCACAAAGAGAGCACCTCCCAAATGTACTAGATGAAGTTCCATCCAGCGAATCAATAAAGCTTATGGGAACCGGAGAAATCATACCCTCTAAAGCTTAACCTAAAGAGGAACTTATCATCACCGCACCTGATCAACCTGAAGACAATGCTCAGCCTGAAGACAATCCCACTAACAATGACAATGATCAGCAAGAGCAAAACCTTCGCCCTGTACATCCTCGTGTTGCCAATGAAGTGCAGATTGAGAGAATAATTGATAGCATTAATGCACCCGGTCCGCTCACTCGTTCAAGGGCAACTCAGCTAGCAAATTTCTGTGGGCACTTCGCATTCGTCTCAATAACAGAACCCAAGAAAGTTGAAGAAGCCTTCAAGGAACCTGAATGGATTCAAGCTATGCAAGAAGAGCTTCAACAATTTGAGCTGAATAATGTATGGGAACTGGTTAAGCGTCCTGATCCTCGGAAGCACAACATAATAGGCACCAAATGGATATACCGCAACAAGCAAGATGAGCATGGTCAAGTTGTCAGAAACAAAGCTCGTCTCGTTGCTCAAGGATATACTCAAGTGGAAGGCATTGACTTCGATGAAACATTTGCTCCTGTGGCTAGACTTGAAGCCATACGCATACTGCTGGCCTATGCAAATCATCATAACATACTTCTATATCAAATGGATGTGAAGAGCGCCTTTCTCAATGGCAAGATTGAAGAAGAAGTGTATGTTGCACAACCGCCTGGCTTTGAAGATCCAAAACATCCTGACATGGTATACAAGCTCAACAAGGCACTGTATGGCCTCAAACAAGCCCCTCGGGCCTGGTATGACACACTTAAATACTTCCTGAAGAGCAAAGGCTTCATACCTGGTTCCCTCGACCCCACTCTCTTCACAAAGACATATGATGGTGAACTGTTTGTGTGCCAAATATATCTGGATGACATTATCTTCGGCTGCACCAATCAGAAGTACAGTGAAGAGTTTGGATATATGATGCAAGAGCAATATCAGATGTCCATGATGGGAGAGCTGAAGTTCTTCCTTGGTCTTCAAATACGACAGCAACGCAACGACATCTTCATATCTCAAGAGAAGTATCTCAAAGATTTCCTGAAGAAGTTCGGTATGCAAGACTGCAAAGGCTTCATGACGCCAAATGCCAGCCAAGCATCATCTGGGTCCTGATGACAATGGTAAAGAGTTCGACCAAAAGGTATACCACTCCATGATTGGTTCTTTGCTTTATCTATGTGCATCTAGGCCAGATATTATGCTTAGTGTTTGCATGTGTGCTCGATTTCAAGCGGCACCAAAGGAGTCGCATCACTTAGCTGTGAAGCAAATTCTTCGATATTTGGCTCACACACCAACTCTAGGATTATGGTATCCAAAGGGCTCAGAGTTTGATCTGGTTGGATTCTCGGATGCTGATTATGCTGGTGACAAAGTGGATCGCAAGTCTACATCAGGCACATGTCATTTTCTAGGATGATCACTTGTATGTTGGTCTTCAAAAAAGCAGAACTGTGTATCTCTCTCCACTGCTGAATCTGAATACATTGCAGCTGGATCTTGCTGCGCTCAGCTTCTGTGGATGAAGCAAACACTCAAGGACTATGGCATTCATCTGAAGCAAGTGCCACTCTACTGCGACAACGAAAGCGCCATCAAGATTGCCAACAACCCAGTTCAGCACTCAAAGACAAAACACATTGAAATTCGTCATCACTTTCTCAGAGATCATGTTGTGAAGGAAGATATTGATATCATACACATCAACACTGAAGAGCAATTGGCAGATATCTTCACCAAGCCCTTGGATGAAAAGATATTTTGCAAGTTACGGTGTGAGCTAAATATCTTGGAATCCTCAAATGTCCTGTCATCAGGCACACATCCTAACACTTATGCATATTGATGACTTAGATGTGCAACACACAAAGTAAAGTATATCTTCAATCAATAAAGACATACATTCTAAGTGTGAATACATTAATGTGGAATTTGACTTCGGAGCATCACGATAATTGTGCGCCGTGTTTGGGTCTAATACTTCCTATACGGTGGGTAACGCCACCACCAAATGTTCTGTTTGAAGTGTTTCACTCATGGTGTTACATTTGCTATGTCTTCACATTTGGTTTGGCTTCAATCTCAACATGTCTTCATGATTATCTTCACTATGTTGATTATATATATATATACTAGTGTTTTGTCCTCTACAGCGTTCACTTATAGCTATGTCTTCTTGTTGAATCTTTTGAACTAAGTGAATGTGATCGGACCCTAACCTCTCTATGCTTTCTATCTCAAACTCTATCTCTCCAAATCATATGCATTCTATTGAAACTGTCGAATGTCTTCTCTGCGTCCTTGTCAGTAGAAGATACAGAGACAAACATTAAGTCTGTTTTCAATGCTCATTCCTTCACCTGAAACCCGGAGAAGTGGGAACGACCACCCGACAATCCAGGCGTGCGTGGGACGTGGAACAACCCCCGATATGCTGCATGATGGCCACGCGTTCCTCAGATGTGAATCACCAGGGGAACCTGTGTAATAATGAAGTGCCGCCCCTATACCTATAAATACACACCTCACAGCAGTCATTATCTCTTCTTCCACTCTCGCACGAACCCTAGCGCCACCGCTAGCCCTCGACGACACCGGCGAAGAAGCGCTTCACTGCCGCAACCTCTTCGACGCCGTCTTCACACCGACCGCGGACATCGTCTTCTCCGTCGTCGCCGTAGGTGTCCTCCGTCGCCAAGTTAGGGCACGGACGATCGAACTGCTCGGCCTCCTCTTCCACTCCGTCTAGCAGTTCTTCGTGTGGTAAATAAAACTTCCTTTTTACAGCCCCTTTGATCCTATAGCTTTATCACTTTCTACCACAAGCAGTTTCTATTCACACAAGTTGGATCTCTTTCATACTGCATCTCATAACATGCCTAGAATATTCACTTATGCTTCACAAAGTAGTTAGATTCCTCACTTGTACTGATCCGTGGATTCGTACAAATCTGGAACCAACTCCTTATCTATGAGTGAATGTCTTCGCACGATGAGGTCAATGTCTTCTAAACTGATTTATCTTCAAAATCTTCTGAGAATGCATATGACCTCTTCCCCTTCCCTTGCACCTTAATGCTGTCACAGGTACATGTCCGTGGGAGAATCCCTTGGTTCTCATAGTCTGCATTCATTTGCAGAATTCTTATAGTATCACATAAATTCTCCCGAAGCCCGTTCATGTCTGTCCGGCAAGCGAAAGCCTTTGAACGTATTGAAGCCTTTCAGTTTAAAGTTCATGGCTTCAGAGAAATCAGCAAGGAAGGGTGGCAGAAAGCGCCGAGGAGAAACATCAAGAGATCTGCCTGATGACCTCTCAGAGCTGTACAAGACAGATCCTGAAGAGGATTACAATCAGCGCAAGACGCGAATCCAATGGATTCGAAGCTATTGGGCAGAACAGTGGTTCAAGTACAGATTTGTGACAAAGGAATATGCTGAAAAGAATGCCATCAAGCGACCATGGGGAGACATCCTCTACAAAAATCTTCAACGCAGGACCAGAGATGAAGCCATTGAACAAGGCTTCTATCCCTGCATGGTCCGTGGACCACAGCCTGCGGATGCTGACCCATCATCACTGCTATGGTGTCGTGACGACAATCTGTTTAAGCGCAACTTCTAGTTTGCCCAGAACTCAGCGAAGCAGAACAAGAAGTCTTTGGGATTAGATTTCAACCCTGGTCCCTCTGCTCCCCATGCCGATGGAACTCGCGAAGTTGAACCCAATCTTCTTGGGCCCTTCTACAACCTTGAAGGTCTCATCACCCACATAGTGGTTCAAGGGACTGCCGTAAATGAGCCTGCAAATGACGCTGACTCGGATGAAGCGCCTGCAGCGCCGAAGCCAAAGAAACTGAAGCAGCCAAAAGCTTCCAAGCCTATCTCTGCACCAAAAATCTCACGAGCGAAGCCATTGGCAACTGCACCTCCTGAAGACAGTGTGTAGTCTGAAGATTTGTCATGCATCTCCAAGCCCCAGAAGGTCAAGATGCCTCTGCCACACACCGGCCAAGAGCTGACAGCTGCTGCCATTCTGCGCAATGATGCCATTGATCTGTCCAGTGATGAAGATCTTGCAGATGACGCTCTTGAGCTACTCATCAAGAGCAAAGAAGAAGCAGAAATCTTCAATGATCTGCCTCTCTTTGACGTGACAATCATCCACAACTTCATTGATGAGTGGTTTGACACGCCAAACATCATCTTCGAAGATCTGCAACTACCCATTGGCCTCAGTGTCGCCTTCCATGGCGCCATTGCTTCAGAGCTAGCTCTCGCTCAGCGCATCGTCGAACTGAAGCAAAAGATTGACTATGAAAAGGCTCAGTTCAAGAAGCATATGGCCAAGCTTAGCGTGCAAGAGGTGAAAAACTTCAAGATTATGCTGCACAAGATCAAAGAAGCCTTTCTCAAGAAACGTGCAGAAGCTCAGGGTTCTCGGGAGCGAATGAAGAGCCTGGCTGACAAGTGTGTGCAAGGCTACAACGAAGCTGAGAAGCGCAAGGCCCTTGGGCGTCCGGGCATTGATCCCAGGATGGCTGCTAAGCAGAAGAAGAAGCCCATTGTGGCCGAACCTCTCGCACCAAGGCAGGAAGCAGATCCCATTGTCTTCCCAACTAGCATGACTGGCTCAAAGCCAAAAGCCCGGTCAACCGCTTCAGAGCTGAAGAAGACGAGGACTGCTGAGGCTCAAGCCAGGAAGAGGAAACATCCTGAAGCCTCTCCTACTGCCCCCTCCAAGAAGAAGAGGAAGACCAAGAAGGAACGGGCTGCTCCCACAGAGCCCTTGATTGTTGAACCCATCTCCATGGTTCACCCTGACGCTGAACCACAAGAACGTCAATTGACTGTCCATGAGCCTGCTTTCACAGAGGCTCATGAAGCTGAAGACTTTCCAGCAGCTGATCCCATCGCTGCTGAAGACATTGGTCACCATGACCATGTTGAAGATGATGCAGCCCTTCCAAAGCTCGAGCACCAACAGGTATCATCGACTGTGCTAACGCATAGCGAACTCATCAGCATTGGTCGTCCTCTGACGCCAATTGCTCAGGATGCTTCATGGGCTGATCGCCCACAAGAGGAAGAAGACTTTGACGCCCAGCCAACTCCAACTCCACAGGCGTCGCCAGCGTTACGCAGGCTTCGCAAAGGACCAAGGCCTCCAGTCTCTGAGTCTGAAGCTAAAGTTGCTGAAGACATTCCGGCTGCATCAGCCGATGAAGAAGAAACACCAAGCGCTGCTACACCCCCGTCTCACCAAGAAGCTGTTCTCGAGGAGAACGTGACTGTGACTGACCCTCCAACTCATCAAGTGGTGGTTGAAAATCTTGAGGCTGCCACCACCAACACCAATGAAGCCACTGACACTGTCATGGCTGAAGCTAATGTGGAGCCTTCACCAACCCAAGCACTAGAAGTCAGCAAAGCCACTGATCCCACTTCTTCTTTCCTGCGCCTACTGCCGGTCCTCAGTTCGACTATCATGTTGAGCACAGGCCTCAGGTACAGAAGCCAATCCCAAGATTGCCCAGGTTTCCAGGTCCTGCATCAGCACCTGGATCCTTCAATGGCAATGGCTTCAGAGCAGACAACACATTCTTCAATAGCTCCAGCAACCCCTACTCAAGGGAAAGAATATCATCTGATCGGTTCTGGAGCTATCCGCAGCGAAGCTATTACTCCTGCATTCTATACAATCAAGGTTGCATCTTCCCACACAAGCGTCTTGACATTGAAGCAATAGCTGGTCTGCCCTGTCTGGAAGAAGCTCTGGATTGCTTCAAAGAGGTTGGATTGCTGCCGTTCGTCACTAACCAAGAGCATTGGAATGAAGAGTTGCTGCTCCAATTCTATGCCACACTTCACATCCGCGGGTATAACAGAGATCTGTGACACTCCAAAATTTTTACTTTGGTTTTCAAAAAAAAACTTTGTGGTTTTTGAAAAGAGGCCATTTAAAATTTTTCAGAAAACCTTCCTCTTAAAAAAAAACTTTCTTCCCTTTGGCAAGGTTTTTATTCTTGCTTCAAACTTTGGTGTTAGACCTTTTGAAACTTCCTCTCTGTTGGTTCTCTCCCAAAATTATTTTGGGAGTTTAATCTTTTTCTTTTAAAAAAGAAACTCCATGAAATTTGGGATTTTCATATCTTGGAGCCACCATGACTTGGCATTTTTGCCCATGTGGTAAAACCCCTCCAAGACCTCCCCTCCCCCTTGTGATCAACCTAAATTCTCTGTCCCAACTAATCCAAACTGCTTTTGGATTTTATTCTAATTATTTTTCCCCTCAATTCAATTCTGAAAATTATTTGGAGCCTGAGGGATTTTCAAAGCAAGTGCCCTATTGCAATTGAGTTTTGACCTCAAACAAATTCTCCTGGATTGTCCTTAGCATCCATAACCCAGAACCATCTTGATCCACTCCTCCTCTTTTCAGAATTTTCAAAATTCAATCTCTGCAAGTTTGGACCAGATTTGCCAAATTTGGTGAAATTCATATCCACACTGCTCCAAAAATTCCACCAAAAATCATGCAGCCTACTTGAGCAAGGAGAAGCCACTCCACCAAAAATCAGCTCAAGGAAAAATCACCAGAGGCCAATTTCATTCGGTCGAACACCTGGTGGGCACTATAACTGTTCATAGTTCAGAAAATTCAGTTTTCAGTTTCGACAGTTTCAGTCACGCGGCCACAGTGCACTTGGCACGTTGCTCGCGGCCTCGCTTGCTTGTCCGAAGCTTCACACGCGCGCTTGGCGCGACCCTGGCGTCGGTGGCGCCCTGGCCCGCCTGCGCTGGCGTGTCTTGCGGCGGCCGGCTCCCCGTAACGGCCGACAGGGAGGAGAACGGCGGCGCAACGCCATTCGGCACCGCCCAAATCCTCTGGTGGCTCCGCGTGGCCTTCTCCGTGCCAGCGCACGCATGCGGCACCGTCGCCGTGGCACAGCACGCACGGAGCGCGCTCCCTGCCACCGACGGGCCCGCGCCACCCCGTTCCGTCGAACTCGACCCAAACACCCAAACCCCGGCTGGTTTAGCACTAAAACGGATCCATTGAACCTCCGTGATGACGCTCGACCCCCTAACCACCCCGACCGAGCACTGCGCCACCGTAATCGCTCGCCGGTGATCCTCGTTCACGGCAACCGCCTCGGACCACCTATATAAAGGGGTCCCGAGCTCACTCTCGTGCACGCAGCACCCCCACTACTCACCAACACCCCGCCAGGCCACTAGGGGGACCTCGAGGAGGTCTCCTCCCCCAGCTCCGGCCGCCTCGTCCCGCCTCGGCCTCCAGCCCGATTCGTTCTGGTGAGGCCATCTCCGGCGCTCAAACCCCGTTCGTTACCCTCTCTAGCTGCCAGGAGCATAACCCCCTCTTCAATTTAACCTTTGCAGCCCTCTCCGACGAGCCCCTCGACCACCCGAGCCGCCGTCCGCCGGAGCAGAGCTCGCCGTCGACGTGGTGCTCGCCGACTGACTCCACCACCATCAACTGACGCGGAAGGGTACCCTGAGCACGGAGGTACTCTCCGATCTCTCTCCCTCGCCGTGGATCGCCGCCGGCGACCATCGCGGCTCTCGGGCGCCGGTGAACTCTGCCGCCCCGTTTGAACATTTGAACCTGACGGGTGGGACCCCACCGTCAGCCTCTCCTCTCTCTCTTTCGAATCGTTTTCTGGAAGCGCCTTCGGGCAGAATGCGTCTTCTCTTCGGGCTGGCGTAGTCGCTACCGAAGCGTTTTCTGTTTTTATAAACTAGCCCCTGGAAATCTTCTGTTTCATTACAGATAAGTCCCTGGACAAAAACCCTTATAACTTTTAATCAGAAAAGTATTTTTGATTGATTCTTTTTCTGTTCTCTTTAAAATTTTGTCTAGTTTTTTATCAGATTTATTTGAAAAATATTTGGTTTACCTTCTGTGCTCTCCTTGGTATTTACGTTAGCGCATGTATTTTTTTTAAACCGTAGATACCGAAGGAGGTGACGGAGCCGCGAACTTCACCGAGCTAGGCTCCGACTACTCTGAACCAGGCAAGCATGTTTGAACTTTTGATATGATGAGTGTCTTGGCATGTTTTGCATTTAGTTAGTTTCATGGCATGCCGGTGAGTATACCGATGAACGTTATTTTATGTGATAATGAGGTAAGTGAGTTCGATGATCCATACGTGGATGAATGTGAATATGAATGGCCAGGTGTTGGCATGAGGATGGGTACGACGGTAGTGTTGTAGCATGCCAGTCTTACGCCAGACTATGTGACTTCAGTGTCAAACCATATCGGTCCAGTACCTATCATTTCCTTCCTTGTACTACCACATGTTTTCCGCAAGGAATATGGTTTAGTAAGTTTCAAACCGCTTTCATGGTACACACCAAAGAGGAGAGGCCGTGATGATGGTTCCATGGCCCTGGATTAAAGCCAGTCATCCGGTCAGGGGGCATGGGTGTTTCCGGTTGGGACCGAGAGGGGGGGCACCCCTTAGAGCGCGCATATATGAATTTGATCCCATGCTATTCGAGATTGTGATCTCCCCGTCTCAAAAGTTTTTCTTGGACGATGACTTGGGTGATTCCTAGCATCGAGAGGTAGGATGGGTGTGTACCGGTTAGCTGTGTTTTCTTCTGAAATACCGTAAACGGAACTAGTCCTTCGTGACTACGGAAATCCGTTGACTGTGGAAAAAATTTTGTACAAACTCTGCAGAGTCATATATTCCTCCAAATCATCTCTTCCATGTCAAGTTTCGTTCCTTCTTATCCTAATCAATTGTCAGCTTTGATGACAGAGACTCCGGTGAATCGCATGAGTGCTAAGTCCGGTTAAATGATCACTCCTGTGGATGGACTAACCCGTTCGTTTTCATGAATTGAATGTTTATTATGAGTATTATGTACTTGTGAATAAAGCCCTTTATGTGATGTCGCTCAGACGTCCGACTGTGGCCTTTCTTTTAAAGCCCTTTTCTGCGATGTCGCTCAGACGTCCGACTGTGGCATTTCTTTTAAAAGCCCTTTATGTGATGTCGCTCAGACGTCCGACTGTGGCATTTCTTTTAAAGCCCTTTCTGCGATGTCGCTCAGACGTCCGACTGTGGCATTTCTTTTAAAGCCCTTTTT
>NC_041382.1:705388442-705389527 GCF_002162155.2 Triticum dicoccoides | reverse complement strand
TTTTGCATTTAGTTAGTTTCATGGCATGCCGGTGAGTATACCGATGAACGTTATTTTATGTGATAAGGAGGTAAGTGAGTTCGATGATCCATACGTGGATGAATGTGAATATGAATGGCCATGTGTTGGCATGAGGATGGGTACGACGGCAGTGTTGTAGCATGCCAGTCTTACGCCAGACTATGTGACTTCAGTGTCAAACCATATCGGTCCAGTACCTATCATTCCCTTCCTTGTACTACCACATGTTTTCCGCAAGGAATATGGTTTAGTAAGTTTCAAACCGCTTTCATGGTACACACCAAAGAGGAGAGGCCGTGATGATGGTTCCATGGCCCTAGATTAAAGCCAGTCATCCGGTCAGGGGGCATGGGTGTTTCCGGTTGGGACCGAGAGGGGGGCACCCCTTAGAGCGCGCGTATATAAATTTGATCCCATGCTATTCGAGATTGTGATCTCCCCGTCTCAAAAGTTTTTCTTGGACGATGACTAGGGTGATTCCTAGCATCAAGAGGTAGGATGGGTGTGTACCGGTTAGCTGTGTTTTCTTCTGAAATACCGTAAACAGAACTAGTCCTTCGTGACTACGGAAATCCGTTGACTGTGGGAAAAATTTTGTACAAACTCTGCAGAGTCATATATTCCTCAAAATCATCTCTTCCATGTCAAGTTTCGTTCCTTCTTATCCTAATCAATTGTCAGCTTTGATGACAGAGACTCCGGTGAATCGCATGAGTGCTAAGTCCGGTTAAATGATCACTCTTGTGGATGGACTAACCCGTTTGTTTTCATGAATTGAATGTTTATTATGAGTATTATGTACTTGTGAATAAAAGCCCTTTATGTGATGTCGCTCAGACGTCCGACTGTGGCATTTCTTTTAAAGCCCTTTTTGTGATGTCGCTCAGACGTCCGACTGTGCATTTCTTTTAAAGCCCTTTCTGCGATGTCGCTCAGACGTCCGACTGTGGCATTTCTTTTAAAGCCCTTTTTGTGATGTCGCTCAGACGTTCGACTGTGGCATTTCTTTTAAAGCCCTTTTTTGTGATGTCGCTCAGACGTCCGACTGTGGCATTTCTTGTAAA
>NC_041382.1:705371068-705388432 GCF_002162155.2 Triticum dicoccoides | reverse complement strand
TTTTCCCTTTTTACTTACCCGTTATGCCAATTTTATTTATTGTGCATTAAGGAATTAATCATGTTGCATCCATGCACGCATTTGTTATATCTTACGTCCGAACTGTCTCGCGAGTACTTTCAAAGTACTCACTGGCTTGTTGATTTGGCCAGATGCTGACGAAGGCGATCTCATGGATGAAGAATTCGATAGCGAGTCCGACACTTAGAGGAGTCCCAGTCAGTCTCGTGCGACCCTGGATTTGGCCACTGTTTTATATCCGCTTCCGCTACCAAATAAATTTATCGAGCCTCACCCCGACGTTCGATGAAATGATATTCTTAGAGTCTTGTATTTCCTTCCCCGCTGTGCTTTTCCACCACCAACCTATCCATGAGTCAGTAGTATGTCTCCACACCACTGTGTCCTGTCCGCCATTATGTATGATTATTGGCGTGCTTGTAATAATTTGGTTGAGCGACCGCAGTTCAACCCTGTTATATATTTTGTGCTACTGGCTTTTTGTATCAAGAAATTGTCTACCAGTGAGGAGGATTTCTCTCATACTGGACTCAAAAGACTGGTTTATCAATAAATATTTTTATTGGAAAATCGGTCGTGACAAGCTTGGTACCAGAGCTAGGCTGACTGTAGGAAGCCACTAGGTGCGATCGCTAATTGGTTATTAGCCTGATAGAGCTAATTTATATTTTTGCAATGGTAGTCATTTTCTGTCAGTCAGCATAAATTTATGATCTGACCCTGCAGAATTTTGCCTACTTTTGTAGATGGCCGACGTCAGCTGCGAGTCTCAGACCTTCGCCAACATGCCCGATGGGTTCGTCAAGCTTCTTTCTTTCATCGTTCAGGTCGCGATGGGGCCATCCGTGCGCCCAGTCTTCACACTCTACCAGCACCGAGTGAACGACAGTCTGACCATGCACCAGGCCGCGGTGCAGTTCAGGGGAGGGCATGGTGAGTCACGCCGCTTCCGGTTAGTGGGAAGAGCCATGCCTACGGAGAGGCATGCTATGCAGATGGCAGCCCGCGAGGCGATAGCTCGTCTCAGGGATGTCCTTCCCGTGATAAAGACTCGTCGTTACCGTTATCTTCCGTGCCATGTGCCTTACACCTGTCACTACGCATACTCCTACCCCAGAGGAGAACGAGACGAGGCTTTTGAGATGCTCATTGAGTATCTCCGGGCCCTGGAGGCAGCCTTCGACAACCTGGTGGACGACTTCGTAGCTACCCGCATGGACTCAGTTCATGGCTGTGCTGCCAACAGGAGGGAGCTCCTACCAATCGCACCGCCACTGACTTTTGTCTCGTCATCGGCATCTTTTACGCCTGCTCGTCGTCTGCCTTCTACCGAAGAATTTAACCAAGTCATTGCACCCACTCCAGCGCGCACTACACCAACCTTCGCGCCCACTCCTGTACGTGTTGCTCCGCCCCTGGCAACCGCTCCGCCCGCTCTGCGCAACACTACACGTATGGAGCCCATTAGCGAGGAAGAAGTCGAGTCCCCAACCTCGCTACGCCTCGCCCTCGGCAGGGCAAGGGAGATCATCAATATCTCTGCCTAAGTACGCTTAGCTGCCGTGTATTGTACCACTTTGTAAGATACGTGCATAGGCTGTGAGAATTAGCCTGTTTGCGCATCATGTAGGATCTGGAGAAGTGCACTAGCCTTAATAACATGTCAGGATTAAGTACGCATATCCTGAGTGATGTATTGTATAATTACCGTCCGCGTGTAAGATATGTAATGAGCAGTCCTTCTCCGTGCGCAAGTCAATTTGTTTTTCTTAAGTAAGCTGAGCTATTTAATTCTATTTGCCAGCTTTATGCATTTTATGGATTTGTTTTTGCGACTTTTTCCGCTTTTCTTATGGGTTTTACAAAATATATCCCCAGAGTGAAAAATGTCTCGTCCTTGGACTCGCTCCATGCCAATTCCATCAGAGGAAAATTATGATGCACAACCCAGCAACGAGTTCACTCAGGGACAGTCAAGCCAACCGGGCAATGAATCGGCACTTTCACAAATGTGCCGCCTTTATGAACAGAGTCAGCAACAACATCGTGAGATGATGAACCAAGTCATCAACATGGGGAGTCATCATGGACAGTATCAGCAACATTCCAAGTTATCTGAGCTACAGAAGACACGTCCTCAAACATTTTCTCACACTGACAAGCCTCTTGAAGCCGAGGACTGGCTTCGAGATATGGAGAGGAAATTAATTATTGCAAAGTGTTTAGATCTCGAGAAAGTACTATATGCTCCACACTATCTCACAGGAGCAGCCGCATCATGGTGGGAGAATTTTCTGCACATGCATCCCAACGAAAATGACATAACCTGGGATGATTTCAAGGAAGGTTTCCGTGGTGCACACATTCCTAAGAGTATTATGAAAATCAAGAAGAGAGAATTTGATGACCTCAAACAAAGGAACATGACAGTGTCAGATTACAACAGTCAATTTACCCTATTATCCCGCTACGCCAATGAGGAGCGTATGACTGAAATCAAGAAGATGGAGAAATTCCTTGACGGTCTGGCACCCGCACTTAAATGCCAACTGGTCGTGCACACTTTTCCCGATTTTAAAACGCTGGTGGACAAGGCCATTACTCTGGAAAATGAGAGACGCAGTCTGGAAGATATCCGCAAGAGAAAAAGGACCAGACTAATCACTCTCGCAATCACCGAAGCAAGATAGATTTTAAAAAGGGTGGGACACCCAAATTCTCATCCAATGTCTCACGCCCAATCAAGAATTTTCATGCAAGGGACAAGGAATTCACCTATCGCCCCGGCGTTACTTGTTACGCTTGTGGAGAAGAAGGGCATTATGCCAAACAGTGCCCCAAGCCAAGGAACTCAACCCCAAAGCCGAACAACGGCGGAAATAATTCGGCGCCCAAACGAAACAATTTCAATCCCAACAATAACCACAGGAAGGGTCATCTGAACCACGTAACCAAAGAGGAGGCACAAAATGCTTCGGATATCGTACTCGGTACGTTTCCTGTCAACACAATACCTGCAATGGTTTTGTTTGATTCTGGAGCTTCTCACTCTTTCATCTCGAAAAGTTTTGCTTTGCAAAATAATTTTTCGATGCTTCCTTTGGAGAAATCCATAATAATCAAGTCCCCCGGGATTCAGCAAGGTTCTCAGAATTACTGTCAGAATGTGGTCATTGAGTTTGAAGGATTGGAGTTTTACGCAAATCTTATTGTATTGGAAAATAAAGGACTGGATGTTATCCTAGGGATGGATTGGCTAACCACCAATAAAGGTTTTATAGACTGTTTCAACAGGACCGTGATTCTCACACACCACCAAGGGAAGACACTAAGAGTATCAGCCAACGAAGGAAAAAGACCCCGGCAACCGAGATTAAATAAGGTGGACGTTTCTGAACTAAACAAGGTTCCAGTAGTGTGTGAATTTCCAGATGTATTCCCTGAAGAGCTGCCAGGCATGCAACCAGATCGAGAAATAGAATTCCGCATTGAGCTAGCACCAGGAACCACCCCCATATACAAGAAACCATACAGAATGGCACCATCCGAGTTGATCGAATTGAAGAAGCAAATAAAGGAATTACTGGATAAAGGATACATTCGAGCCAGCTCCTCACCTTGGGGATCACCAATTTTATTTGCCAAGAAGAAGGATGGAACGCTGAGATTGTGTATCGACTATCGAGCACTTAACATGGTCACAGTCAAAAACAAATACCCGATGCCAAGGATAAACGATTTGTTTGATCAACTTGCTCAGGCCAAGGTATTCTCAAAAATTGACATAAGGTCAGGATACCATCAATTGAAGTTACGAACGGAAGATATCCCCAAAACAGCCTTCACCTCCAGATATGGACTGTACGAGTTCACAGTGATGCCATTTGGATTAACTAACGCCCCGGCATATTTTGTTCACCTCATGAACAAAGTATTTATGAAGTTTATGGACAAATTCGTCATAGTATTCATCGACGATATTCTGGTATACTCCAAAACACCAGAAGAGCACGCAGAACATCTCCGGATTGTACTAGGAGAGCTAAGGAAACACCAATTGTATGCCAAGTTCAGCAAGTGCGAATTTTGGCTAAGACAAGTAGGTTTTCTAGGCCACGTGCTGACTCAAGATGGTATAGCAGTGGACCCAGAGAAAGTCAAGGCCGTACTTGACTAGAAGTCACCAGCCAGCGTAACAGACATACGAAGTTTCTTGGGAATGGCAGGGTATTACTGCAGATTTATTGAAGGATTTTCCACCATATCCAAGCCTATGACACAGTTACTCAAGAAAGATAAGAAGTTTGAATGGACAGAAGCCTGCGAGAAAAGTTTCCAAGAGCTAAAGCGGAAATTAACAACAGCACCAGTATTAATTGTACCCGATATACACAAGAATTTTGAAGTATTTTGTGACGCATCCAGAAAGGGTCTCGGATGCGTGTTGATGCAAGAAGGCAAGGTTGTCGCCTACGCTTCAAGGCAACTTCGCAAACACGAGGAAAATTATCCCACTCATGATTTAGAAATGGCAGCAGTTATTCATGCACTCAAGGAATGGAGGCATTTTCTACTTGGGAATCGATGTGAGATATATACGGATCACAAAAGCCTCAAATACATTTTTACGCAGCCAGAACTAAATTTACGGCAACGCCGCTGGTTAGAATTGGTAAAGGATTACGAGGTTGGTATCCATTACCATCCAGGGAAAGCAAACATAGTGGCCGATGCCCTAAGTCGGAACCCCAGCTCCGACGGGAACTGTCTGCACAGCTTGAGGCCCGAATTCCATCAAGAATTTGTCAAGCTCAACTTGATAATGGTAGCAGAAGGCACCATATCAAACTTGGAAATACAACCACACCTTGTGGAGAAAATTAAAGAGGCTCAGTCCGGTCACCCCAGCATTGAAGGAATTAAAAGGAAGTTGAGTATGGGCAAGGCCTCGGAATTTGTCATAGACAATGAAGGAATATTATGGTACGGAGAAAGGCTATGCGTGCCAAACATAGAAGACCTTAAATAGCAAGTTTTAACAGAAGCACACACCACTCCATATTCGATCCACCCTGGAGGAACCAAAATGTATAAGGATATTCAGGAAAGATTTTGGTGGCACGGTATGAAGAGGGACATAGCCGCTTTCATTGCATGTTGCGACTCATGTCAACGCATAAAAGCTGAACATCAGAGACCAGCCGGACTACTGCAACCTAACAAAATACCTGAGTGGAAATGGGATGAAATAGGGATGGATTTTATTGTCGGATTACCTCGGTCACGACACGGGATTGATGCCATATGGGTGATCACTGACAGGTTGACCAAAGTAGCACACTTTATTCCAGTGAAGACAACCTACACCACTCAGAGGCTTGCCAGGATTTATCTTTCCCGCATAGTCTGTCTGCATGGTGTCCCGAAGACTATAATTTCCGACAGAGGCACTCAGTTCGTCTCAAGATTTTGGGAGCAATTACAACAGGCTCTGGGAACCCAACTAGCCTTCAGTACCGCATACCATCCACAGACTGATGGACAAACAGAACGCGTAGACCAGGTTTTAGAAGACATGCTGAGAGCATGTGTCCTCACCTATGGAACCAGTTGGGAGGACAGCCTGCCATATGCCGAGTTCGCATACAACAACAGTTACCAGGCCAGCCTGCAAATGGCTCCTTTCGAAGCCCTATACGGAAGGAGATGTCGTACCCCGTTAAATTGGTCAGAGACCGGAGACAGCCGCATCTTCGGACCAGATATGCTTAGAGAAGCCGAGGAAAAAGTCAAGCTAATCAGGGACCGACTTAAGACCGCTCAAAGTCGACAGAAAAGTTATTATGATCAGAAACATCGTAGGGTCAGCTTCGAACCCGGTGAATTCGTATACTTGAGGGTATCCCCGATGAGAGGATTGCAACGGTTTAAGATTAAAGGAAAATTAGCACCAAGATTCATTGGACCATTTTGCATAGTGGCACGAAGAGGCACTGTAGCCTACCAGCTAGACTTACCCGAAGACTTGTCCGACATTCACGACGTGTTCCACGTCTCTCAATTAAGGAAGTGCGTAAGCAACCCAGAGAAACAAGTATCTCATGAGAACATTGACATACAGCCCGACCTCACTTATCGAGAACGTCCCATAAGAATATTAGAGGAGTCTGAAAGGAGGACCCGACAGAAAACCATCAAGTTTTTCAATGTCCAGTGGAGCAATCACACCGACAGTGAAGCAACTTGGGAAAGCGAGGATTTTCTTCGGACAGAGCATCCACACTTATTTAAGGATCAGCTGAAATCTCGGGGACGAGATTTTTCCTAAGGGGGTAGGTGTTGTGACACTCCAAAATTTTTACTTTGGTTTTCAAAAAAAAAAAAACTTTGTGGTTTTTGAAAAGAGGCCATTTAAAATTTTTCAGAAAACCTTCCTCTTAAAAAAAAACTTTCTTCCCTTTGGCAAGGTTTTTATTCTTGCTTCAAACTTTGGTGTTAGACCTTTTGAAACTTCCTCTCTGTTGGTTCTCTCCCAAAATTATTTTGGGAGTTTAATCTTTTTCTTTTAAAAAAGAAACTCCATGAAATTTGGGATTTTCATATCTTGGAACCACCATGACTTGGCATTTTTGCCCATGTGGTAAAACCCCTCCAAGACCTCCCCTCCCCCTTGTGATCAACCTAAATTCTCTGTCCCAACTAATCCAAACTGGTTTTGGATTTTATTCTAATTATTTTTCCCCTCAATTCAATTCTGAAAATTATTTGGAGCCTGAGGGATTTTCAAAGCAAGTGCCCTATTGCAATTGAGTTTTGACCTCAAACCAATTCTCCTGGATTGTCCTTAGCATCCATAACCCAGAACCATCTTGATCCACTCCTCCTCTTTTCAGAATTTTCAAAATTTAGTCTCTGCAAGTTTGGACCAGATTTGCCAAATTTGGTGAAATTCATATCCACACTGCTCCAAAAATTCCACCAAAAATCATGCAGCCTACTTGAGCAAGGAGAAGCCACTCCACCAAAAATCAGCTCAAGGAAAAATCACCAGAGGCCAATTTCATTTGGTTGAACTCCTGGTGGGCACTATTACTGTTCATAGTTCAGAAAATTCAGTTTTCAGTTTTGACAGTTTCAGTCACGCGGCCACAGTGCACTTGGCACGTTGCTCGCGGCCTCGCTTGCTTGTCCGAAGCTTCACACGCGCGCTTGGCGCGACCCTGGCGTCGGTGGCGCCCTGGCCCGCCTGCGCCGGCGTGTCTTGCGGCGGCCGGCTCCCCGTAACGGCCGACAGGGAGGAGAACGGCGGCGCAACGCCGTTCGGCACCGCCCAAATCCTCTGGTGGCTCCGCGTGGCCTTCTCCGTGCCAGCGCACGCATGCGGCACCGTCGCCGTGGCACAGCACGCACGGAGCACGCTCCCTGCCGCCGACGGGCCCGCGCCACCCCGTTCCGTCGAACTCGACCCAAACACCCAAACCCCGGCTGGTTTAGCACTAAAACGGATCCATTGAACCTCCGTGATGACGCTCGACCCCCTAACCACCCCGACCGAGCACTGCGCCACCGTAATCGCTCGCCGGTGATCCTCGTTCACGGCAACCGCCTCGGACCGCCTATATAAAGGGGTCCCGAGCTCACTCTCGTGCACGCAGCACCCCCACTACTCACCAACACCCCGCCAGGCCACTAGGGGGACCTCGAGGAGGTCTCCTCCCCCAGCTCCGGCCGCCTCGTCCCGCCTCGGCCTCCAGCCCGATTCGTTCTGGTGAGGCCATCTCCGGCGCTCAAACCCCGTTCGTTACCCTCTCTAGCTGCCAGGAGCATAACCCCCTCTTCAATTTAACCTTTGCAGCCCTCTCCGACGAGCCCCTCGACCACCCGAGCCGCCGTCCGCCGGAGCAGAGCTCGCCGTCGACGTGGTGCTCGCCGACCGACTCCACCACCATCAACTGACGCGGAAGGGTACCCTGAGCACGGAGGTACTCTCCGATCTCTCTGCCTCGCCGTGGATCGCCGCCGGCGACCACCCCGGCTCTCGGGCGCCGGCGAACTCTGCCGCCCCGTTTGAACATTTGAACCTGACGGGTGGGACCCCACCGTCAGCCTCTCCTCTCTCTCTCTTTCGAATCGTTTTCTGGAAGCGCCTTCGGGCAGAATGCGTCTTCTCTTCGGGCTGGCGTAGTCGCTACCGAAGCGTTTTCTGTTTTTATAAACTAGCCCCTGGAAATCTTTTGTTTCATTACAGATAAGTCCCTGGACAAAAACCCTTATAACTTTTAATCAGAAAAGTATTTTTGATTGATTCTTTTTCTGTTCTCTTTAAAATTTTGTCTAGTTTTTTATCAGATTTATTTGAAAAATATTTGGTTTACCTTCTGTGCTCTCCTTGGTATTTACGTTAGCGCATGTATTTTCTTTAAACCGTAGATACCGAAGGAGGTGACGGAGCCGCGAACTTCACCGAGCTAGGCTCCGACTACTCTGAACCAGGCAAGCATGTTTGAACTTTTGATATGATGAGTGTCTTGGCATGTTTTGCATTTAGTTAGTTTCATGGCATGCCGGTGAGTATACCGATGAACGTTATTTTATGTGATAATGAGGTAAGTGAGTTCGATGATCCATACGTGGATGAATGTGAATATGAATGGCCAGGTGTTGGCATGAGGATGGGTACGACGGCAGTGTTGTAGCATGCCAGTCTTACGCCAGACTATGTGACTTCAGTGTCAAACCATATCGGTCCAGTACCTATCATTTCCTTCCTTGTACTACCACATGTTTTCCGCAAGGAATATGGTTTAGTAAGTTTCAAACCGCTTTCATGGTACACACCAAAGAGGAGAGGCCGTGATGATGGTTCCATGGCCCTGGATTAAAGCCAGTCATCCGGTCAGGGGGCATGGGTGTTTCCGGTTGGGACCGAGAGGGGGGCACCCCTTAGAGCGCGCGTATATAAATTTGATCCCATGCTATTCGAGATTGTGATCTCCCCGTCTCAAAAGTTTTTCTTGGACGATGACTAGGGTGATTCCTAGCATCGAGAGGTAGGATGGGTGTGTACCGGTTAGCTGTGTTTTCTTCTGAAATACCGTAAACGGAACTAGTCCTTCATGACTACGGAAATCCGTTGACTGTGGGAAAATTTTTGTACAAACTCTGCAGAGTCATATATTCCTCCAAATCATCTCTTCCATGTCAAGTTTCGTTCCTTCTTATCCTAATCAATTGTCAGCTTTGATGACAGAGACTCCGGTGAATCGCATGAGTGCTAAGTCCGGTTAAATGATCACTCCTGTGGATGGACTAACCCGTTTGTTTTCATGAATTGAATGTTTATTATGAGTATTATGTACTTGTCAATAAAGCCCTTTATGTGATGTCGCTCAGACATCCGACTGTGGCCTTTCTTTTAAAGCCCTTTCTGCGATGTCGCTCAGACGTCCGACTGTGGCATTTCTTTTAAAAGCCCTTTATGTGATGTCGCTCAGACGTCCGACTGTGGCATTTCTTTTAAAGCCCTTTCTGCGATGTCGCTCAGACGTCTGACTGTGGCATTTCTTTTAAAGCCCTTTTTGTGATGTCGCTCAGACGTCCGACTGTGGCATTTCTTTTAAAGCCCTCTCTGCGATGTCGCTCAGACGTCCGACTGTGGCATTTCTTTTAAAGCCCTTTTTGTGATGTCGCTCAGACGTCCGACTGTGGCATTTCTTTTAAAGCCCTTTCTGCGATGTCGCTCAGACGTCCGACTGTGGCATTTCTTTTAAAGCCCTTTCTGCGATGTCGCTCAGACGTCCGACCGTGGCATTTCTTTTAAAAGCCCTTTATGTGGTGTCGCTAAGATGCCCGACTGTGGCATCATTTCCTTATTTTTATTTGTTCACCTTTCGAGGCGTCGCTTCAGACACCCGATCGGTCCTTATTTATGTTCTGTGGAATTTCAGGCGGACTACCGCCATTTTCCCTTTTTACTTACCCGTTATGCCAATTTTATTTATTGTGCATTAAGGAATTAATCATGTTGCATCCATGCACGCATTTGTTATATCTTACGTCCGAACTGTCTCGCGAGTACTTTCAAAGTACTCACTGGCTTGTTGATTTGGCCAGATGCTGACGAAGGCGATCTCATGGATGAAGAATTCGATAGCGAGTCCGACACTTAGAGGAGTCCCAGTCAGTCTCGTGCGACCCTGGATTTGGCCACTGTTTTATATCCGCTTCCGCTACCAAATAAATTTATCGAGCCTCACCCCGACGTTCGATGAAATGATATTCTTAGAGTCTTGTATTTCCTTCCCCGTTGTGCTTTTCCACCACCAACCTATCCATGAGTCAGTAGTATGTCTCCACACCACTGTGTCCTCTCTGCCATTATGTATGATTATTGGCGTGCTTGTAATAATTTGGTTGAGCGACCGCAGTTCAACCCTGTTATATATTTTGTGCTACTGGCTTTTTGTATCAAGAATTTGTCTACCAGTGAGGAGGATTTCTCTCATACTGGACTCAAAAGACTGGTTTATCAATAAATATTTTTATTGGAAAACCGGTCGTGACAGATCCGCAGACTTGGGTCCTGGAGTGGATGACAAGAAACGTTCATCACGAAGCCAAAGCCTTTGACATCATTGAGCTCACTAGTCTACCCACTCCCGGCGATCTCTACGAATCTGGCTGTCAACTTCACAGTGAAGCTGTGGAGAGCATCCTTCAGAAGCCTGAACCTAGCATGAGTCAGATGCTCAGTATGATGAAGCCATTGCCCCAAGATGCTGCATATCCCAAAGAGTTCTTTGTTGAAGACCTTGAGTATCTGCCAAGGACTATTTATCACATCATAAGGCGAACTCTCTGGCCCATCAAAGGACACTCTCCACATGCCAAGCTGGAAGGTGCAATGAAGACTTTGGTCTTCTATATTCTTCATGGCAAATGCTTCAATGCACAGGACTTCTTCATTCGCCAACTTGCTGCATCAGGCTCTGATCTTTTTGGCTTGAAGTTCTACGCCCCATGGGTAATGTGGCTGATCAAACTTCACTCCGCTATCTCATATCAGCCATCTGCTCGCAATCATCGGATCTTTCTGCCTGATGTGGATATGTCTATTGAAGCCATCTATCCTGAGCCTGCCAAGGAACCTCTAAGTCTTCAGAATGCAGAGCATAAAAGTTTTTCTCAGAACATTGAAGGAGTTGAAGCAGTCACTCATGTGTATCCTTTGGCTGGCACTACACGTGCACCGCATCCTGCTCTCACTGAAGCCAGTGATAGCACAATTGCCCAACGACCCAAGAAGCGCACTCGTGTTCTCAATGACTGAGAGCTTCTTGTGGCTCTTCATCAGAAATAGGATAGGCATCGTGCCTGGCTGAAGCGTCAAATGCAAAGCCTCTTGGTGGATGTTAATCGCATTTGCAATCTTGCCACCAAGAATGCCTTTGTTGCCCATGAAACCTCTTGACGCACATGGAAAGGGCTGACGCTGATGTGTTCTGAAGATGATCTTCAAGAGGATGGCTTCTCTGAACGCTTCAAGTTTCACTCCACACCTCCTCGAAGGGCAGTGCTATGACGAACTCCATCTCTTGAAGACTCTGAGTTTTCTTCCTCTGCTGCAACTGTGAATGCCAGAGTGATCGAGGATGAATACGATGCTACTTCACCGCCACCTCCTTCAGCATGCTTCAACACTGCTCCAAGTTCTTCTGCACCGCCGAACACCACCGATGACCCTGCTGCTTCACCTACTCTTCATGGGAACGAGTAGATGCTCTATGTCTTCAAACCTTTTTGGTCCTTACTGACAAAAGGGGGAGAAACATATGAGTTTGATAGTCTTCTAGCGGGTCCATATGGGCGGGTGCTTTATACTTTTTGCTTCGTGGTTACAACTCTCGCTTTCTTTGATACAGTTGGTTCTTTGAGTTGTAACACTTAAACTCGATGGTCGTCTGCTACTTATTTGCCACCTCATGATGCTATGATAAATTCCGCATGTGCGATGATAAATTCCGCACTTAGATCATTTTGCAGACGTCCATTTTCCATTATGCATGTCATTATCTTCACATACCTTCACATGCATAGTGGATTGTCATCATAATTTGAAGAGGATCTCCACAAGCACAACCTGCCATGTGCATTTGCATTCCAAAAGCAAATTACTTATATGCACATCTTCAGGGGGAGCCCTTGCAACTTATGAAGACAATTCCTTATCCTTTACAATTTCACATATTATATTCCCCGTTGAAAACTTCAACTAGTTTGTCATCAATCACCAAAAAGGGGGAGATTGTAAGTGCATCTAGTGCCACCCCTAGTTGGTTTTGGAGTATTGACGACAAACCTAGTTGAGGGACTAATGTGTTTGTGAGAATTGCAGGATAACACAGGTAGAAGTCCCTCATTGATTCGGTTTTCCTACCAAAGATGACCCCTAAAAATGTATGAAGACATTGATGTCAAAGGTGGTATATGAAGATATTCACTTTGAAGACTATGACAAGAGAAGACATCGCATGAAGCCTATGGAGCTCGAAGACTTAGATCTTTCGTAGTTCTTTTTCTTCTTTGTTGAGTCATAGGAACCACCGTACTGTTAAGTGGGGTCCAAGAGAACCAGTCAAAATGACTGAAGTGATGCTTAACCAAAACCTATGTCTTCGAGTGAAGACTATGAGAGCGAATCTTGTCCAGAGTCGGACAAGTCAGCTTTGCTTGTAGCCCAAGTAAAGTTGCCGTGTGAGTTTGAAATCTGACCGTTGGAACACGTGTCAGTTCCTTAGTGACCCAGGGTCATTTCGGACAAATCAGGTCTGGTTTCCTAGTGGCTATAAATAGCCCACCCCCTACAACCATAAACGGTTGGCTGCTCAGAGTTAGAGTACGGCTTTTGTCATTTGAGAGCAACCCACCTCGAAGCCTTTGAGAGAGAATTCCTTGCGAGGATAAAGCCCTAACCACCCAGAGCCAAAGAGAATTAGGCATCACTTAAGTCTTCTTGTCTGTGTGATCTGAAGACTTATTACACTTGAGGACTGTGAATCCTCCAGCCGGTTAGGCGTCGTGTTCTGAGCATCCAAGAGACATTGTGGATTGCTGGTGAACGAAGTCTGTGAAGGTTTGGGAGTCTGCCTTGAAGACTTACCTGAGTGATTGGGCGAGGTCTGTGTGACCTTAGCTCCAGAGGAATACGATGAGGACTGGGTGTCCTGAGCTGCCTGTTCAGGACTGGGTGTCCGAGACTGTGTGTCCTCAGGTTTAAATACCTAGCCGCCCTAACCAGACGTATAGTTGTCACAGCAACTGGAACAGGTCCAACAAATCATTGTCTTCAACGAGTCACTGGTTTCATCCTTCCCTTCCCTTTACTTACTGTTGGTCCTTGTCGGTGTCAAAACCGGCGGATCTCGGGCAGGGGCTCCCGAACTGTGCGTCAAGGCCGGATGGTAACAGGAGACAAGGGACACGATGTTTTTACCCAGGTTCGGGCCCTCTCGATGGAGGTAATCCCCTACTCCTGCTTGATTAATATTGATGATATGGGTAGTACAAGAGTAGATCTACCACGAGATCAAGGAGGCTAAACCCTAGAAGCTAGCCTATGGTATGATTGTTGTCTATATTGTCTCCCTATCGACTAGCCTGGCCTCGGTTTATATAATGCACCGGAGGCCTAGGATAACAAGAGTCCTAGCCGAATACGCCGGTGGGGAGAAGTTCCTTGTCTTGATCGCCAAGTCTTGTGGAATCTTCCTTGTATGCGGAAGTCGTCCGAACTGGCCCATGAGTATACGGCCACGGGGGTCCTCGGCCCAATCTAATAGATCGGGAGACGATGTGGTGAGTACCCCCTAGTCCAGGACACCGTCAGTAGCCCCCTGAACCGGTCTTCAAGTTAGGGACGCTCCTCGATTCTTTCGAACTATTCTTCATCTTCGGTTGCCGGTCTTGAAAACTGGTTCAACAAATCTTCTTTATCTTCGATCTTGAGGATCGCCGAAATGCATTTGACGAGTTTACACGTCAGGTATCCGAGGAGCCCTGTGACACTCCAAAATTTTAATTTGGTTTTTTATCAAAAACCTTGTGGTTTTCTTTGAAAAGAGGCCATTTAATTTTTTTTCTTTCAGAACACCTTCCTCTTAAAAAACTTCCTTTGCTTTGGCAAGGATTTTATTTTTTCAAACTTTGGTGTTTGATCTTTTGAAACCTCATCTCTGTTGGTTCTCTCTCAAGTTTATTTTGGGAGTTTAATTTTTTTTTAAAATGAAACTCTATGAAAAACTTGGGATTTTCATATCTTGAAAACCACCCATGACTTTGCATTTTTGCCCATGTGATAAAACCCCTCCAAAACCTCCCCTACTCCTTGTGATCAACCTAAGTTCTCTGTCCCAACTAATCCAAGCAAGTTTTGCATTTTATTCTAATTATTTTTCCTCTCAAATCAATTCTGAAAATTATTTGGAGCCTGAGTGATTTTCAAAGCAAGTACCTTTTTGCATTTGAGTTTTGACCTCAAACCAACTCTCCTGGTTAGTCCTTTGTACCCACAACTTAGAACCATCTGGATCCACTCCTCTCATTTCAAATTTTTCAAAATTCAGTCTCTGCAAGTTTGGACCAGATTTGCCAAATTTGATGAAACTCATATCTACACTATTCCAAAAATTCCACCAAAATTCAGGCAACCTATTTGAGTAATGAGAAGCCACTTCACCAAAAATCAGCTCAAGGAAAAATCACCAGAGGCCAAATCCATTCTGTCGAACACCTTGCAGGTAGTGTTGCTGTTCAAAATTCAGAAAATTCAGTTTTCAGTGTCGTTTTCGTCCGTCAGTTTCTATCACGCGTTCACAGTGCACTTGGCACGTTCCTCGCAGCCCCTCCCTCTTGTCCGGAGCTTCACACGCGTGCGTGGAGCCTTCCTAGCGTCAGTGGCGCGCTGGCCCGCCCTCGCCGGCGTCTTCTGCGGCGTCGGGACCTCCCGTGGTGGCCGACAGAAGGCACACCACGGCAGAACACCGTTCAACGCCGCCTAAAGCCCCTTGGCTCTCCGCGTGTCCCTGCCGTGCCAGCGCACTCCCGTGGCACCGTCGCCGTGGCCCGGCAAGCACGGAGCGTGCTCCCTGCCGCCGACGGGCCGCGCCACCCCCGTTCCGTCGAGCTCACCCATAGCACCAAACCCCAGCCCGTTTAGCGCCTAAATGGGACCGGTGGACCTCAACGGCGATGCCCAAGCCCCTAATCCCCCTGCACATCCACGGCACCGCCGTAATCACTCGCCGGAGATCCCCGTTCACGGCAACCGCCTCGGGCCGCCTATAAAAAGGGCCCCCGAGCTCACCCTCGTGCACGCATCATCCCCACTCCTCACCAACGCCACGCCAGGCCACTAGGAGGTCCTCGAGGAGGCCTCCTCCCCCAACTCCGGCCGCCCCGATCCGCCTCGGCATCCACCACGATTCGCTCCGGTGAAGCCGTCTCCGGCGCCCAAACCCCGTCTGTTACCCCCTCTAGCTACCAGGAACATAACCCCCTCTTCAATTTGACCTCTGCAGCCCTCTCCAACGAGTCCCTCGACCACCCGAGCCGCCGTCCGCCGGAGCAAAGCTCGCCGTCGACGTGGTACTCGCCGGCGACCACCACCACCACCATCCGACGCGGAATGGCGCCCTGAGCACGGAGGTACCCTCCGATCCCCCTGCCTCACCGTGGATCACCGCCGGCGACCACCGCGGCTCTTGGGCGCCGACGAGCTTCGTTCCCTTTTATTTTTGAAGTTCAAACCTGACAGGTGGGACCCCACCGTCAGCCTCTCTGGTCTCTCTACTGAAACGTTATCTGGAAGCGCCTTCGGGCAAAGTACGTTTTCCCTTTGGGCTGGCGTAGTTTCTGCCGAAGCGTTTCTGTTTTTATAAGCTAGCCCCTGGAAACTTTCTGTTTCATTACAGATGAATCCCTGGACAAAAACCCTTATAACTTTTAAACAGAAAAGTATTTTTTATTGATTCTTTTTCTGTTCTCTTTAAAATTTTGTCTAGTTTTTTATCAGATTTATTTGAAAAATATTTGAAATCCTTTTTGTGCACTCCTTGGTATTTACGATAGCGCATATATTTTCTTTATATCCTAGATACCGAAGGAGGTGACGGAGCCGCGAACTTCACCGAGCTAGGCTCCGACTACTATGAACCAGGAAAGCACGTTTGAACTTTTGATATGATGAGTGTCTTGTCATGTTTTGCATTTAGTTAGTTTTATGGCATGTTGAGAAGCATATCGATGAACGTTATTTTATGCGATAATGAGGTAAGTGAGTTCGATGATCCATAAGTGGATGGATGTGAGTATGAATGGCCATGTGTTGGCATGAGGATGGGTGAGATGGCAGTGTTGTAGCATGCCAGTCTTATGCCAGACTATGTGACTTCAGTGTCAAACCGTATCGGTCCAGTTCCTCTCATTTCCTTCCCTGTACTACCACATGTTTTCCGCAAGGAATATGGTTTAGTAAGTTGCAAACCGCTTTTCTGGTACACACCAAAAGGAGAGGCCATGATGATGGTTCCATGGCCCTGGATTAAAGCCAGTCATCCGGTCAGGGGGCATGGGTGTTTCCGGTTGGGACCGAGAGGGGGGCACCCCTTAGAGCGCGCGTATATAAATTTGATCCCATGCTATTCGAGATTGTGATCTCCCCGTCTCAAAAGTTTTTCTTGGACGATGTCTAGGGTGATTCCTAGCATCGAGAGGTAGGATGGGTGTGTACTGGTTAGCTGTGTTTTCTTCCGAAATACCGTAAACGGAACTAGTCCTTCGTGACTACGGAAATCCGTTGACTGTGGGAATAATTTTGTACAAACTCTGCAGAGTCATATATTCCTCCAAATCATCTATTCCCTGTCCCAGATCGATATTATCTTATCCTAATCAAATGTCAGTTTTGATGGCAGAGACTCCGGTGATTCGCTTGAGTGCTAATTCCGGTTAAATGATTATCCCTGTGGATGGACTAACCCATTTATTCTTATGAATCAAATGTTTATTATGAGTATTATTTACCTGTGAATAAAAGCCCTTTCTGCGATGTCGCTCAGACGTCCGACTGTGGCATTGTTGTATTTTACATTTCTTTTAAAGCCCTCTCTGTGATGTCGCCCTGACGTCCGACTGTGGCATTTCTTTTAAAGCCCTCTCTGTGATGTCGCCCCGACGTCCGACTGTGGCATTTCTTTTAAAGCCCTCTATGTCGCCCCGACGTCCGACTATGGCATTTCTTTTAAAGCCCTCTCTGTGATGTCGCCCCGACGTTCGACTATGGTATTT
>NC_041382.1:705292559-705370862 GCF_002162155.2 Triticum dicoccoides | reverse complement strand
TTTCTTTTAAAAGCCCTTTCTGTGATGTCGCCCCGATGTCCGACTGTGCCATTTCTTTTAAAGCCCTTTCTGTGATGTCGCCCCGACGTCCGACTGTGGTATTTCTTTTAAAGCCCTTTTATGTTGTGTGTCGCTAAGACGCCCGACTGTGGCATCATTTCCTTATACTTATTTGTTCACCTTTCGAGGCATCGCTTCAGACACCCGATCGGTAGTTATTTATGCTCTGTTGGGATTTCAGGCGGATTACCGCCGTTTCCCTTTTTACTTACCTTGTTATGCTAATTTTTGAATGTACATTGGTGAATTATTCATGACGCATACATGCATGCATTTGTTATATCTTACGTCCGAACTTTCTTGCGAGTACTTTCAAAGTACTCACTGGCTTGTTGATTTGGCCAGATGCTGACGAAGGCGATCTCATGGATGAAGAGTATGATAGCGAGTCCGACACTTAGAGGAGTCCCAGTTAGTCTCGTGCGACCCTGGATTTGGTCACTGTTTTATATCCGCTTCCGCTACCAAATAAATTCATCGAGCCTCAGCTCGACGTTCGACGAGATGATAGACTTAGAGTCTTGTATTTCTCTCCCCCTGTGTTTTTCCACCACCGCCCTATCCTCGAGTCAGTAGTATGCCTCCACACCACTGTGTCATGTCCGCCATTATGTATAATTATTGGCGTGCTTGTAATAATTTGGTTGAGCAACCATAGTTCGACCCTGTAATATATTTTATGCTACTGGCTTATTGTATCAAGAATTTGTCTACCAGTGAGGAGGATTTCTCTCATACTGGACTCAAAAGATTGGTTTCTCAATAAATATTTTTATTGGAAAACCGGTCGTGACAAGCTTGGTACCAGAGCCAGGCTGACTGTAGGAAGCCACTGGGTGCTATCACTAATTGGTTATTAGTATGATAGAGCGAATTTATATTTTTGCAATTGTAGTCATTTTCTGTCAGTCAGCATAAATTTATGATCTGACCATACAGAATTTTTGCCTACTTTTGTAGATGGCCGACAACAGCTGCAAGTCTCAGACCTTCGCCAACGTGCCCGATGGGTTCGTCAAGCTTCTTTCTTTCATCGTTCAGGTCGCGATGGGGCCATCTGTGCGCCCAGTCTTCACACTCTGCCAGCACCGAGTCAACGACAGTCTGACCATGCACCAGGCCGCGGTGCAGTTCAAGGGAGGGCGTGGTGAGTTACGCCGCTTCCGGTTCATGGGAAGAGCCATGCCTACGGAGAGGCATGCTATGCAGATGGCAGCCCGCGAGGCGATAGCTCGTCTCAGGGATGTCCTCCCCATGATGAAGACTCGTCGTTACCGTTATCTTCCGTGCCATGTGCCTTACACCTGTCACTACGCATACTCCTGCCCCAGAGGAGAGCGAGACGAGGCTTTTGAGATGCTCGTTGAGTATCTCCGGGCCCTGGAGGCAGCCTTCGACAACCTGGTGGACGACTTCGTGGCTACCCGCATGGACTCAGTTCATGGCTGTGCTGCCAACAGGAGGGAGCTCCTACCCATCGCACCGCCACTGACTTTGGTCTCGTCCTCAACATCTTTTACGCCTACTCGTCGCCTGCCTTCTACCGAAGAATTCAACCAAGTCATTGCACCCACTTCAGCACGCACTGCACCACCCTTCGCGCTCACTCCGGTACGTGTTGCTCCGCCCCTGGCAACCGCTCCGTCCACTCTATGCAACACTACACGTATGGAGCCCATTAGCGAGGAGGAAGTCGAGTCCCCAACCTCGCTACGCCTCGCCCTCGGCAGGGCAAAGGAGGTCGTCAACATCTCTGCCTGAGTACGCTTAGCTGCCATGTAATGTACCGCTTTGTAAGATATGTACATAGGTTGTGAGAAGTAGCCTGTTTGCGCATCATGTAGAATCTGGAGAAGTGCACTAGCCTAAATAACATGTCAGGATTTTGTACGCATGTCCTGAGTGATGTATTGTATAATTACCGCCCGCGTGTAAGATATGTAATGAGCAGTCCTTCTCCGTGCGCAAGTCGATTTGTTTTTCTTAAGTAAGCTGAGTTATTTAATTTTATTTGCCAGCTTTATGCATTATGGATTTGTTTTTGCGACTCTTTCCGCTTTTCTTATGGGTCTTACAAATATATCCCCAGAGTGAAAAATGTCTCGTCCTTGGACTCGCTCCATGCCAACTCCACCAGAGGAAAATTATGATGCACAACCCAGCAACGAGTTCACTCAGGGACAGTCAAGCCAACAGGGCAGTGAATCGGCACTTTCACAAATGTGCCGCCTTTATGAACAGAGTCAGCAACAACATCGTGAAATGATGAACCAAGTCATCAACATGGGAAATCACCATGGACAGTATCAGCAGCATTCCAAGTTATCTGAGCTACAGAAGACACGTCCTCAAACATTTTCTCACACTGACAAACCCCTTGAAGCCGAGGACTGGCTTCGAGATATGGAGAGAAAATTAATTATTGCAAAATGTTCAGACCCCGAGAAGGTATTATATGCTCCGCACTATCTCACAGGAGCAGCCGCGTCGTGGTGGGAGAATTTTCTGCACATGCATCCCAACGAAAATGACATAACCTGGGATGATTTCAAGGAAGGTTTCCATGGTCCACACATTCCTAAGAGTATTATGAAAATCAAGAAGAGAGAATTCGATGACCTCAAACAAAGGAACATGACAGTGTCAGATTACAACAGTCAATTTACTCTATTGTCCCGCTACGCCAATGAAGAGCGTATGACTGAAATCAAGAAGATGGAGAAATTCCTTGACGGTCTGGCGACCGCGCTTAAATGCCAACTGGTCGTGCACACTTTTCCTGATTTTAAAACACTGGTGGACAAAGCCATTACTCTGGAAAATGAGAGACGCAGTCTGGAAGATATCCGCAAGCGGAAAAGGGACCAGACTAACCATGCTCGCAATCACCGAAGCAAGACAGATTTTCAAAAGGGTGGGACACAAATTCTCATCCAATGTCTCACGTGTTGGGGAACGTTGCAGAAAATTAAAAATTTTCCTACGGTTTCACCAAGATCTATCTATGAGTTCATCTAAGCAACGAGTCAAGGGAGAGAGTTTGCATCTACATACCACTTGTAGATCACGAGCGGAAGCTAGCCAAGGGGATGGTGATGATGGAGTCGTACTCGAACGTGATTCGGATCACCGATGTCCAAGTGCTGAACGGACAGCACCTCCGCGTTCAACACACGTACGGGACGGGAGACGTCTCCTCTTTCTTGATCCAGCAAGGGGGAAGGAGAGGTTGTGGAAGATTGCTTCAACGGCAACACGACGGCGTGGTGTAGTTGGTGCAGCAGTACTCCGACAGGGCTTCGCCAAGCATATACGGAGGAGGAGAGGTGTTGGGGAGGGGAGGGGCTGCGCCTTGGCTTGTGTTAAGCTCCCATGCGCCTCCCCACTATATATAGGGGTGGAGGGGCTGGTTTCTTGCCCTCCAAGTCCATTGGGGCGTTGGCCAAGGTGGGAGGAAAGAAATCCCATCATTTCCTTCCCCACCGATTGTTATCCCCCCTTTTTAGGGATCTTGATCTTATCCCTTCGGGATATGATCTTATTCCTTCTAAGGGGGGATCTTGGTGTGCCTTGACCAGGGGTGTGGGTCCTTTCCCCCACTACTCACGTTCATGTGGGTCCCCCCATGCAGGTGGGCCCCACTCCGGAACCTTCTAGAACCTTCCCGATACAATACCGAAAAATCCCAAACATTTTCCGGTGGCCAAAATAGGACTTCCCATATATAAATCTTTACCTCCGGACCATTCCGGAACTCCTCGTGACGTCCGGGATCTCATCCGGGACTCCGAACAACATTCGGTAACCACATACAAACTTCCTTTATAGCCCTAGCGTCATCGAACCTTAAGTGTGTAGACCCTACGGGTTCGGGAGACATGTAGACATGACCGAGACGTTCTCCGATCAATAACCAACAGCGGATCTGGATACCCATGTTGGCTCCCACATGCTTCTCGATGTTGTCATTGGATGAACCACGATGTCGAGGATTCGATCAAACCCTGTATACAATTCCCTTTGTCAATCGGTACGTTACTTGCCCGAGACTCGATCATCGGTATCCCAATACCTTGTTCAGTCTCGTTACCGGCAAGTCACTTTACTCATACCGTAATGCATGATCTCGTGGCCAACACTTTGGTCACCTTGAGCTCATTATGATGATGCATTACCGAGTGGGCCCAGAGATACCTCTCCGTCATACAGAGTGACAAATCCCAGTCTCGATCCGTGTCAACCCAACAGCTACTTTCGGAGATACCTGTAATGCACCTTTATAGTCACCCAGTTACGTTGTGACGTTTGATACACCCAAGGCACTCCTACGGTATCCGGGAGTTACACGATCTCATGGTCTAAGGAAGAGATACTTGACATTGGCAAAGCTCTAGCAAACGAACTAAACGACCTTTGTGCTATGCTTAGGATTGGGTCTTGTCCATCACATCATTGTCCTAATGATGTGATCCCGTTATCAACGACATCCAATGTCCATAGCCAGGAAATCATGACTATCTGTTGATCACAACGAGCTAGTCAACTAGAGGCTCACTAGGGACATATTGAGGTCTATGTATTCACACGTGTATTACGATTTCCGGATAATACAGTTATAGCATGAATAAAAGACAATTATCATGAACAATGAAATATAATAATACTTTTATTATTGCCTCTAGGGCATATTTCCAACAGTCTCCCACTTGCACTAGAGTCACCAATCTAGTTACATTGTGATGAATCGAACACCCATAGAGTTTTGGTGTTGATCATGTTTAGCTCGCGAGAGAGGTTTAGTCAACGGATCTGCGACATTCAGATCCGTATGTACTTTGCAAATTTCTATGTCTCCATCTTGAACATTTTCACGGATGGAGTTGAAACGACGCTTGATGTGCCTGGTCTTCTTGTGAAACCTGGGCTCCTTGGCAAGGGCAATAGCTCCAGTGTTGTCACAGAAGAGTTTGATTGGCCCCGACGCATTGGGTATGACTCCTAGGTCGGTGATGAACTCCTTCACCCAAATTGCTTCATGCGCTGCCTCCGAGGCTGCCATGTACTCCGCTTCACACGTAGATCCCGCCACGACGCTCTGCTTGCAGCTGCACCAGCTTACTGCTCCACCATTCAACATATACACGTATCCGGTTTGTGACTTAGAGTCATCCGGATCTGAGTCGAAGCTAGCGTCGACGTAACCCTTTACGACAAGCTCTTCGTCTCCTCCATAAACGAGAAACATGTCCTTTGTCCTTTTCAGGTACTTCAGGATATTCTTGACTGCTGTCCAGTGTTCCTTGCCGGGATTACTTTGGTATCTAGCTACCAAACTCACGGCAAGGTTTACATCAGGTCTGGTACACAGCATGGCATACATAATAGATCCTATGGCTGAAGCATAGGGGATGACACTCATCTCTTCTTTATCTTTTGCCGTGGTCGGTGACTGAGCCTAGCTCAATCTCACACCTTGTAACATAGGCAAGAACCCCTTCTTGGACTGATCCATTTTGAACCTCTTCAAAATCTTATCAAGGTATGTGCTTTGTGAAAGACCTATGAGGCGTCTCGATCTATCTCTATAGATCTTGATGCCTAATATGTAAGCAGCTTCTCCAAGGTCCTTCATTGAAAAACACTTATTCAAGTAGGCCTTAATGCTGTCCAAAAATTCTATATTATTTCCCATCAAGAGTATGTCATCTACATATAATATGAGAAATGCTACAGAGCTCCCACTCACTTTCTTGTAAACGCAGGCTTCTCCATAAGTCTGCATAAACCCAAACGCTTTGATCATCTCATCAAAGCGAATATTCCAACTCCGAGATTCTTGCACCAGCCCATAAATGGATCGCTGGAGCTTGCATACTTTGTTAGCGTTCTTAGGATCGACAAAACCTTCCGGCTGCATCATATACAGTTCTTCCTTAAGATGCCCGTTAAGGAATGCTGTTTTGACGTCCATCTGCCATATCTCATAATCATAGTATGCGGCAATTGCTAACATGATTCGGACGGACTTTAGCTTCGCTACGGGAGAGAATGTCTCGTCGTAGTCAATCCCTTGAACCTGTCGATAACCCTTAGCGACAAGTCGAGCTTTATAGATGGTGACATTACCATCCGCGTCTGTCTTCTTCTTAAAGATCCATTTGTTTTCTATCGCTCGCCGATCATCGGGCAAGTCTGTCAAAGTCCATACTTTGTTTTCATACATGGATTCTATCTCGGATTTCATGGCTTCAAGCCATTTGTTGGAATCTGGGCCCGCCATTGCTTCTTCATAGTTCGAAGGTTCACCGTTGTCTAACAACATGATTTCCAGGACGGGGTTGCCGTACCACTCTGGTGCGGAACGTGTCCTTGTGGACCTACGAAGTTCAGTAGCAACTTGATCCGAAGTACCTTGATCATCATCATTGGTTTCCTCTTCAGTTGGTGTGGGCATCACAGGAACATTTTCCTGAGATGCACCACTTTCCCGTTCGAGAGGTAGTACTTCATCGAGTTCTACTTTCCTCCCACTTACTTCTTTCGAGAGAAACTCTTTTTCCAGAAAGCATCCGTTCTTGGCAACAAAGATTTTGCCCTCGGATCTTAAGTAGAAGGTATACCCGACAGTTTCCTTAGGGTATCCTATGAAGACGCATTTTTCCGACTTGGGTTCGAGCTTTTCAGGTTGAAGTTTCTTGACATAAGCATCGCATCCCCAAACTTTTAGAAACGACAGCTTAGGTTTCTTCCCAAACCATAATTCATACGGTGTCGTCTCAACGGATTTAGACGGTGCCCTATTTAAAGTGAATGTAGCTGTCTCTAGAGCGTATCCCCAAAATGATAGCGGTAAATCAGTAAGAGACATCATAGACCGCACCATATCCAATAGAGTGCGATTACGACGTTCGGACACACCATTTCGCTGAGGTGTTCCAGGCGGCGTGAGTTGTGAAACGATTCCACATTTCCTTAAGTGTGTGCCAAATTCGTGACTTAAATATTCTCCTCCACGATCTGATCGTAGGCACTTTATCTTTCGGTCACGTTGATTCTCCACCTCATTCTGAAATTCCTTGAACTTTTCAAAGTTCTCAGACTTGTGTTTCATTAAGTAGACATACCCATATCTACTTAAGTCATCAGTGAGAGTGAGAACATAACGATATCCTCCGCGAGCCTCAACGCTCATTGGACCGCACACATCGGTATGTATGATTTCCAATAAGTTGGTTGCTCACTCCATTGTTCCGGAGAACGGAGTCTTGGTCATCTTGCCCATGAGGCATGGTTCGCACGTGTCAAACGATTCATAATCAAGAGACTCTAAAAGTCCATCGGCATGGAGCTTCTTCATGCGCTTGACACCAATGTGACCAAGGCGGCAGTGCCACAAGTATGTGGGACTATCGTTATCAACTTTACATCTTTTGGCATCTACACTATGAACATGTGTAATATTACGCTCGAGATTCATTAAGAATAAACCATTGACCATCGGAGCATGACCATAAAACATATCTCTCATATAAATCGAACAACCATTATTCTCAGACTTAAATGAGTAGCCATCTCGTATTAAACGAGATCCAGATACAATGTTCATGCTCAAACTTGGCACTAAATAACAATTATTAAGGTTCAAAACTAATCCCGTAGGTAAATGTAGAGGCAGCGTGCCGACGGCGATCACATCGACTCTGGAACCATTCCCGACGTGCATCGTCATCTCGTCCTTCGCCAGTCTCCGTTTATTCCGCAGCTCCTGCTGTGAGTTACAAATATGAGCAACGGCACCGGTATCAAATACCCAGGAGTTACTACGAGTACTGGTAAGGTACACATCAATTACATGTATATCAAATATACCTTTGGTTTTGCCGGCCTTCTTATCTGCTAAGTATTTGGGGCAGTTCCGCTTCCAGTGAGCCTTCCCCTTGCAATAAAAGCACTCAGTCTCAGGCTTAGGTCCATTCTTTGACTTCTTCCCGGTAACTGGCTTACCAGGCGCGGCAACCTCCTTGCCGTCCTTCTTGAAGTTCTTCTTACCCTTTCCCTTCTTGAACTTAGTGGTCTTATTGACCATCAACACTTGATGTTCTTTCTTGATTTCAGCCTCTGCTGACTTCAGCATCGAGAACACTTCAGGAATGGTCTTTTCCATCCCCTGCATGTTGTAGTTCATCACAAAGCTCTTGTAGCTTGGTGGGAGCGACTGGAGGATTCTGTCAATGACCGCCTCATCTGGGAGGTTAATGTTCAGCTGGGTCATACGGTTGTGCAACCCAGACATCTTCAGGATGTGCTCACTGACAGAACTGTTTTCCTCCATCTTACAACTGTAGAACTTGTCGGAGACATCATATCTCTCGACCCGGGCATGAGCTTGGAAAACTAGTTTCAGCTCTTCGAACATCTCATATGCTCCGTGATGCTCAAAACGCTTTTGGAGCCCCGGTTCTAAGCTGTAAAGCATGCCGCACTGAATGAGGGAGTAATCATCAGCGCGAGTTTGCCAAGCATTCATAATGTCTTGGTTCTCTGGGACGGGAGCGTCACCTAGCGGTCCTTCTAGGACATATTGTTTCCTGGCAGCTATGAGGATGATCCTCAGGTTCCGGACCCAGTCCGTATAGTTGCCGCCATCATCTTTCAGCTTGGTTTTCTCTAGGAACGCGTTGAAGTTCATGTTGACATGAGCGTTGGCCATTTGATCTACAAGACATATTTGCAAATGTTTTAGACTAAGTTCATGATAATTAAGTTCTAATCAAATTATGAACTCCCACTCAGATTAGACATCCCTTTAGTCATCTAAGTGTTACACGATCCGAGTCGACTAGGCCGTGTCCGATCATCACGTGAGACGGACTAGTCATCGTTGGTGAACATTCTCATGTTGATCGTATCTTCCATATGACTCGTGTTCGACCTTTCGGTCTCCGTGTTCCGAGGCCATGTCTGCACATGCTAGGCTCGTCAAGTTAACCCTAAGTGTTTTCGCTATGTAAAATTGTCTTACACCCGTTGTATGTGAACGTAAGAATCCATCACACCCGATCATCACGTGGTGCTTAGAAGCGACGAACTGTAGCAATGGTGCACAGTTAGGGGAGAACACTTCTTGAAATTTTTGTAAGGGATCATCTTATTTACTACCGTCGTCCTAAGTAAACAAGATGCATAAACATAATAAACATCACATGCAATTATATAGTTGTGACATGATATGGCCAATATCATATAGCTCCATTGATCTTCATCTTCGAGGCTCCATGATCATCTTGTCACCGGCTTGACACCATGATCTCCATCATCGTGTCTTCATGAAGTTGTCATGCCAACGACTACTTCTACTTCTATGGCTAACGCGTTTAGCAATAAAGTAAAGTGAGTTACATGGCGTTCTTCAATGACATGCAGGTCATACAAAAAATAAAGACAACTCCTATGGCTCCTGCCGGTTGTCATACTCATCGACATGCAAGTCGTGAATCCTATTACAAAGAACATGATCTCATACATCACAATTCATCATTCATCACAACTTCTGGCCATATCACATCACATGATCAATCGCTGCAAAAACAAGTTAGACGTCCTCTAATTGTTGTTGCATCTTTTACGTGGCTGCAATTGGGTTCTAGCAAGAACGTTTTCTTACCTACGAATAACCACAACGTGATTTTTTCAACTTCTATTTACCCTTCATAAGGGCCCTTTTCATCAAATCCGCTCCAACTAAAGTGGGAGAGACAGACACCCGCCAGCCACCTTATGCAACTAGTGCATGTCAGTCGGTGGAACCGGTCTCACGTAAGCGTACGTGTAAGGTTGGTCCGGGCCGCTTCATCCCACAATAGCGCCGAAGCAAGAAAAGACTAGTAGAGGCAAGTAAGATGACAAAATCCACGCCCACAACAAAATTGTGTTCTACTCGTGCAAAGAGAACTACGCATAGACCTAGCTCATGACGCCACTGTTGGGGAACGTTGCAGAAAATTAAAAATTTTCCTACGGTTTCACCAAGATCTATCTATGAGTTCATCTAAGCAACGAGTCAAGGCAGAGAGTTTGCATCTACATACCACTTGTAGATCACGAGCGGAAGCTAGCCAAGGGGATGGTGATGATGGAGTCGTACTCGAACGTGATTCGGATCACCGATGTCCAAGTGCTGAACGGACAGCACCTCCGCGTTCAACACACGTACGGGACGGGAGACGTCTCCTCCTTCTTGATCCAGCAAGGGGGAAGGAGAGGTTGAGGAAGATTGCTTCAACGGCAGCACGACGGCGTGGTGTAGTTGGTGCAGCAGTACTCCGACAGGGCTTCGCCAAGCATATACGGAGGAGGAGAGGTGTTGGGGAGGGGAGGGGCTGCGCCTTGGCTTGTGTTAAGCTCCCATGCGCCTCCCCACTATATATAGGGGTGGAGGGGCTGGTTTCTTGCCCTCCAAGTCCATTGGGGCGTTGGCCAAGGTGGTAGGAAAGAAATCCCATCATTTCCTTCCCCACCGATTGTTATCCCCCCTTTTTAGGGATCTTGATCTTATCCCTTCGGGATATGATCTTATTCCTTCTAAGGGGGGATCTTGGTGCGCCTTGACCAGGGGTGTGGGGCCTTTCCCCCACTACTCACGTTCATGTGGGTCCCCTCATGCAGGTGGGCCCCACTCCGGAACCTTCTAGAACCTTCCCGGTACAATACCGAAAAATCCCGAACATTTTCCGGTGGCCAAAATAGGACTTCCCATATATAAATCTTTACCTCCGGACCATTCCGGAACTCCTCGTGACGTCCGGGATCTCATCCGGGACTCCGGACAACATTCGGTAACCACATACAAACTTCCTTTATAACCCTAGCGTCATCGAACCTTAAGTGTGTAGACCCTACGGGTTCGGGAGACATGTAGACATGACCGAGACGTTCTCCGGTCAATAACCAACAGCGGGATCTGGATACCCATGTTGGCTCCCACATGCTTCTCGATGTTGTTATCGGATGAACCACGATGTCGAGGATTCGATCAAACCCTGTATACAATTCCCTTTGTCAATCGGTACGTTACTTGCCCGAGACTCGATCGTCGGTATCCCAATACCTTGTTCAGTCTCGTTACCGGCAAGTCACTTTACTCGTACCGTAATGCATGATCTCGTGGCCAACACTTTGGTCACCTTGAGCTCATTATGATGATGCATTACCGAGTGGGCCCAGAGATACCTCTCCGTCATACGGAGTGACAAATCCCAGTCTCGATCCGTGTCAACCCAACAGCTACTCTCGGAGATACCTGTAATGCACCTTTATAGTCACCCAGTTACGTTGTGACGTTTGATACACCCAAGGCACTCCTACGGTATCCGGGAGTTACACGATCTCATGGTCTAAGGAAGAGATACTTGACATTGGCAAAGCTCTAGCAAACGAACTAAACGACCTTTGTGCTATGCTTAGGATTGGGTCTTGTCCATCACATCATTCTCCTAATGATGTGATCCCGTTATCAACGACATCCAATGTCCATAGCCAGGAAATCATGACTATCTGTTGATCACAACGAGCTAGTCAACTAGAGGCTCACTAGGGACATATTGAGGTCTATGTATTCACACGTGTATTACGATTTCCGGATAATACAGTTATAGCATGAATAAAAGACAATTATCATGAACAATGAAATATAATAATACTTTTATTATTGCCTCTAGGGCATATTTCCAACATCACGCCCAATCAAGAATTATCATGCAAGGGACAAGGAATTCACCTATCGCCCCAGTGTTACTTGTTACGCTTGTGGAGAAGAAGGGCACTATGCCAGACAGTGCCCCAAGCCAAGGAATTCAACCCCAAAGCCGAACAACGCAACAATTCCGTGCCCAAGCGAAACAATTTCAAGCCCAACAATAACCACAGGAAGGGTCATCTGAACCACGTAACCAAAGAGGAGGCACAAAATGCTCCGGATATCGTACTCGGTACGTTTCCTGTCAACACAATACCTGCAATGGTTTTGTTTGATTCTGGAGCTTCTCACTCTTTCATTTCGAAAAGTTTTGCTTTGCAAAATAATTTTTCGATGCTTCCCCTGGAGAAATCCATGACCATCAAGTCCCCTGGGATTCAGCAAGTTACTCAAAATTAGTGTCAGAATGTGGTCATTGAGTTCGAAGGATTGGAGTTTCACGCAAATCTTATTGTGTTGGAAAATAAAGGACTAGATGTCATCCTAGGGATGGATTGGCTAACCACCAATAAGGGTTTTATCGATTGTTTCAACAGGACCGTAATTCTCACACACCACCAAGGGAAGACAATAAGAGTATCAGCCAAGGAAGGAAAAATACCCCGGCAACCGAGATTAAATAAGGTGGACGTTTTTGAGCTAAACAAGGTTCCAGTAGTGTGTGAATTTCCAGATGTATTCCCTGAAGAGCTACCAGGCATGCCACCAGACCAAGAAATAGAATTCCGCATTGAGCTAGCACCAGGAACCACCCCCATATACAAGAAACCATACAGAATGGCACCATCAGAGTTGATCGAGTTGAAGAAGCAAATAAAGGAATTACTGGAAAAGGGATACATTCGAGCCAGCTCCTCACCTTGGGGATCACCAATTTTATTTGCCAAAAAGAAGGATGGAACACTGAGATTATGTATTGACTATCGAGCACTTAACATGGTCACAGTCAAAAACAAATACCCTATGCCAAGGATAAACGATTTGTTTGATCAACTCGCTCAGGCCAAGGTATTCTCAAAAATTGACTTAAGGTCAGGGTACCATCAATTGAAGGTACGAACGGAAGATATCCCCAACACAGCCTTCACCTCCAGATATGGACTGTACGAGTTCACAGTGATGCCATTTGGATTAACTAACGCGCCAGCATATTTTGTTCACCTTATGAACAAAGTATTTATGAAGTTTATGGACAAGTTCGTCGTGGTATTCATCGATGATATTCTGGTATACTCCAAGACACCAAAAGAGCACGCAGGACATCTCAGGATTGTGCTAGGAGAGCTAAGAAAACACCAATTGTATGCCAAGTTCAGCAAGTGCGAATTTTGGCTAAGACAAGTAGGCTTTCTAGGCCACGTACTGACCCAAGACGGTATCGCAGTGGACCCAGAAAAAGTCAAGGCCGTACTTGGCTGGAAGTCACCAGCCAGCGTAACAGACATACGGAGTTTCTTGGGAATGGCAGGATATTACCGCAGATTTATTGAAGGATTTTCCACCATAGCCAAGCCTATGACACAGTTGCTCAAGAAAGATAAGAAGTTTGAATGGACAGAAGCCTGCGAGAAAAGTTTCCAACAGCTAAAACGGAAGTTAATGACAGCACCGGTATTAATTGTACCCGACATACACAAGAATTTTGAAGTATATTGTGACGCGTCCAGAAGGGGTCTCGGATGCGTATTGATGCAGGAAGGCAAGGTTGTCGCCTACGCTTCAAGGCAACTTCGCAAGCATGAGGAAAATTATCCCACTCATGACTTAGAAATGGCAGCAGTTATTCATGCACTCAAGGAATGGAGGCATTTCTTACTTGGGAATCGATGTGAAATATATACGGATCACAAAAGTCTCAAATATATTTTCACGCAGCCAGAACTAAATTTACGGCAACGATGTTGGTTGGAGTTGGTAAAGGATTATGATGTTGGTATCCATTATCATCCAGGGAAAGCAAATGTAGTGGCTGATGCCCTTAGTCGGAACCCCAGCTCCGACGAAAACAATCTGCACAGCTTGAGGCCCGAATTCCAACAAGAATTTGCCAAGCTCAACTTGATAATGGTAGCAGAAGGCACCATATCAAACTTGGAAATACAACCCAACCTTGTGGAGAAAATTAAAGAAGCTCAGCCCGGTCACACCAGCATCGAAGGCATCAAAAGAAAGTTGAGTATGGGCAGGGCCTCGGAATTCGTAATAGACAATGAAGGAATATTATGGTACGGAGAAAGGCTCTGCGTGCCAAACATAGAAGACCTTAAGCAGGAAATTTTAGCTGAAGCACACACCACTCCATATTCAATCCACCCTGGAGGAACCAAAATGTATAAGGATATTCAGGAAAGATTTTGGTGGCACGGTATGAAGAGGGACATAGCCACCTTCATTGCATGTTGCGACTCATGTCAACGCATAAAAGCTGAGCATCAGAGACCAGCCAGACTACTGCAACCGAACAAAATACCTGAGTGGAAATGGGATGAAATAGGGATGGATTTTATTGTCGGACTACCTCGGTCACGACACGGGAATGATGCCATATGGGTCATCACGGACAGGTTGACCAAAGTGGCACACTTTATTCCAGTGAAGATGACCTACAACACTCAGAGGCTTGCCAGGATTTATCTTTCCCGCATAGTTTGTCTGCACGGTGTCCCGAAGACTATAATATCCGACAGAGGCACTCAGTTCGTCTCAAGATTTTGGGAGCATTTACAACAGGCTCTGGGAACCCAATTAACCTTCAGTACCGCATACCACCCACAGACTGATGGACAGACTGAACGCGTAAACCAGGTTTTAGAAGACATGCTGAGAGCATGTGTCCTCACATATGGAACCAGTTGGGAAGAAAGCCTGCGATACGCCGAGTTCGCGCATAACAATAGCTACCAGGCCAGCCTACAAATGGCACCATTTGAGGCTTTATACGGACGAAGATGTCGTACCCCGTTAAATTGGTCAGAGACCAGAGACAGCCTCATCTTCGGACCAGACATGCTCAGAGAAGCCGAGGAAAAGGTCAAGCTAATCAGAGACCGACTTAAAACCGCTCAAAGTCGACAGAAGAGTTATTATGATCAGAAACATCGTAGGGTCAGCTTTGAACCCGGTGAGTTCGTATACCTGAGAGTGTCCCCTATGAGAGGATTGCAACGGTTTAAGATTAAAGGAAAGTTAGCACCAAGATTCATTGGACCATTCTGCATAGTGGCACGAAGAGGCACCGTAGCCTACCAGCTAGACTTACCTGAAGACTTGTCCGACATTCACGACGTGTTCCACGTCTCTCAGTTAAGGAAGTGCGTAAGCAACCCAGAGAAACAAGTATCCCATGAAAACATTGACGTGAAACCAGACCTCACTTATCGGGAACGTCCCGTAAGAATATTAGAGGAGTCTGAAAGGAGGACCCGACAGAAAACCATCAAGTTTTTCAAAGTCCAATGGAGCAATCACACCGACAGTGAAGCAACTTGGGAAAGCGAGGATTTTCTTCGGACAGAGCATCCACACTTATTTAAGGATCAGCTGAAATCTCGGGGATGAGATTTTTCCTAAGGGGGTAGGTGTTGTGACACTCCAAAATTTTAATTTGGTTTTTTATCAAAAACCTTGTGGTTTTCTTTGAAAAGAGGCCATTTAAATTTTTTTCTTTCAGAAAACCTTCCTCTTAAAAAACTTCCTTTGCTTTGGCAAGGATTTTATTTTTTCAAACTTTGGTGTTTGATCTTTTCAAACCTCATCTCTGTTGGTTCTCTCTCAACTTGGGATTTTCATATCTTGAAAACCACCCATGACTTTGCATTTTTTCCCATGTGATAAAACCCCACCAAAACCTCCCCGACTCCTTGTGATCAACCTAAGTTCTCTGTCCCAACTAATCCAAGCAAGTTTTGGATTTTATTCTAATTATTTTTCCTCTCAAATCAATTCTGAAAATTATTTGGAGCCTGAGTGATTTTCAAAGCAAGTACCTTTTTGCATTTGAGTTTTGACCTCAAACCAACTCTCCTGGTTAGTCCTTTGTACCCACAACTCAGAACCATCTGGATCCACTCCTCCCCTTTTCAAATTTTTCAAAATTCAGTCTCTGCAAGTTTGGTCCAGATTTGCCAAATTTGATGAAACTCATATCTACACTCTTCCAAAAATTCCGCCAAAATTCAGGCAACCTATTTGAGCAATGAGAAGCCACTTCACCAAAAATCAGCTCAAGGAAAAATCACCAGAGGCCAAATCCATTCTGTCGAACACCTTGCAGGCACTGTTGCTGTTCAAAATTCAGAAAATTCAGTTTTCAGTGTCGTTTTCGTCCGTCAGTTTCTATCACGCGTTCACAGTGCACTTGGCACGTTCCTCGCAGCCCCTCCCTCTTGTCCGGAGCTTCACACGCGTGCGTGGAGCCTTCCTGGCGTCGGTGGCGCGCTGGCCCGCCCTCGCCGGCGTCTTCTGCGGCGTCGGGACCTCCCGTGGCGGCCGACAGAAGGCACATCACGGCAGAACGCCGTTCAGCGCCGCCTAAAGCCCCTTGGCTCTCCGCGTGTCCCTGCCGTGCCAGCGCACTCCCGTGGCACCGTCGCCGTGGCCCGGCAAGCACGGAGCGTGCTCCCTGCCGTCGACGGGCTGCGCCACCCCCGTTCCGTCGAGCTCACCCATAGCACCAAACCCCAGCCCGTTTAGCGCCTAAATGGGACCGGTGGACCTCAACGGCGATGCCCAAGCCCCTAATCCCCCTGCACATCCACGGCACCGCCGTAATCACTCGCCGGAGATCCCCGTTCACGGCAACCGCCTCGGGACGCCTATAAAAAGGGCCCCCGAGCTCACCCTCGTGCACGCATCATCCCCACTCCTCACCAACGCCACGCCAGGCCACTAGGAGGTCCTCGAGGAGGCCTCCTCCCCCAACTCCGGCCGCCCTGATCCGCCTCGGCCTCCACCACGATTCGCTCCGGTGAGGCCGTCTCCGGCGCCCAAACCCCGTCCGTTACCCCCTCTAGCTACCAGGAACATAACCCCCTCTTCAATTTGACCTCTGCAGCCCTCTCCGACGAGTCCCTCGACCACCCGAGCCGCCGTCCGCCGGAGCAAAGCTCGCCGTCGACGTGGTACTCGCTGGTGACCACCACCACCACCATCCGACGCGGAATGGCGCCCTGAGCACGGAGGTACCCTCCGATCCCCCTGCCTCGCCGTGGATCGCCGCCGGCGACCACCTCGGCTCTCGGGCGCCGACGAGCTTCGTTCCCTTTTTTTTGAAGTTCAAACCTGACAGGTGGGACCCCACCGTCAGCCTCTCTGCTCTCTCTATTGAAACGTTATCTGGAAGCGCCTTCGGGCAAAGTACGTTTTCCCTTTGGGCTGGCGTAGTTTCTGCCGAAGCGTTTCTGTTTTTATAAGCTAGCCCCTGGAAACTTTCTGTTTCATTACAGATGAATCCCTGGACAAAAACCCTTATAACTTTTAAACAGAAAAGTATTTTTGATTGATTCTTTTTCTGTTCTCTTTAAAATTTTGTCTAGTTTTTTATCAGATTTATTTGAAAAAAAATTGAAATCCTTTTTGTGCACTCCTTGGTATTTACGATAGCGCATATATTTTCTTTATATCCTAGATACCGAAGGAGGTGACTGAGCCGCGAACTTCACCGAGCTAGGCTCCGACTACTCTGAACCAGGCAAGCACGTTTGAACTTTTGATATGATGAGTGTCTTGTCATGTTTTGCATTTAGTTAGTTTTATGGCATGTTGAGAAGCATATCGATGAACGTTATTTTATGCGATAATGAGGTAAATGAGTTCGATGATCCATAAGTGGATGGATGCGAGTATGAATGGCCATGTGTTGGCATGAGGATGGGTGAGATGGCAGTGTTGTAGCATGCCAGTCTTATGCCAGACTATGTGACTTCAGTGTCAAACCGTATCGGTCCAGTTCCTCTCATTTCCTTCCCTGTACTACCACATGTTTTCCGCAAGGAATATGGTTTAGTAAGTTGCAAACCGCTTTTCTGGTACACACCAAAAGGAGAGGCCGTGATGATGGTTCCATGGCCCTGGATTAAAGCCAGTCATCCGGTCAGGGGGCATGGGTGTTTCCGGTTGGGACCGAGAGGGGGGCACCCCTTAGAGCGCGCGTATATAAATTTGATCCCATGCTATTCGAGATTGTGATCTCCCCATCTCAAAAGTTTTTCTTGGACGATGTCTAGGGTGATTCCTAGCATCGAGAGGTAGGATGGGTGTGTACTGGTTAGCTGTGTTTTCTTTCAAAATACCGTAAACGGAACTAGTCCTTCGTGACTACGGAAATCCGTTGACTGTGGGAATAATTTTGTACAAACTCTGCAGAGTCATATATTCCTCCAAATCATCTATTCCCTGTCCCAGATCGATATTATCTTATCCTAATCAAATGTCAGTTTTGATGGCAGAGACTCCGGTGATTCGCTTGAGTGCTAATTCCGGTTAAATGATTATCCCTGTGGATGGACTAACCCATTTATTCTTATGAATTAAATGTTTATTATGAGTATTATTTACCTGTGAATAAAAGCCCTTTCTGCGATGTCGCTCAGACGTCCGACTGTGGCATTGTTGTATTTTACATTTCTTTTAAAGCCCTCTCTGTGATGTCGCCCTGATGTCCGACTGTGGCATTTCTTTTAAAGCCCTCTCTGTGATGTCGCCCCGATGTCTGACTGTGGCATTTCTTTTAAAGCCCTCTCTGTGATGTCGCCCCGACGTCCGACTGTGGCATTTCTTTTAAAGCCCTCTTTGTGATGTCGCCCCGACGTCCGACTATGGTATTTCTTTTAAAAGCCCTTTCTGTGATGTCGCCCCGACGTCCGACTATGGCATTTCTTTTAAAGCCCTTTCTGTGATGTCGCCCCGACGTCCGACTGTGGTATTTCTTTTAAAGCCCTTTTATGTGGTGTCGCTAAGACGCCCGACTGTGGCATCATTTCCTTATACTTATTTGTTCACCTTTCGAGGCGTCGCTTCAGACACCCGATCGATAGTTATTTATGCTCGGTTGGGATTTCAGGCGGATTACCGCCGTTTCCCTTTTTACTTACCTTGTTATGCTAATTTTTGAATGTACATTGGTGAATTATTCATGACGCATCCATGCATGCATTTGTTATATCTTACGTCCGAACTGTCTTGCGAGTACTTTCAAAGTACTCACTGGCTTGTTGATTTGGCCAGATGCTGATGAAGGCGATCTCATGGATGAAGAGTATGATAGCGAGTCCGACACTTAGAGGAGTCCCAGTCAGTCTCGTGCGACCTTGGATTTGGTCACTGTTTTATATCCGCTTCCGCTACCAAATAAATTCATCGAGCCTCACCTCGACGTTCGATGAGATGATAGACTTAGAGTCTTGTATTTCTCTCCCCGCTGTGTTTTTCCACCACCGCCCTATCCTCGAGTCAGTAGTATGCCTCCACACCACTGTGTCATGTCCGCCATTATGTATAATTATTGGCGTGCTTGTAATAATTTGGTTGAGCAACCGTAGTTCGACCCTGTAATATATTTTATGCTACTGGCTTATTGTATCAAGAATTTGTCTACCAGTGAGGAGGATTTCTCTCATACTGGACTCAAAAGATTGGTTTCTCAATAAATATTTTTATTTGAAAACCGGTCGTGACAAGCCCCTTTAAGTTTCCGGCCTTTATCAATGCCTTGTTTATTTTTATGCCACACCTCGGGTTTGAAGTTGTTCCCGGGAGGCAGGGTCCTCTTGCGTCCGAGCTCCATCACCGGACTGCATTCGAGGTATTTTTTGCAGCCGAGCACCAACGCCGGACCGCTTCCCAGCTCTAGCGCCGGAATGTATCCGGGCTCCAACGCCGGACTATGTATCCGAGCTCCAACGCCGGACTGTATCCAATGTCGGACTATATCCGAGGTGTCATATCACCTTGGTTCAAAAAAGTTGAAGGAGTTTAGCCGAGCTTAATGCCGGAAATGCCCTCTATGGAGCCAGCCACTAGCGCCCGAGCTTTATGCCGGACTGCTTCCGAGGTGGTGCACCACCCCGACTAAGGGCCGATTTTTTCTCAATATTTGTTATTGGTGCAATTTATTCTCTGCCAAGATATATAGCCAGTAGCCCTCAAGGTGTGTATCGGTCTAAAACCCGAGATGCACATGAAGGATGACATAAGACCGCTGATCCTAGTAGCTGCTGAGACTCAGGTTGATCTGCAAAATCGGCCCGAGGATCAAGTCCTAGCTCGGCAGAATACTTCGGGACACAAAAGCGGCATGCTCAGTCCTCAAGACTCAGGTTGGGTACGGCCGACCAACCTGAGGATCAAAATCTCCTCGGAAACTATATTGCACATAAAATTTTCTTCATTGGACAAGCAATGCAGTAGCCCCCGAGACACTGGTCGGGTGGCAACACCAGATCAAGGGATCGATGTGCCCCTTTAATATTTGTAAATAATAAGCCCGAAGCCCAGTAGCCCCCGAGCCTTAATGCGGGCACGGGTGGCCGAATTAAGGATCAATATCCATAGTAAAATCACAAATTATGTGTAATGACTCTATGTATCCAAGTACTTTACGTCATTAATGCTCAGATCCGCATTGTACAAAACTTTGTTGACCGACCATCGGCTTCCACCTCCTTGGCCAGTAGCCGAGGAGTGTTTGTCCTACTATATAAAGCCTTTATGAGGGCAAAGATTTACGACAAACAAGGCAATCTGGCCACACGGTTTTATAAACAAAGGTACGCAGAGAGATATGTTATATTACTGTTTAACAGAAGAAATGTATTCCAAAGAAAATAGTCCCGCTATCGGTTCCTTTCTTTGGGTTGTCATGCTAAGCATGATCATGAAACCTCAGCTCGAATGTAAGAGCAAAATATCGAGGATTTAGTTTGGGAGGCCAGTTAATAGCCCCCGGTAGTGTTCGGCGACAGTCGAGGTCAAGCCGTAAACACTTCGGCCAATGTTATGAATGGCCCGTCATAGTCATCGGATCGCTGACCAGTTTACGCTTATTGTGACAGTCAGTTTTTGGCTTTCTCCACTAAGGTGCTTAACCATGTGAGCTGGAAGCACAATCGCAGTGGTTCTCCCTTTGCACGCCTAGCCGAACAAAACGGAACGTAGGAAGCAAGTGCAGGAGCCGGGCAACCCAACTATTGACCGAAGACACAATTCGAAACCGATGCATATATAGCAATATCTGAGAATGTTTTTGCCGAATCCCTAAAGGTGTCCGGCGTTGCACTGCGAGACTAATGCTGGAAAAGCACAAATAGTTTAAAAGTGCCAAAAAGCTTGGAAAACCAAGAAACGTCAGTAAAAACATGACGTCCGAACAAGATCAAGTGTTCGGTGCCAATCCGAAAATTGGTCTTAGAAAAAAGAAGTGCTTCTGTCGTCCTTTAACATGACACATCCTATCTCAAGACTTCGAGCGGGTCAGCCTACGGCTTCAACCTCCTATCCCAAGGGCGGAGTACTTCTCATTAGGCCAGTTTAGCAGACTAAAGTCTAGTGGCTTTGAGAGAGAAATTAGGCTCCCTGGCTAGTGACCGCACACTCGCGTCGAAAAAATGACTGAGAAGAAGAACACTTATTATAAAACGGCTCAAATAAACTTAAGAGCCCCCAAGTGACTTGGGTAGAAGAATGATTGCATGTACCGAAGTACTTATATCATATCTATGTTCAGCCGAACTTTAAACGTGTCTTAACCGACCGTCGACTTCTCCCTCTTCGGTTAAGGACCGAAAAGTGTTATGTACTCCATTGATCGAGAATATCGATGGTGTTTCCAATAACCAGGCAATCAGGCCATAAGGCTATAACAGACAAAGCACGTTCAGGGAACTTATGCTATATTACTGCGAAGAGTATGAAGCATCTTCGAAGAAAATAGTACCCCCACCGATACCTTTCTTCGGTGCTCATTGTTATTATGAGACTTGTGCAATAGATTTTTTGTACTCATGACTTCCATTGTGTGCCGACCATCATTGAATAACTATAAGAGCGCTAGCTTTCGGCTTCACCTTGTCTGAGGTCCGGCTCGGGTGACCCGATCATGACAATCGCAGAGGTGCTCCCTTTACTCCCTAGCCGAACAATCGGGAACGTAGGGGTAAACACAGGAGCGAGGCAACCCAGCTTGCAAATCGCTTAAGTCAATATGATGCATATTGTGGCGTAATACACGAACAAGGAATGAAGCCGTACAAGTATAATCATATGCAACAAGAAAAGCTTCATAAAGGAAGCCCCCAAGTAAACGGGGTATTTGAATTTATGCGTCACAAACAAAGTTTGGACAAGGAAATTTTTTAGAAGCAACTTTTTTCCAAAAAAGTATAATGCTTGGTCGAACCAAGCACAAGTTAGAAATTAAAGCTTTGAGCATGAAAGCGACTTAGCTGGTTAATGTGTTCGGTATTGATGACGCGGTCCGAGCTTGATGCGGGGCAAGGTTCCATCCCCCAAGCCGGTCCCGAGGTGGCGGAGCGGAGAGCTTGACACGCCGAAGTGGTGACATAGCACGGTCAATGCAGACCGGCAGAGTGACGCCGAAGTCCCCGGATCATTTTCCTGTGCACAAAAAATAGTGCAAACCAGAGATAATAGTAATAATGATAATTTAAAAAAATGTTGCATAATAAATAATTTATGCAAAGTGAGGAATAGAAGAAATATGGCCTGGCGCCGAAGTCAATGTCGATGCAAGGCGTTGGCGTGATGTAGTAAAGGCGTGGCAAAGCCTGAATTCACAGGTCGGTCCGAGCTCTGGATGCGGCGTTCGCCGGACTATGTATGGAAATTGATCGAACCACCACGCGACCATCGTTAATGCGGTCACCATTTGATAGACCTGTGTACAGATGATGGACAAACCAGAGTAATAATTCCTTGGGAAAAATAAACCCAAACAAGCAAAAAACACTAGGATTGATAGCACCTGGTTTATTTGTTGTAGCAATCCGAAGAAAGGTGATTCCCAAAATTGGGACTCGATCCGCACACCCATTGCCTGAATGGCGATAAAGCGACTGTATGTCGATGCTGGCAAAGGTTGGCTCGTCGAGGCAAAGCCCTCGGTCCAGCTAACATGACGGAGCTGGTCGGCTAGTGACGCCGAAGTCTCCGGAGTAGGTTGATGAAGAGATGGCGAAGCCTCCGGTCCAGCCGAGGTGTCGAAGCCTCGATGTCAGCCGATGAGTCGAAGTAGGTCGGCGTGACGGACACCAGCTTGAAGAAGCAATAGTGCGGCCCTGCCAATGCAGGTCGTGACGTGGTCGATGCCGGCTTGATGAAGAGACCATGCGGCAATGCCGGTATGCCCGCTCCGTGTAATCCGTGGGGCGGCGATGCTGGTGATGATTTATCCTTCGCGATGCCGAACTCTTGTTCGGCTTGCCGAGATGATGATCCGAAGAAATTGAGCTTGGCTCAATAAAGTGACAGCGTGTCTAGCGCAGGTCGGCAGCCGTAGAGCAACGTTATCAGGCTGGTTTGACACCAGCGTGATGGTGAAGATCATATTGAAAAAGACTTCAAAATTAGCGGGACGCGTTTGGGAACAAAACACAATACCCCATACAGAACTTCCTACAAAAAGGATGTCCGAAATCCCGTTCATAGAAAAGATGAACTCGGGTCGGATTCGTTTTCGCGCAGAAAACAGATCAGAAAAGTGATGCACTAATCGGAAGGTTCCCGGAGTTTGGACGGTCGGATCGAGCTGAAATTTTGAGAGGTGGTAGATAAAGGAATTCCGCAGCCGATAAACGGTTGGATCTTCCAAAGGACGTCCGAGCTAGAAGCTGGACACCACGCCCTAAACACATCCAAATTCCCGTCCAGATTTGACAGGGCTCCGGTATATCGTGGATTGCCAGAGATTCCTCCATCGGAACTCGAGAAATTTTCCATGGTTGTTGTAGACTCAATTCCGCACAATTCCACCAAAGCAATCGTTAAAGCGATACTCGAGGAGGTGGTGGCAGCAGATACGAGTTCGCTGTCCAGAAAAATAGCACGGTCGCTTGAGGGCAATGTTGACGTTGAGCCCCCGAGCTCCATGGATGATTCCTCCGTGATCTTGATAGAGATCGGAGTTGATGTTTGATGAAGGCCCTCGTCCGAACATGGTGATCCGAACACGGGGCGCAATTCTTGGTCGAACCAAGGTGACCAGTCGAGCTGGTGACGAAGATGCCGAAGTCGCAGTTGATCTGCAGGCGAGCCATCGATCCTTTTGTCGATCACACAGCGGAACTCTCAATGAAAGCACCAATGTCGGTGTCAAAACCGGCGGATCTCGGGTAGGGGGTCCCGAACTGTGCGTCAAGGCCGGATGGTAACAGGAGACAAGGGACACGATGTTTTTACCCAGGTTCGGGCCCTCTCGATGGAGGTAATACCCTACTCCTGCTTGATTAATATTGATGATATGGGTAGTACAAGAGTAGATCTACCACGAGATCAAGGAGGCTAAACCCTAGAAGCTAGCCTATGGTATGATTGTTGTATATATTGTCTCCCTATCGACTAGCCTGGCCTCGGTTTATATAATACACCGGAGGCCTAGGATAACAAGAGTCCTAGCCGAATACGCCGGTGGGGAGAAGTTCCTTGTTTTGATCGCCAAGTCTTGTGGAATCTTCCTTGTATGCGGCAGCCGTCCGAACTGGCCCATGAGTATACGGCCACGGGGGTCCTCGGCCCAATCTAATATATCAGGAGACGACGTGGTGAGTACCCCCTAGTCCAGTACACCGTTAGTCCTTGTGAAGTCATTGTATGATTGCACTATATTTTGTCTTCACTGAGTGACTTCATGTTTTGTTTGGCTTCATAATATCTTCCTACCTGATCCTTACTACATTGCTGTTATTAGTCATTATGCTTTCACTCCATTGAATACTTGACTATGGTTTGCTTAGTGTAGTCTACCTTCCGCTACATGGTAATAGGTTTATTTCTATCGTTTGTCTTCATAACTTCCACGTTTTGAAGACTTTCATAAAAATCGCCTATTCACCCCCCCTCTAGTCGATATAACGCACTTTCAAGAAGCCAAATGTCAGTTACTTCAGAGTATTTGGTGCCAGATGCTGGATCAAGGATCCACATCACACTTCAAAATTTGCACCAAAAGCACATGAAGGTTTTATGCTTGGATAAGGAAAGGATTCGCACTCCTACAGAATCTTCAACCTCTTTCACTATAAAGTGGTTGAAACTGTGGATGTGCGGTTCGATGAGACCAATGGCTCGCAAAGAGAGCACCTGCCAAATGTGCTAGATGAAGTTCCATCCAGTGAATCAATCAGACTTATGGAAACTGGAGAAATCATACCATCTGAAGCTCAGCCTGAAGAGGAACTTATCATCTCCGCACCTGATCAACCTGAAGACAATGCTCAGCCTGAAGACAATCCTTCTAACGATGAAAATGATTAGCAAGAGCAAAATCTTCGTCCTGTACATCCTCGTGTTGCAAATGAAGTGCAGATTGAGAGAATAATTGATAGCATCAATGCACCAGGTCCAAACACTCGTTCAAGGGCAACACAGCTAGCAAATTTCTATGGGCACTTCGCATTTGTCTCAATATCTGAACCCAAGAAAGTTGATGAAGCCTTCATGGAACCTGAATGGATTCAAGCTATGCAAGAAGAGCTTCAACAGTTTGAGTTGAATAATGTATGGGAACTGATAAAGCGTCCTGATCCTCGCAAGCACAATATAATAGGCACCAAATGGATATATCGCAACAAGCAAGATGAGCATGGTCAAGTTGTTAGAAACAAAGCTCGTCTTGTTGCTCAAGGATACACTCAAGTTGAAGGGATTGACTTCGATGAAACATTTGCTCATGTGGCTAGGCTTGAAGCCATACGCATACTGCTGGCCTATGCAAATCATCATAACATTCTTCTGTATCAAATGGATGTGAAGAGCGCTTTTCTCAATGGCAAGATTGAAGAAGAAGTGTATGTTGCACAACCGCCTGGCTTTGAAGATCCAAAACATCCTGACATGGTGTACAAGCTCAACAAGGCACTGTATGGCCTCAAACAAGCCCCTCAGGCTTGGTATGACACACTCAAAGACTTCCTGAAGAGCAAAGGCTTCAAACATGGTTCCCTCGACCCCACTCTCTTCACGAAGACATATGATGGTGAACTGTTTGTGTGCCAAATATATGTGGATGACATTATCTTCGGCTGCACCAATCAGAAATACAGTGAAGAGTTTGGATATATGTTGCAAGAGCAATATCAGATGTCCATGATGGGTGAGCTGAAGTTCTTCCTTGGTCTTCAAATACGTCAGCAACGTAACGACATCTTTATATCTCAAGAGAAATACCTCAAAGATTGCCTAAAGAAATTTGGGATGCAAGATTGCAAAGGCTTCACGACGCCAATGCCAGCCAAGCATCATCTGGGTCCCGACGATAATGGTAAAGAGTTCGATCAAAAGGTATACTGCTCCATGATTGGTTCCTTACTTTATTTATGTGCATCGAGGCCAGATATCATGCTTAGTGTTTGCATGTGTGCCCGGTTCCAAGTGGCACCAAAGGAATCGCATCACTTAGCAGTGAAGCGAATTCTTTGATATTTGGCTTACACCCCAACACTAGGATTATGGTATCCAAAGGGCTCAGAGTTTGATCTAGTTGGATTCTCAGATGCTGATTATGTTGGTGACAAGGTGGATCGCAAGTCTACATCAGGCACATGTCATTTTCTGGGACGATCACTTGTATGTTGGTCTTCAAAGAAGCAGAACTGTGTATCTCTCTTCACTGTTGAATCTGAATACATTGCTGCTGGATCTTGCTGCGCTCAGCTTCTCTGGATGAAGCAAACACCCAAAGACTATGGCATTCATATGAAGCAAGTGCCACTCTACTGCGACAACGAAAGCGCCATCAAGATTGCCAACAACCCAGTTCAGCACTCAAAGACAAAGCACATTGAAATTCGTCATCACTTTCTCAGAGATCATGTTATGAAGGAAGATATTGATATCATACACATCAACACTGAAGAGCAATTGGCAGATATCTTCACCAAGCCCTTGGATGAGAAGAGGTTTTGCAAGTTACGGTGTGAGCTAAATATCTTGGAATCCTCAAATGTCCTATGATCAGGCACACATCCTAACACTTATGCATGTTGATGACTTAGATGTGCAACACACGAAGTAAAGTATATCTTCAATCAATGAAGACTTACATTCTGAGCGTGAATACATTAATGTGGAATTTGACTTCGAAGCGCCACGATAATTGTGCGCCGTGTCTGGGTCTAATACTTCCTATACGGTGGGTAACGCCACCACCAAATTCTTCTGTTTGAAGTGTTTTACCCATGGTGTTACATTTGTTATGTCTTCACATTAGGTTTGTCTTCAATTTCAACTTGTCTTCATGATTATCTTCACTATGTTGACTTGATTGTCTTCTGATATATACATACTAGTGTTCTATCCTCTACAGCATTCACTTATAGCTACGACTTCCTTGTTGAATCTTTTTGAACTAAGTGAATGTGATCGGACCCTAATCTCTCTATGCTTTCTATCTTAAACTCTATCTGTCCAAATCATATGCATTCTATTGAAACTGTCGAATGTCTTCTCTGTGTCCTTGTCAGCAGAAGATACAGAGACAAACATTAAGTCCGTTTTCAATGCTAATTCCTTCACCTGAAACCCGGAGAAGTGGGAACGACAACCCGACAATCCAGGCGTGCGTGGGAACGTGGAACAACCTCTGATATGTTGCATGATATCCACATGTCCTTCAGATGTGAATCGCCAGGGGCACCTGTGTAATAACACTGTGCCGTCCCTATCCCTACAAATACACGCCTCACCACAGTCATTATCTCTTCTTCCACTCTCGCACAAACCCTAGCGCCACCGCTAGCCCTCGACGATGCCGGCGACGAAGCGCTTAGCTGCCGCGACCTCACCGACACCGTCTTCACGCCGGCCGCGGACATCGTCTTCTCCGCCGTCGCCATAGGTGTCCTCCGTCGCCAAGTTAGGGCACGGACGATCGAACTGCTTGGCCTCCTCTCTCACTCCGTCTAGCAGTTCTTCGTGTGGTAAATAAAACTTCCTTTTTACGGCCCCTTTGATCCTATAGATTCATCACTTTCTACCACAAGCAGTTTCTGTTCACACAAGTTGGATCTATTTCATACTGCATCTCATAATATGCCTAGTATGTTCATTTATGCTTCACAAAGTAGTTAGATTCCTCACTTGTACTTATTCGTGGATTCGTACAAATCTGGAACCAACTCTCTATCTATGAGTGAATGTCTTCGCACTATGAGGTCAATGTCTTCTAAACTGATTTATCTTCAAAATCTTCTGAGAATGCATATGACCTCTTCCCCTTCCCTCGCACCTTAACGCTGTCACAGGTACATGTCTGTGGGAGAATCCCTTGGTTCTCATAGTCTGCATTCATTTGCAGAATTCTTACAACATCATATAAATTCTCCCGAAGCCAGTTCCTGTTTGACCAGCAAGCGGAAGCCTTTGAAACCTTTGAACATGTTGAAGCCGTTCAGTTTGAAGTTCATGGCTACAGACAAATCAGCAAGGAAGGGTGGTAGACAGCATCGAGGGGGAACATCAAGAGATCTTCCTGATGACCTCTCAGAGTTGTACAAGACAGATCCAGAAGAGGATTACAACCAGCGCAAGACACGAATCCAATGGATTCGAAGATACTGGGCCGAGCAATGGTTCAAGTACAGGTTTGTGACCCAACAATATGCTGAGAAGAATGCCATCAAGTGACCATGGGGAGACATCCTATACAGAAATATTCAACCCAGGTCCAGAGATGAAGCCATTGAACAAGGCTTCTATCCCTGCATGGTCCGTGGACCACAGCCTGCAGATGCAGACCCATCGTCATTGCTATGGTGTCGTGACGACAATTTATTCAAGCGCAACTTCCAGTTTGCCAAGAACTCGGCTAAGCAAAACAAGAAGTCATTGGGACTAGACTTCAACCCTGGTCCTTCTGCTCCCCGTGCCGATGGCACCCGCGAAGCTGAACCCAATCTTGTTGGGCCCTTCTACAACCTGGAAGGTCTCATCACTCATATCATGGTTCAAGGGACAGCCGTGGATGAGCCTGCAGATGACGCTGAATCTAATGAAGCGCCTGCACCACCAAAGCCAAAGAAACTGAAAAAGCCTAAAGCTTCAAAGCCTGCTCCTGCACCAAAAGGTCCTACAGGCGAAGCCTCTGGCCACTGCACCTCCTAAACACAGTCTGCAGTCTAAAGATTTGTCACGCATATCCAAGCCCTCCAGAGTGAAGATGCCCTTGCAACCCACTAACCAAGAACTGACTGCTACTGCTATTCTGCGCAATGATGCCATTGATTTGTCCAGCAATGAAGATCTTGCAGATGACGCTCTTGAGCAACTGATTAAGAAGCAGAAATCTTCAATGATTTGCCTCTCTTTGACGTGGCAATCATCCACAACTTCATTGATGAGTGGTTTGAAACCCCCAATCTCAGCTTTGATGATCTGCAACTTCCAATTGGCCTCAGCGTCTCTTTCACTGGCGCCATTGCTTCTGAGCTACCTCTAGCTCAGTGCATCATTGAACTGAAGCAAAAGATCGACTATGAGAAAGCTCAGTTCAAGCAGCACATGGCAGAGCTCAGCGTGCAAGATGTTAAGAACTTCAAGATTATGCTGCACGAGCTCAAGGAAGCCTTTCTCAAGAAACACGAAGAAGCTAAAGGTTCTCGTGAGCGCATGAAGAGTCTGGCTGACAAGTGCGTGCAAGCCGACAATGAAGCTGAAAAGTGCAAGGCTCTTGGGCGTCCTGGCATCGATCCCAGGATGGCTGCAAAGAAGAAGAAGCCAGCTGTGGCCGAACCCGAAGCAACAAGGCAGGAAGCACATCCCATTGTCTTCCCAGCCAGTATGACATGCTCGAAGCCTAAGGTCCCCATAGTGGCTTCAGAATTAAAGAAGACAAGGGCTACCGAGGCTGAAGCCAGAAAGAGGAAACATCCTGAAGCTTCTGATGTCGCTCCCTCCAAGAAGAAGCGCAAAACCAAGAAATATCGGGATGCTCCCACAGAGCCCCTTATTGTTGAGCCCATCTCGGTTGCTCGTCCTGCCTCTTCGCATGAAGAACGATGGATGGTAATTCATGAGCCTGCTTCCACAGAGGCTCCTGAAGCTGAAGACATTCCAGCAGTTAACCCCACCACTGCTGAAGACATTGGTCACCATGACAATGTTGAAGATGATGAAGTCCTTCCTCAGATCGAGCACCAATTGGTATCATCGCCTGTGCTTACGCATAGCGAACTCATCAGTATTGGTCGTCCTCTGACGCCAACAGCTCAGGATGCATCATGGGCTGATCACCCACAGAGACAAGACACTCCAAGCTCTCCCCAACCGCAAGCTGCCCCATCAGTGCAAGATGCTGATGACTTTGAGGCCCAGCACACTCCATCTCCACAAGCGTCGCCCGCATTACGCAGGCTTCGCAAAGGACCCAGGCTCCAATTCACTCCCACAATGCACGTATCTATATCTGAAGCCAAAATGGCTGAAGATATTCCGGCTGCATCAGCCGATGAAGAAGATGAAGAAGAAGCCCCAAGAGTTACAAGAGTTGCTACACCCCCATCTCACCAAGATGTTGTTCTCGAGGAGAACGTGACCGACCCTCCAGCTTCTGAAGTGGAGGTCAACAACCCTGAGGCGGCCACCAATATCGCCGCTGAAGCCAATGACGTTGTTATGGCTGAAGCCAGTACGGCGCCAGGAGCCAATGTGGCACCAGAAGTCAATGCAACACCTGAAGTCCAAGCACCTGAAGCACATGTGGCCCCTGAAGCCCATGAAGACAATGCCAATGCCCCGGTTCCCCCTCCAAGACCTCACACAATGGAGCTGGCATTTGATCGTGGTCAGCCAGTTATGGTTCGCTGGCCCATTCTGACTCCTCCGCCTGCTGCTGGTCCATAATTTGAGTACCACGTTGAGCACAGGCCACAAGTCCCAAAGCCCAAGCCAAGACTTCCACGATTCCTAGGCACTGCCACTTCACCTGGGGTCTTCAATGCGAATGGCTTCGTGGCACATAATACCTTCTTCAACAGCTCCAAGAACCCTTATACCAGACCGCGCATTTCCTCAGATCGGTTCTGGAGCTATCAGCAGTGCAGCTACTATTCTTGTGTCCTATACAATCAAGGGCGCATATTTCTACATATGCACCTTGACTCTGAAGCTATAGCTGGACTGCCCTGCCTTGAAGAAGCATTGGATTGTTTCAGAGATGCTGGTCTGTTGCAGTTCATCACTGACAAGGAGCACTGGAACGAAGAATTGCTGCTTCAATTCTATGCCACTCTTCATATTCGAGGCTACAACAGGGATCCGAAGACTTGGGTCCTTGAGTGGATGACAGGCAATGTCCATCATGAAGCTAAAGCTCTTGATATCATTGAGCTCACAGGCCTGCACACTCCTGGTGAATACTATGAACCAGGTTGTCAACAACATCAAAATGCCTTGGAAAGCATCTTTCAGAAGCCAGAACCCAACATGAGTCAAATGCTGAGCATGATGAAGCCTCTGCCTCACGATGTTGAATACCCATCTGAGTTCTTTGTTGAAGACCTAGAGTACCTGACTCGCACCATTTACCACATCATCAGGAAGACTCTATGGCCTATCAAAGGACACTCATCTACAGCGAAGCTTGAAGGAGCAATGAACACTTTGGTTTTCTATATCTTCAACGGCATCAGCTTCAATGCTCAAGACTTCTTCATCAGGCAGTTGGCTGCGTCTGGCTCCGACATCTTTGGGTTAAAATTCTATGCTCCATGGGTCATGCGTCTCATCAAGCGTCACTCAGCCTTCAACTCTCAGCCGTCTACGCGCAATCATCTTATATGCTTGCCCGAGGTTGATCTTTCAATTGAAGCCATTTACCCAGAGCCTGCCAAGGATCCCATTTATCTTCACAATGCTGATCACCAAAGCTTCACCCAGCCCGTTGAAGGAATTCCAGCAGTGTCTCGTGTTTATCCCCTTGTTGGAAACACACGTGCCCCTCGTGCTCAAACTGATGCCACTGGTAGCAGCATTGCGCAAAGGCCTCGACGACGATCTCATGTCCTAAATGACTGAGAGATTCTAGTCACGCTGCATCAGAAATAGGACAAATATCACGACTGGCTTAAGCATCAGATGCAAAGCCTCTTGGTGGATGTCAACCGCATTCGCAATCTTGCCACCAAGAATGCTTTGTCACTCATAAAACATGTCAGTGGTCGTGGAAGAGTTTGACCCTACTCAGTGCTGAAGCTGATCTGCATGACGATGGCTTCACCGAACACTTCAAGTTTGACTCAACTCCTCCCAGAAATGCTCACTTGCGTCGGACTCCCTCACTTGAAGACTCTGAATACTCGTCCTCAGCAGTGACCGTAAATGCCAGAGCCATCGATGACCAAGATGATGCAACTTCACCTTCTCCAACTTCAGCGCGTGTCGACACTGCACCAAGTTCCTCTGCACCACCGAATCTCAACAACGACCCTGCTGCCTCACCTGCACCTCATGGGAACGAGTAGGCGCTCTATGTCTTCAAACCTTTTTGGTCCTCACTGACAAAAGGGGGAGAAGCATATGAGTTGATAGTCTTCAAGCGGGTCCATATGGGTGGTTAATTTACTTTTTGCTACTTTTGTCAAGTGCTTACAACTCTCGTTTTCGATACATTTGGTTCTTTGAGTTGTAACACTTAAACTCGATGGCCGTCTGCTACTTATTTTCTATTCTATGATGCGATGATAAATTCCGCATGTGCGATGATAAATTCCGCACTTAGATCATTTTGCAGACGTCCATTTTTCATTATGCATGTCATTATCTCTGTTGCATCATATCTTGCATAATGACTTGTCATCATAAGTTGAAGAGGATCTCCACAAGTACAACCTGCCATGTGCATTTGCATTCCAAAAGCAAATTACTTATATGCACATTTTCAGGGGGAGCCCTTGCAACTTATGAAGACAATACCCTGTCCTTTACAATTTCACATATTTTATTCCCCGTTGAAAACTTCAACCAGTTTGTCATCAATCACCAAAAAGGGGGAGATTGTAAGTGCATCTAGTGCCACCCCTAGTTGGTTATGGAGTATTGACGACAAACCTGGTTGAGGGACTAATGTGTTTGTGAGAATTGCAGGATAACACAGGTAGAAGTCCCTCATTGATTCGGTTTTCCTACCAGAGATGACCCCTAAAAATGAATGAAGACATTCAAGTCAAAGGTGGTATGTGAAGACATTCACATTGAAGACTATGACAAGAGAAGACATCGCATGAAGACTATGGAGCGCGAAGACTTAGTTGTTTCGTCGTTCTTTTTCTTCTTTGTTGAGTCATAGGAACCACCGTACTATTAAGTGCGGTCCAAGTGAACCAGTCAGAATGACTGAAGTGATGCTTAACCAAATCCTATGTCTTTGAGTGAAGACTATGAGAGAAAATCTTGTCCAGAGTTGGATAAGTCAGCTTTGCTTGTAGCCCAAGTAAAGTTGCCGTGTGTGTTTGAAATCTGACCGTTGGAACACGTGTCAGTTCCTTAGTGACCAAGTGTCATTTCGGACAAATCAGGTCGGGTTTCCTAGTGGCTATAAATAGCCCACCCTCTACAACCATAAACGGTTGGCTGCTCAGAGTTAGTGCACGGCTTTTGTCGTTTGAGAGCAACCCACCTCGAAGCCTTTGAGAGAGAATTCCTTGCGAGGATAAAACCCTAAACACCCAGAGCCAAAGAGTGTTAGGCATCACTTAAGTCTTCCTGTCTGTGTGATCTGAAGACTTATTACACTTGAGGACTGTGAATCCTCCAGCCGGTTAGGCGTCGCGTTCTGAGCATCCAAGAGTCATTGTGGATCGCCAGTGAATGAAGTCTGTGAAGGTTTGGAAGTCTACCTTGAATACTTACCAGAGTGATTGGGCGAGGACTGGGTGTCCTTAGCTCAAGGGGAATAAGGTGAAGACGAGGTCTTCTGAGTTGAATCTCAGCCTCCCTAACCAGACGTACAGTTGTCACAACAGCTGGAACTGGTCCAACAAATCATTGTCTTCAACGAGTCACTGGTTTCATCCTTCCCTTCCCTTTACTTACTGTTGGTCCTTGTGAAGTCATTGTATGATTGCTTTATCTTTTGTCTTTACTGAGTGACTGCTTGTTCTGATTGGCTTCACATTTCCTACCTGATCTTTACTGCCTAGCTGCTATTAGTCATTGTGCTTTCACTCCATTGAATACTTGACTATGGTTTGCCTAGTGTAGTCTACCTTCCGCTGCATGGTATAGGTTTATTTCTATCGTTTGTCTTCGAAACTTCCATGTTTTGAAGACTTTCATAAAAACCGCCTATTCACCCCCCTCTAGTCGATCACTAGCACTTTCAGCAGGTGATGCACGGTGGCTCTGGTGGAGGTGTCATTTTTAGTCTGTTGCTGTTGGATCGAAGGTGATGCAGCAGTAGCGGGAGACATGCGGTATGGTACGTCTTTATCTTCCCTTGTCTTCTCTAGAGGTATCCGACTATAGAGGCGCCGGTAGAGGATAAGGGCAGATGGTACAGACGACTTCAATGACGAGTTTATGCACTTCGGTGGGAACACAAGATCTCTTATCGAGCTATGTTGACGCGTGCCTGCATTGTGTCCTTGCTGAAGGTGGTGGACTAAAGCTTGGATTTGGGGATGAGAATCCCGAGTTAAACCCTATGGTGGACTCGCCATCATCGGCGCACATGCGGCTATTCATTCTTGAAGGCGTAGCCTAGGAGTTGTGTAATTTTCGTTTCTGATGTGTCTTGTAACATATGGCTAGTGGCTATTCGGGGGAGTTACTGTCGCGAGGTATACAAACTTAGGGTTTGTTTTCTGCTTTATTTTTAGGTCAAGGTTGTTCGGCTGCTGGAATTTTTTTATTAATAAAATATGGCTGCATCTTTCTGATGGAAAGGCCGGGGATCATCCTCCTTTTCTAAAAAAGAAAATCTATAGGAAGTGAATCTTTTCCTCAGTGAGTGCACACTTGGTGGGAGAGTATATATGCACCCCCCCCCTTCATTTCTGGGGTTAGAGAAGATGAAAATGCTTTGAGAGTCAAGTGCCTCCTCTTATTCAAGGCCTCTCTTTGGGAGATAAATAAGATCAATACCTCCACTTTGTTGGGGATGAACAAGACCTCTGATTTGGGATGGACTCCTCCTTTGTTTTTTCTCTTTCTTTGGATTTGAATTGGATCGATTGACAAATCAGGTGGATTTCAGCTGTAAGAGTCTTATTGACTAGAGTTCCTTTCCAAAGGCGAGCGCATTTGATGTGTGGTGTTCGTTTGTGTTTCGTCGGGTAGTACTCACTGACTATCCTTCGCCAATTCTTGCGGATCAAACAAACCCCTTGTGTCACAAGGTTTGCACTACACCAGTGACATGATGGCACATCTATTAAGATCATGACTCACACTTGACTGATGGATATTCATAATTGATTATGGACCCTCACCTGCTCAGGACAGTCCCATTACAGATTTTTTGGAGGGGGACACGCTTGACCCAGCGCAAAAACAGAACATAAATATTCTAAATTTCCTGAAGACCAAAAGCAGAACGAACATTCAAAACTGTCACAAGTACGTTTATACAACTTCTGCGGTAGAGATGCCACTCGCTCTTCCAGTATCATAGACACGCCCTATGCCTTAGAGGGGTCTTCACCGAATATTGCCAGATGTGCACGGTGCCCGTTTAAAAAAAATCTGTACAGCTCAAAAAAAAATCCGAAACTTGTTGTAAACACACGCACACACGCGCACACACACACACACTACATATGCGCAAAAATTCATAACATTTTGTTTTCCCACATGGCGTACAAAATAAAGACAAATATGTTTTTTCAAATTGGTTGGAATTTTTTGTTTTTGGGCCGGAATTTTGTTTTTTTTCACAATTACATATTACATTTTTTCAAAAAAAAATCCATAGATCCGTACTGAATACATACAAGTTTCCAAAGAATTATTTTAAACTTTTCAAATATGGTTTTTGCTTTTTTCAGAAAAACTTCACACTCGGGTCTTCACTGGTTACCCATATGGGGTTAATGATAACCTCATAGTCTTGCATATGTATATGATACTAAAAGGGGACGCGCCCTTGGTCACGATGGTCCTCTTCAGAATTTTCAGCAATTCCAAACTTTCAAAAATTTGAACATTTGAAATTCCAACCTGATTACTCAGAGTCACATGAACGTGCCTGCAGGAGAGAGAAGCTGGGATAGAATATCAGGCCAACTCCACCGCGCGACTCTATCCTGTTCGGCCCCGTCCGTTTGGAGTAAAACGGACAAAGGAGGCGGCCCAGCACGCAACGGCCTGGACACATCTTGTCCGTTTTGTGTCCGGGCCGACCCATTTCGAGCGCAAACTTGCGCCGGATTTGGGTCGCGACGGACACCAAACGGACGCGCGCCTCGTCCGCATCGTGGCCGCGTGGCAGGCGGCCACCTACCTCCCATCCGCCCACATCAATGCAAACGAGCGGGCGGCCCCACCTGTCATCCGCACGTCGAACGGTCGCCATCCTTCTTCAAGTGAGAAGCATGGACGGGTCGTTGTCCACACTGCCCCACGCCATCCCGCGGCCTCCTCGAAACCCGACAGCCCCAGTCCCAAACCCTAGCCAACACCTCGCCGGCCGACCGTCCGCAGCCATGGGCCTCTGGAACTACGGCCGCAAAGGCAAGCACGACCGCGAGGCTGGTTCCTCGTCGGGACGCCGCCGCAAGCCCGCATCGCCATCGCCACCACGCTGGGCCCCCGCGCCGCCTGCCTTCTCCATCGCGCGTCGGTGTGCCGCCGTTATTGGGAGACGAGGACGCCACTCCCCTGGAGCGACGTCCATCTCCCCAATAACTGGCATCTCTCCGCCGACCGGGTCCCGATACCGCCAGTCCCGACGAGTGGCCGTGCGCGCGACAAGGAGATCGAGCGCCGCCGCCGCCTCCTCCCCGACGACCTCTTCTACGACCCCAGGTACGCCCCCGACTCCGGACTCTGGGACACCTAGTTTCGTGACGAGCACGACACTAGGCGCGCGTCATTCTTCGCCGGCACCTCGACGAGGCCGCGGCGGCCACGACAGGAGCGCGCAACACCTGCTCCCCAGGAGCGCGGGCGTAGGCGGGTGCGCGGCGTCACGCCCACGCCGTCGCCTTCCCCGTCTTCATCGGCACCTCCCCTCCTCGCATGACAGCGAAGGAGGAGGCCCGTCTCCTGCAGCGTGTCATGGACGACTCCATGAACACGCACGACGAGCGGCAGTGGGACGCCCTGGAGAAGACCATGGCCCTCTCTGCCGCCGGGACGTCGCCTTCCCGGAGCTGCAGATGGCGGCCGTCATGGAGGAGGCGATGGAGGAGGACCCACCGTCCGTGTTCCAGCTGTTGGAAATATGCCCTAGAGGCAATAATAAATTGGTTATTATTATATTTCCTTGTTCATGATAATCGTTTATTATCCATGCTAGAATTGTATTCATAGGAAACTCAGATACATGTGTGGATACATAGACAACACCATGTCCCTAGTAAGCCTCTAGTTAACTAGCTCGTTGATCAATAGATGGTGACGGTTTCCTGACCATGGACATTGGATGTCGTTGATAACGGGATCACATCATTAGGAGAATGATGTGATGAACAAGACCCAATCCTAAGCATAGCACAAGATCATGTAGTTCGCATGCTAAAGCTTTTCTAATGTCAAGTATCATTTCCTTAGACCATGAGATTGTGCAACTCCCGGATACCGTAGGAATACTTTGGGTGTGCCAAAGATCACAACGTAATTTGGCAGCTATAAAGGTACACTACAGGTATCTCCGAAAGTGTCTGTTGGGTTGGCACGAATCGAGACTGGGATTTGTCACTCCGTGTAAATGGAGAGGTATCTCTGGGCCCACTCGGTAGGACATCATCATAATGTGCACAATGTGATCAAGGAGTTGATCACGGGATGATGTGTTATGGAACGAGTAAAGAGACTTGCCAGTAACGATATTGAACAAGGTATCGGGATACCGATGATCGAATCTCGGGCAAGTATCGTACCGCTAGACAAAGGGAATTATATACGGGATTGAGTAAGTCCTTGACATCGTGCTTCATCCGATGAGATCATCATGGAACATGTGGGAGCCAACATGGGTATCCAGATCCCGCTGTTGGTTATTGACCGGAGAGTTATCTCGGTCATGTCTGCATGGTTCCCGAACCCATAGGGTCTACACATTTAAGGTTCGATGACGCTAGGGTTATAAGGAATAGATATACGTGGTTACCGAATGTTGTTCGGAGTCCCGGATGAGATCCCGGACATCACGTGGAGTTCCGGAATGGTCCGGAAGTAAAGATTTATATATGGGAAGTCCTGTTTTGGTCACCGGAAAGGTTATGGGGTTTATCGGTAACGTACCGGGACCACCGGGAGGGTCCCGGGGGTCCACCAAGTGGAGCCACAAGCCCCGGAGGGCTGCATGGGCCAAGTGTGGGAGGGGACCAGCCCCAGGTGGGCTGGTGCCCCCCCCCCACAAGAGCCCAAGGCGCCTAAGGGGAGGAAGGGGGGCAAACCCTAAGGGCAGATGGGCCTTAGGGCCCATGCCTGGTGCGCCTCCCGCTCCCCTCCACCTGGGCGCCACCTAGATGGGATCTGGGGGCTGCCGCCACCCCTAGGGAGGGAACCCTAGGTGGGGGCGCAGCCCCTCCCCTCCCTCTATATATACTTGAGGTTTGGGCTGCTCAAGACACACGAGTTCCCCTCCTTCTTGGCGCAGCCCTACCCCTCTCCCTCCTCGTCTCTTGCGGTGCTTGGCGAAGCCCTGCTGGAGTACCACGCTCCTCCACCACCACCACGCCGTTGTGCTACTGCTGGATGGAGTCTTCCTCAACCTCTCCCTCTCTTCTTGCTGGATCAAGGCATGGGAGACGTCATCGGGCTGTACGTGTGTTGAACGCGGAGGTGCCGTCCGTTCGGCACTAGGATCTCCGGTGATTTGGATCACGACGAGTACGAATCCTTCAACCCTATTCTCTTGAACGCTTCCGCTTAGCGATCTACAAGGGTATGTAGATGCACTCTCCTTCCCCTCGTTGCTGGTTTCTCCATAGATAGATCTTGGTGACACGTAGGAAATTTTTGGATTTCTGCTATGTTGACCAACAGTGGCATCATGAGCTAGGTCTATGCGTAGTTTCTGTGCACGAGTAGAACACAAAACAGTTGTGGGCGTTGATTTTGTCAATTTACTTGCCGTTACTAGTCTTATCTTGATTCGGCGGCATCGTGGGATGAAGCGGCCCGGACCGACCTTACACGTACTCTTACGTGAGACTGGTTCCACCGACTGACATGCACTAGTTGCATAAGGTGGCTAGCGGGTGTCTGTCTCTCCCACTTTAGTCGGATCGAATTCGATGAAAAGGGTCCTTATGAAGGGTAAATAGCAATTGGCATATCACGTTGTGGTTTTTGCGTAGGTAAGAAACGTTCTTGCTAGAAACCCATAGCAGCCACGTAAAACATGGAAACAACAATTAGAGGACGTCTAACTTGTTTTTGCAGGGTATGCTATGTGATGTGATATGGCCAAGAAGAATGTGATGAATGATATGTGATGTATGAGATGATCATGTTCTTGTAATAGGAATCACGACTTGCATGTCGATGAGTATGACAGCCGGCAGGAGCCATAGGAGTTGTCTTAATTTATTTATGACCTGCGTGTCAACATAAACATCATGTAATTACTTTACTTTATTGCTAACCGTTAGCTATAGTAGTAGAAGTAATAGTTGGCAAGACAACTTCATGAAGACACGATGATGGAGATCATGATGATGGAGATCATGGTGTCATGCCGGTGACGATGACGATCAAGGAGCCCCGAAGATGGAGATCAAAAGGAGCAATATGATATTGGCCATATCATGTCACTATTTGATTGCATGTGATGTTTATCATGTTTATACATCTTATTTGCTTAGAACGACGGTAGTAAATAAGATGATCCCTCTTTAAAATTTCAAGAAAGTGTTCCCCCTAACTGTGCACCGTTGCAAAAGTTCGTCGTTTCGAAGCACCACGTGATGATCGGGTGCGATAGATTCTTACGTTCGAATACAACGGGTGTTGACGAGCCTAGCATGTACAGACATGGCCTCGGAACACATGCGAAACACTTAGGTTAACTTGACGAGCCTGGCATGTACAGACATGGCCTCGGAACACAAGAGACCGAAAGGTCGAGCATGAGTCGTATGGTAGATACGATCAACATGAAGATGTTCACCGATGATGACTAGTCCATCTCACGTGATGATCGGACACGACCTAGTTGACTCGGATCATGTAATCACTTAGATGACTAGAGGGATGTCTATCTAAGTGGGAGTTCATAAGATGAACTTAATTATCCTGAACATAGTCAAAAAGTCTTCGCAAATTATGTCATGGCTCGCGCTTCAGTTCTACTGTTTATATATGTTCCTAGAGAAAATTTAGTTGAAAGTTGATAGTAGCAATTATGCGGACTAGGTCCGTAAACTGAGGATTGTCCTCATTGCTTCATAGAAGGCTTATGTCCTTAATGCACCGCTCAGTGTGCTGAACCTCGAACGTCGTCTGTGGATGTTGCGAACATCTGACATACACATTTTGATAACTACATGATAGTTCAGTTAAACGGTTTAGAGTTGAGGCACCAAAGACGTTTTGAAACGTCGCGAAACATATGAGATGTTTCGAGGGCTGAAATTGGGATTTCAGGCTCGTGCCCACGTCAAGAGGTATAAGACCTCCCACGATTTTCTTAGCCCACAAACTAAGGGAGAAAAGCTCAATTGTTGAGCTTGTGCTCAGATTGTTTGAGTACAACAATCATTTGAATCGAGTGGGAGTTGATCTTCCAGATGAGATAGTGATGTTTCTCCGAAGTCATTACCACCAAGCTGCTAGAGCTTCGTGATGAACTATAATATATCAGGGACATATATGATGATCCTTGAGATATTCACGATATTTGACACCACAAAAGTAGAAATCAAGAAGGAGCATTAATTGTTGATGGTTGGTGAAACCACTAGTTTCAAGAAGGGCAAGGGCAAAAAAAAGGGATACTTCATGAAACGGCAATTCAGCTGCTGCTCTAGTGAAGAAACCCAAGGTTGAACCCAAACCCGAGACTAAGTGCTTCTGTAATAAGGGGAACAGCAACTGGAGCAGAATTACCCTAGATACTTGGTAGATGAGAAGGCTGGCAAGGTCGATAGAAGTATATTGGATGTACATTGTGTTAATGTGTACTTTACTAGTACTCCTAGTAGCACCATGGTATTAGATACCGGTTCGGTTGCTAAATGTTAGTAAACTCGAAATAAAAGGCTGCGGAGTAAACGGAGACTAGCTAAAGGTGAGCTGGCAATATGTGTTGGAAGTTTTTCCAAGCTTGATGTGATCAAGCATCGCACGCTCCCTCTACCATCGAGATTGGTGTTTGCATTGAGCATAGACATGATTGGATTATGTCTATCGCAATACAGTTATTCATTTAAGGAGAATAATGGTTACTCTATTTATTTGAATAATACCTTTAATGGTCTTGCACCTAAAACGAATGGTTTGTTGAATCTCGATCGTAGTGATACACATGTTCATGCCAAAAGATATAAGATAGTAATGATAGTACCACCTACTTGTGGCACTGCCACGTAAGTCATATCGGTATAAAACGCATGAAGAAGCTCCATGTTGATGGATCTTTGGGCTCACTCGTTTTTGAAAAGTTTGAGACATGCGAACCATGTCTGTTGGTGTATATGCATGAAGAAACTCCATGCAAATGGACCGTTTGGACTCACTTGATTTTGAATCACTTGAGACATGCAAATCATACCACATGGGCAAGCTGACTGAAAGCCTCGTTTTCAGTAAAATGGAACTAGAAAGCAACTTGTTGGAAGTAATACATTTTGATGTGTGCAGTCCAATGAGTGTTGAGGCGAGTAGTGGATATCGTTATGTTCTTAATTCATAGATGATTTGAGTAGATGTTGAGTATATTTACTTGATGAATCACGAGTCTGAATTATTGAAAAGTTCAAGTAATTTCAGGGTGAAGGTGAGAGATCGTCGTGACAAGAGGATAAAATATCTATGATATGATCATAGAGATGAATATCTAAATTACGAGTTTGGCACAGAATTAAGACATTGTGGAAATTGTTTCACAACTAATACAGCCTGGAACACCATAGTGTGATGGTGTGTCCGAACATCATAACTGCACCCTATTGGATATGATGCATACCATGATGTCTCTTATAGAATTACCACGATAGTTTATGGGTTAGGCATTAGAGACAATCACATTCACTTTAAATAGGGCACCACGTAATTCTGATGAGATGACACCGTATGTACTATGGTTTAGAGAAACCAAGCTGTCATTTCTTAAAAGTTTGGGGCTGCGACGCTTATGTGAAAAAGTTTCAGGCTGATAAGCTTGAACCCAAAGCGGATAAATGCATCTTCATAGGACACCCAAAACAGTTGGGTATACCTCCTGTCTCAGATCCGAAAGCAATAAGGGATTGTTTCTAGAATCGGGTCCTTTCTCGAGGAAAAGTTTCTCTCGAAAGAATTGAGTGGGAGGATGGTGGAGACTTGATGAGGTTATTGAACCGTCTCTTCAACTAGTGTGTGGCAGGGCACAGGGAGTTGTTCCTGTGGCACCTACACCAATTGAAGTGGAAGCTTATGATAGTGATCATGAAACTTCAGATTAAGTCACTACCAAACCTCGTGGGATGACAAGGATGCATACTACTTCAGAGTGGTACGTAATCCTGTCTTGGAAGTCATGTTGCTAGACAACAATGAACCTACGAGCTATGGAGAAGCGATGGTGGGCCCGGATTTCGATAAATGGCTCGAGGCCATAAAATTCGAGAGAGGATCCATGTATTAAAACAAAGTGTAGACTTTGGCAGAACGGCTCGATGGTCGTAAGGCTGTTGAGTACAGATGGATTTTAAAAGGAAGACGGACAATGATGGTAAGTATCACCATTAAGAAAGCTCGACTTGTCGTTAAGATGTTTTCTGACAAGTTCAAGGAGTTGACTACGATGAGACTTTCTCACTCGTAGCGATGCTAAGAGTCTATTGGAATTATATTAGCGATTACTGCATTATTTATAAAATCTTGCAGATAGGATGTCAAAAAACATTGTTTTCTCAATGATTTTCTTGAGGAAAGGTTGTATGTGATACAACCGGAAGGTTTTGTCAATCCTGAAAAATGCTAATAAGTATGCAAAGCTCCAGCAATCCTTCTAAGGACTGGAGTAAGCATCTCGGAGTTGGAATGTATGCTTTGATGATGATCAAAGATTTTGGGTTTATACAAAGTTTATGAGAAACTTGTATTTCCAAAGAAGTGAGTGGGAGCACTATAGAATTTCCGATGAGTATGTGTTGTTAACATGTTGTTGATCGGAAATGATGTAGAATTTCTGGAAAGCATGCAGAGTTATTTGAAAAGTGTTTCTCAATGGAAAGCCTGGATTAAGCTACTTGAACATTGAGCATCAAGATCTATAAGGATAGATCAAAACGCTTAATGGTACTTTCAAATGAGCACATACCTTGACATGATCTTGAAGGTGTTCAAGATGGATCAGCCAAAGAAGGAGTTCTTGCCTGAGTTGTAAGGATGAAGTTAAGACTTAAAGCTCGACCACGGTAGAAGAAAGAGGAAGGACGAAGGTCGTCCCCTGTGCTTTTGTCATAGGCTCTATACGGTATGCCATGCTGAGTACCGCACCTGATGTGTGCCTTGCCATATATCTGGCAAGAGGGTATAAAGGTGATCTAGGAGTAGATCACCAGATAGCGGTCTAAATTATCCTTAGAGGAATAAGGATATGTTTCTCGGTTATGGAGGTGATAAAGAGTTCGACGTAAAGAGTTACGTCGATGCAAGCTTAACACCTATCCGGATAGCTCTGAGTAGAGATACCGGATACGTATAATGGGGCAACAATTTAGAATAGCTCCAAGTAGAACAGTTATTTGAAATGGCTCCAAATGTGGCGTAGTAGTTGCATCTACAAGATGACATAGAGATTTGCGAAGTACATACGGATCTGAATGTTGCAGACCCGTTGACTGAAACCTCTCTCATAAGCAAACCCAGAACTCTTTGGGTGTTAGTCACATGGGGATGTGACCTTGAGTGTTAATCACATATCGATGTGAACTGGATTACTGACTCTAGTGCAAGTGGGAGACTGTTGGAAATATGCCCTAGAGGCAATAATAAATTGGTTATTATTATATTTCCTTGTTCATGATAATCGTTTATTATCCATGCTAGAATTGTATTGATAGGAAACTCAGATACATGTGTGGATACATAGACAACACCATGTCCCTAGTAAGCCTCTAGTTGACTAGCTCGTTGATCAATAGATGGTTACGGTTTCCTGACCATGGACATTGGATGTCGTTGATAACGGGATCACATCATTAGGAGAATGATGTGATGGACAAGACCCAATCCTAAGCATAGCACAAGATCGTGTAGTTCGCATGCTAAAGCTTTTCTAATGTCAAGTATCATTTCCTTAGACCATGAGATTGTGCAACTCCCGGATACCGTAGGAACACTTTGGGTGTGCCAAACGTCACAATGTAACTGGGTGGTTATAAAGGTACACTACAGGTATCTCCGAAAGTGTCTGTTGGGTTGGCACGAATCGAGACTGGGATTTGTCACTCCGTGTAAATGGAGAGGTATCTCTGGGCCCACTCGGTAGGACATCATCATAATGTGCACAATGTGATCAAGGAGTTGATCACGGGATGATGTGTTACGGAACGAGTAAAGAGACTTACCGGTAACGAGATTGAACAAGGTATCGGGATACCGACGATCGAATCTCGGGCAAGTATCGTACCGCTAGACAAAGGGAATTGTATACGGGATTGATTAAGTCCTTGACATCGTGGTTCATCCGATGAGATCATCGTGGAACATGTGGGAGCCAACATGGGTATCCAGATCCCGCTGTTGGTTATTGACCGAAGAGTTATCTCGGTCATGTCTACATGGTTCCCGAACCCGTAGGGTCTACACACTTAAGGTTCGATGACGCTAGGGTTATAAGGATAGATATACGTGGTTACCAAATGTTGTTCGGAGTCCCGGATGAGATCTCGGATGTCACGAGGAGTTCCGGAATGGTCCGGAGGTAAAGATTTATATATGGGAAGTCCTGTTTTGATCACCGGAAAGGTTTCAGGGTTTATCGGTAACGTACCGGGACCACCGGGAGGGTCCCGGGGGTCCACCAAGTGGGGCCAGAAGCCCCGGAGGGCCGCATGGGCCAAGTGTGGGAGGGGACCAGCCCCAGGTGGGCTGGTGCGCCCCCCCCCCAAGGGCCCAAGGCGCCTAAGGGGAGGAAAGGGGGCAAACCCTAAGGGCAAATGGGCCTTAGGGCCCATGCCTGGTGCGCCTCCCTCTCCCCTCCACCTGGCCGCCACCCAGATGGGATCTGGGGGCTGCCACCACCCCTAGGGAGGGAACCCTAGGTGGGGGCGCAGCCCCTCCCCCCTATATATACTTGAGGTTTGGGCTGCCCAAGACACACGAGTTCCTCTCCTTCTTGGCGCAGCCCTACCCCTCTCCCTCCTCGTCTCTTGCGGTGCTTGGCGAAGCCCTGCTGGAGTACCACGCTCCTCCACCACCACCACGCCGTTGTGCTGCTGCTGGATGGGGTCTTCCTCAACCTCTCCCTCTCTTCTTGCTGGATCAAGGCATGGGAGACGTCACCGGGCTGTACGTGTGTTGAACGCGGAGGTGCCGTCCGTTCGGCACTAGGATCTCCGGTGATTTGGATCACGACGAGTACGACTCCTTCAACCCTGTTCTCTTGAACGCTTCCGCTTAGCGATCTACAAGGGTATGTAGATGCACTCTCCTTCCCCTCGTTGCTGGTTTCTCCATAGATAGATCTTGGTGACACGTAGGAAAATTTTGGATTTCTGCTACGTTCACCAACACCAGCAGCTGCTGGGCCAGGGGTGGGGCTGGTCCTGCACTGCTCCGGAGATGGCCGCCGGCGTGGGCGTGAACTAGTGCCCCACTCCGCCGCGGTGACAGGAGCGGGAGGCGTCGCCACAGGAGGAGGTGGTGCCGGCACCTCCGGCCGTCCAGCCCGCCCCCGTCTACCACGCATCGCCGGCCCACCTGTGGACGCCGCCGGCCTACGTCGACCTCGTCAGCGACGACGACGACACCGGCGGCCAGTAAAGACGGCGACTGCCACGGCATCGACGGGCGTGGCAGGAGCGCGCAGGAGGCGTTTTTTTATTTTGTTTTTATATGTTAATTATGAAACTGGGCCTTTTAAGTGGCCGTGGAAACTAGGCCATTTTGTGGCCGACCCCTATATATGTTTTATGTTTTTTAAATGTGTTTATTTACTTTTTTAGTTATTTCATTTTAGTTTTTATATTTTTTTTATTCACGTCCACCCCGAACACGATTTATGGTGCGGCCGCGCGGTGGGCGTACGTACGATCCATCTGACAAAGCCAGACACGGGCGAACCCATCGGCGCCTCAAAGGGACAAAATCCGGTCAATCCGGACTTCCGTTTGGGGCCGCGTGATGGAGTTGGCCTCACATGCCTGACCATCACAAGTGGTCACGATCACCTGGGGAGAGCAAAATCTCGCATACTTAGATTTGAAATTGAGATACTGTAAGATATCGTTAAACTAGAGATATTTTTTGATTCTCGTGTGGATTCACCAAACGATCAACGGCTCCATTGCTCAACGCTGGCGCCGTCTGGATTCTTTTTCCTCCAAGAGGCAGAGGCGTCGCGCAACGGTGCGGTGCTGAGCTAAGTCAAGCTAATGTTGACCGCAGATTTAGACCCTAGCTAGCTAGCTAGCGCCATTGTTGTCCCCCTTATTACTCGATCGACGGTGGTCTCCGATTTCAACGAGAGGAGGACGAAGACGACACGCATCCGTGCGCAATTGGATCAGATTAGGATTATTCCCCTGCTCCAGCTGCTATCTTGCTGCACATCCTTTTCGGCACTTCGGGTTTGCAGGATACAGAGAACTCTCTGCGGATATGGGCGATGCGGGTGAAATTCATCTTCAGATTGCAGGTCCCTCTCGCCCTCATCTTGAATTCTTGATGCTGGAATTTTCTTGTGGTTGTAGGCCGCTGGATCCATTTGCCGGACTAATCGGCCGGCGATGCAGGTACACGAGGCGAAGAAGAAGCTCAAGGCGTAGCTGGCAATGGCACGTCCCCGGCGCCAACGTCGGTGTCGGAGCGCGTACAATGGTGGGCGGTGGTGCTCGTCAACGTCGTGCTCGTGCTCGCCGGGCAGAGCGTGGCGAACCTCCTCGGCAGGATCTACTACGACCAGGGCGGCGGCAGCTTGTGGATCGCCACGGTGGTTCAGTCCTGCGGCACGCCGCTCGCCATCCCGCTGCTCCTCTACTTCCGGCGCCGCCCAAAGGCCACCGCGACCGCGGTGACGCGCCCGCCGCTCCTCAAGATCTCGGCCATCTACGCCGGCCTGGGGGTCCTCCTCGCCGGCGACAACCTGATGTACTCCTACGCGCTGCTCTACCTGCCGCTGTCGACCTACTCGCTCGTCTGCGCGACGCAGCTCTCCTTCAACGCCGTCTTCTCCTACTTCCTCAACAAGCAGAGGTTCACCGCGCTCATCCTCAACTCCGTCGTGCTGCTCACCTTCTCCGCGGCGCTGGTCGGTGTCAGCCACGGCTCGGACGGGACCAACAGCAGCGTCCCGCCGGGGAAGTTCCCGCTGGGGTTCGCGCTGACGCTGACGGCGTCGGCGCTCTTCTCCCTCATCCTGTCCCTGATGCAGCTGACATTCGACAAGGTGCTCAGGAGCGACACCTTCCACGACGTGATGGAGATGCAGTTCTGGAGCAACACCGCCGCGGCCGTGGTGTCGGTGGCTGGGTTGTTCATCTCCGGGGAGTGGAGCGCCCTGCACGGCGAGATGGACGGGTACAGGCAGGGCAGGGTGGCCTACGGGATGACGCTGGCCTGGACGGCCATATCGTGGCAGCTGACCACCATGGGCCTGATGGGGCTCGTCGCGGCCGTGTCGTCGCTCTTCACCAACGTGATCAGCACTGTGGGGCTGCCGCTGTCGCCCATCATCGCCGTCATCTTCCTCGGCGACCGGATGGACGGGGTGAAGGTGCTGGCCATGCTCGTTGCCGTCTGGGGCTTCTTGTCCTACATCTACCAGCACTACCTTGATGATGCCAAGGTCAAGAAGATACTAGCTGAGAGATCAGCCGACGACGATGACCAACACCGGACTGTAAAACTCGCTACAGAGTGAACAAAATTCGAGCTGAAACTAGAAGAACAGAGCATTTTCGGGACAGGATAGGACTTCCTATCGCTGCCCACTCTATGATGTGACGTGGCATCTTTTGGTTGGTTATGATCGCAGGCTTCACATCGAAATTCAGGGGCGTGTGTGTGGGCGATTAGGGGGGATTTATGTATGTATGCCGTGCCGCTAAATGGCCTTGCTTTAGGCTTGCTGTAGCCTTTTCAGCATGATACCGTGCTGCTAAATGGTCTCATGTATAAATGTGTCGCTATAACTAATTTGAAGGTCCGCCGCTAGTTAAAACACTAATGTATGGAGTGGGGCATTTTGGAGGCCGAGCTCCATGGACATCATTATTTTTAATTTTTTGAAAATCTCATTTTGAAGTTTCAAAAAAGTCACACATGTTTGTACGGATGTACAGTATATTATGTGTGTGTAAAAATTGAAGATAATATGCATTATGATCCAAGCTAAACAAAAAAGACAAATTCATGCATTTTTTATAGTGAACAGTGCACATACTCTTAATCATTTCAAAATCGCAATTTTCTCTTTTTTGTGTTGCTCTCATCATAATGTATATCATCATCAATTTTTACAGACATGTATTGTACATCCGTATCAACACGTGTGATTTTTTTAAGAATTTTTTAAACTTCACACTGAGATTTTTTAATTTTGAAAATAAAGGACTTCATGGAGCTCAGCCTCCGTTTAGCATTTCCGTGATGTATGCTCTATCATACTGTACTTTTTAAATAGACTAGTAAACAAGCTCGTCCGTTGCAATGGAAAAAACCCCACCACCCGACATATCTCATCCACAGTTTATTATATCTGCCTTCACTCTGTTATCTATAGCTCTTTGGCGTACATGCATTTTCTCTGCAACACAAATATTCTTGTTCCATTGTTCAATCTTTTGCATATAGTTGGACCATAAGTGACAAAGTTTGAGAGGAGTTTTGTAAGCGGGTGGATGCATGAGTTGTATGAGCTGGTAAGAAATGCAGGGGAGTGCTGCTACACACACGGCGGATTTTGGAAGATTTTAGCATGATTATACACATCAAGTCGTCCATGCGTAGAGTATGTAAGCATTTTGTGTAGCTCGGCCAGTCACTGTCGTCTAACCCGAAGTTCTGAATGCAGGGTAGCCAACCTAGTGGCGTCTCACCTCCTCGGGGCAAAAACTATATTTTTTAAAGGAGAATTGCCCCCAGGACTCTGCATCATATGCAACCATATTATCAAAAAAAGCCTGCAAAAAATACGAAGTGTGGTACAAAGTCTTGAAAAAGAAATAAAAAATACACAAGGCCACAACCGGCATAAATAAGACTTGATGCTTATATACCTATCCTATTGCTGGACCACCATTCAACCAGTTGTAAGTATCACGTACAACGGTTGCACCCATAAGCCATATGCTTCTTGGCTTCTGCACGACTGAGTAATGACCACGTATGGATCGAGTAAGTTGCTTTGTAGATGACCTGCAAAAAATTGATAATGTTATATCTTTTAAAAATGATGTCGTTTCGGTCCATATTGCCCAAAGTAATGTGCACACTCTGTCTCAAATGTGCACCATTAGTTTAGGCTCCACCCCATTAAGCCAAGTCCCAAATAAAATGTTATGTTATTAGGTGAACCAACATTTAAAGGCCATGTGCACTGTGCGCCACAATAATTTGGCCAATGAGCATTGAATGAACAGATGTTGAATCGATTGGTCAAGATCATAAAACTACACCGTTTGCTACCCTCCCAACAATGTTTTGCCAGGTTGTCTATTATCAAGATCACTTTCTTGTGAACAAACCTCATAAATTTTTTTATCTTTAGAGGCACCTTAAATTTTCAAATGTGTAGCGATTTGGGATTGGTCCAGTATTTAAATCAATATACATTGACTTTACTGAGAATACTCCTGATTCCGACAGTCTCGAGCATAGTGTATCCGGCTTATATCTAATAGGCTAATCTCCATCAACCTACACATGAGATGTAGTCATCTATCCCACCGTTCACCCACAAGTGATCTTCTAAACTGAATGTTTAAGGGAACTGATCCTAAAACTATACTCGTGAAAGCCTCTTTCCATTGTACAATATTGTAGAGAGTAGGATATTGAATGGCCAGTGGCTTGTCCCCTAGCCATGTGTCCTCCCAAAACCTAGTGATACTACCCTTCCCAACAATTAATTTGGTCCTATTGAAATAGGCTAACTTTGTACACATAAATCCCTTCCAGAATAATGAATCATTCGGCTGGGCCGTTACTTGCGAGTGTTTTGGAATGTAAGTACTTATTATGCAACAATTGTATACACACTCCCTCGTTCTCCACCGATAGTCTGTACAACCATTTGCTAGGTAGGCATCTATTCTTTACCTCAAGGTTTTCAATCCCTAGGCCCTCTTGGTCCTTCAGTTTATAGATTATGTCTCATTTAGCCAACCTGTATTTAGATTTATTCTGTCGCTTTGCCAGAAAAAACATGATCGATAAAAGTCTAATCTTTTCTGTACCCTAACAGGTACTTCTAAGAAAGACAAAAGGACCATCGATATACTCATCAGCATGGAGTTAACGAGAATAAGTTGTCCCCTGTAAGACATAAGATTGCCCTTCCAACAACTCCATTTTTTTTTCTTAAATCAATCCTTAATGTATTCTCATTCTTTATTGCTTAGCTTTCGGTGATGAATTGGTATTTCCAGACATCTAAATGGGAGAGCTCCCAACTCACACCCAAACAACTGTCTATAATTATCTTGTTCTTCTTTGGCGCGCCCAAACCAGAATAATTCACTCTTATTAAAATTGATTTTCAAATCTGATAGTTGTTCAAAAAGACATAAAACCAACTTCATATTCCTCGCCTTCGCCATATCGTGTTCCACATATTTGACCCAAAAAAAGCAACATATGCCAATTATTAGGAAACAAACTCCTCATAAACATTAGTATACTCCAGATTTTTGTATTTGCAAATATCTAATTGTAAAGTCTATTATCAAGATATATTTGTATACCACACACTTATTAAGAACGACACACACATACATATATGCTACACTAAAACAAGATTCGCAAATAAATTGAAGGAGACATGGAATTTTGTCATTTCTTATTATCACATCAAGTTTAATAGATTTAAACATGTTTTAAGGTGTATTTTATTAAGATATTGTATTTTAATTACAAAAATGTATAAGTTTATCTTCAAATTAGCAATCATTGTGAGTTTGAAAAAATGACTTATAAATTAATAAGTATTAATTTTAGTATACCTATTGATATTTATTTAATTAGCACTAAGGTCCAATATTTGTTGGACCGAGACTGCTTGTTTAGTTGTCCTGCGCGCGCAGGAGGTCGTCGTGCGCGAAGATGTTGCAGAACTGGAAGACGACGAAGCCACTCTTCCTGGAGCCAATTACGAGTCCCTGGGCCGTGACAAAGTTCTTCTAGCCCGGGAGCGGGGCACGGGTCAGGCGGTGACAATTCTGGAAGACGGCGGCGGCGACGCCGAAGACGAAGTCGACGGTGCCAGTGATGCGGCAGTCACGGTAGAACTGATGGAGTGAGTGCGCGTACATCGTGTCGTGGTGGCCCCCGAAAGCGCAGCGGTAGAAGACCGAAATGTTTGAGTCGAATCATACTATTTATTTCAAAAATCCAAAAAATGTTCTTTTTAAACACATCACATTTTAAAGGTATTTTGTTTTGAAATTTTACACACATGCAGATCACATCCTTGTGTACTTGCACAATTTTTTCAGATTTTTTAAAACAAAAAGACATGAATTTTGAATTAAAAAAATGGCCTCCATGGGTGCTCCACAATGTCGTTCTCCTCACATGTCTACTTTTTTAAATTTAAGAGACCAAAAACATATTTTTCTTTTCTTTCATCTATAGTACTCCTTCTGTCCCATAATGTGAGACATTTTTTGAATAAATGTATAGGTGTGTCTAGGTCTTAATCGACTGAGACTTAACCAAATGTTAGTCGACTGAGACTTAACCAAGTCTCATTCGTGTGATTTAGTACGTAAGAAGAAAAAGAAAAACTGAAAAGAAAAATTTTATATGAACCTTCATGCAAGATCAAAGGAATATAGCATCGACTGAGACATAACGAAGTGTAAGTCAACGGAGATTCAGCAAAACTGTAAATGTACTGTCTTTCCCCTCGTCCTAAGGCCAACTCCAGCGCACGACCCCATCGTGTCCGGGTGTGTCCGTTTAGGGTAAAACGGACATACCAGACGGTCCAGCGCGCGGACGCAAACAGACTTTTGTCTGTTTTATGTCCGCTTTCGACTCATTCCCGACCCAACTTTGGGCCACTTTTGGGGTGAAACGGACATCGCGCGGACGGGTGGGCCGTGTGCGCTTGTCCTCCCCTAGGCCGCCCGTCGGTGGCATAGGGGTCCCTTTTTCTATCCGCCCCCTCCCTCTCCAGCCGCACCCCTCCATTCTTCTCCACTCTTGACCCTCGCCGCCGCCGCGTGCTGCCAATGCTGTTGTGCAGCTCGGACGTGCGCTTGCCCAGCCCCCTTTCCCTCGATGCCCCGAGCTACCCGACCACGACCACCGTGCTTTGCGCACCCGGCGGCCAGATTTGGAGCGGATCAGATCCAGCTTGAGCTCGCCCGGCTGTGGGAGGCTGCGCCATGCCGTGGACTGGTTGGGCACTGGGACGGAAGGCCCCGACAAGGTCACAAGGCCGCATGCAGGTACTGGCTCCTCCTCTAGCCGCTCGGATCTACACCATCGGTGGTCCACCGGCAGATACATGAATGACAGTAGGCCGGGCTCGGCGCTGGCCCAAAAGCTCGTCGGCACACCGTTGCCACTCATTAAGTGCGACGACTGCTCAAAGAAGGTCTTGCGCCGTGTGTCTACAACGCCAGAACATCCCGGATGGGTGTTCTTCAAGTGCTCAACCGATGGGGTCTGTGCTACTTTATCTTCGGTTGTGCTCTCGGATTTGATTAGTTGTGCTAACTTAAAATTTTATTGTGTAGAATAGGTGCAAGTTTTAGTGTTGGGAAGAAGAGTACATCGATATATTGATAGAGCACAATTTAGTAGATGTTCGTGCACTTTTACCTAGCATAGAGGCTAGAGATGAGACTAGTGCACTTGTCGCTAGAATAGAGGCTAGACATGAGACTAGATGTGAGGAATCGACGTCTACTTCTTTACACTCGAAGAAGAAAGAAGCACCCAAGATCGAGCCTCCACAGATCAACAATGAATGCATCGAGAATGCACTAATCCAACTTACAGGAGCAGTTATGGAAGTTGGATAACTTCTAAAATGTATTCATGTGGTTCTTGTTTTCTTTGGTCTTGTTTTTCTAGTCAAAATTTGGTGATGTATTCCCATGTATCAAAAATCAATGATGAAAAAAAGATATGGGCTTGCAAAGAAAAATATACGCGGACAGGATGTGGCCGCGCGTTGAGCGCATGGCCACCGCATCCCAGAAATTGCCCGGACACGACCCCATTGCCCTACCCAAACGGACAGAATCCGGGCAAAACGGACATCCGTTTGGGGTCATGCGCTAGAGTTGTCCTAAGAGAATCTCCAGCCATTCGGCCCCCAGGACACCGAAAAAGAGCCGCCTGGGGCCAAACCAGCGTTTGCTTGGCGCGTGGGGGCGATTGTGTTCCCAGTTGACGCCCTCAGGTCACCGCCAAAGTCGCGTGAACTCGGCGACATTTCGTAGAAATTTGTACAAACTCGGCGATCTGGCACAAACTCGGCGATATTTCATAGAAATTTGAAGAAAAATAGATAAACATGCAAACTACGCCTAGCCCTGCTACGCCGCGGCCGCCGCCCGCCATCTACATGCTGAGGAGCCTATAGAAACAGGTGTAGTCGCCGCCGTCATCATCGTCGCGTGCCCCGCCGGAGCCGCTGCCGTCCCTACTGCACCCGTGGTCAGGGTCGCCGACGAGCGGTGGGGGGTTGGACGGGCGGGACGGGCATCGGTGGCGCCTTCACTGCGCCGTGATATGTCCCCAACGTATCTATAATTTTTGATTGTTCCATGCTATTATATTACCCGTTTTGGATGTTTATGGGTTTTATTATATACTTTTATATTATTTTTGGGACTAACCTATTAACCGGAGGCCCAGCCCAAATTGTTGTTTTCTTGTCTATTTCAGTGTTTCGAAGAAAAGGAATATCAAACGGGTTCCAAACGGAATGAAACCTTTGGGAGAGTTATTTTTGGAACGGAAGCAATCCAAGAGACTTGGAGTAGACATCAGGGAAGCTTCGAGGTGGCCACAAGGCAGGGAGGCGCGCCTACCCTCTGGATGCGCCCCCACCCTAGTGGGCCCCTCGTGGCTCCCCTGACCGACTTCTTTCGCCTATAGATATGTCCATATACCCTAAAAACATCAGGGAACCGGATAGATTGGGAGTTCCGCCGCCAGAAGCCTCCGTAGCCACCGAAAACCAATCTAGACCCGTTCCGGCACCCTACCGGAGGGGGGAATCCTCTCCGGTGGCCATCTTCATCATCCCGAGCTCTCCATGACGAGGAGGGAGTAGTCCACCCTCGGGGCTGAGGGTATGTACCAGTAGCTATGTGTTTGATCTCTCTCTCTCTCTATCCCTCTCTCTCTCTCGTGTTCTTGAGTCGGCACGATCTTGATGTATCGTGAGCTTTGATACTATAGTTGGATTTTATGATGCTTCTCCCCCTCTACTCTCTTGTAATGGATTGAGTTTTCCCTTTGGAGTTATCTTATCGGATTGAGTCTTTAAGGATTTGAGAACACTTGATGTATGTCTTACATGTGCTTATCTGTGGTGACAATGGGATATCACGTGATCCACTTGATGTATGTTTTGGTGATCAACTTGCGAGTTCTGTGACCTCGTGAACTTATGCCTAGGGGTTGGTACACGTTTTCATCTTGACTCTCCGGTAGAAACTTTGGGGCACTCTTTGAAGTTCTTTGTGTAGGTTGAATAGATGAATCTGAGATTGTGTGATGCATATCATATAATCATACCCATGGATACTTGAGGTGACATTGGAGTATCTAGGTGACATTAGGGTTTTGGTTGATTTGTGTCTGAAGGTGCTATTCTAGTACGAACTCTAGGATAGATTGAACGGAAAGAATAGCTTCGTGTTATTTTACTATGGACTCTTGAATAGATCGATCAGAAAGCATAACTTTGAGGTGGTTTCGTACCCTAACATAATCTCTTCGTTTGTTCTCCGCTATTAGTGACTTTGGAGTGACTCTTTGTTGCATGTTGAGGGATAGTTATATGATCCAATTATGTTATTATTGTTGAGAGAACTTGCACTAGTGAAAGTATGAACCCTAGGCCTTGTTTCAATGCATTGCAATACCGTTTGTGCTCACTTTTATCATTAGTTACCTTGATGTTTTTATGTTTTCAGATTACAAAAACCATTATCTACCATCCATATTGCACTTGTATCACCATCTCTTCGCTGAAGTAGTGCACCTATACAATTTACCATTGTATTGGGTGTGTTGGGGACACAAGAGACTCTTTGTTATTTGGTTGCAGGGTTGTTTGAGAGAGACCATCTTCATCCTATGCCTCCCACGGATTGATAAACCTTAGGTCATCCACTTGAGGGAAATTTGCTACTGTCCTACAAACCTCTGCACTTGGAGGCCCAACAACGTCTACAAGAGGAAGGTTGTGTAGTAGACATCAAGCACTTTTCTGGCACCGTTGCCGGGGACGTTAGCGCTTGAAGGTATATATTTAGATCTTGCAATCAAATCTTTTTGTTTCTTGTTTTATCACTAGTTTATTTTATAAAAAAGTGGAATTGAGTTTGCCTCATACGCTTCAAATTTTTAATATCTTTTGTGAGAATGATGGAAAGGAAAATTATGCTCAAATGCTAGAAGAAGATGTCTATAAAATGTTTGGCATTAAATCTTTGAATGATGAGCATGATTGCAATGTTGTTAGTATGAACTCCTTGAATATCTATAGTACTAATGATGATTGCACCAGTCATGATGAAAATGTCTCTTATAAGCATGTCAACTTTTGTGGGGTGCATAGAGTTTGCAAGTACACACCAAATAGGGAAGATAGATTTTGCAAGAGGCATAAGTATTTAGAAACTAAATGGTTGCAAGAGAGGCTAGATGTTTGTGCTGAAAATTTAAAATTTCTTCACCGTACTTGTGAACTTTGCAATGAACATGGTCATTTAAATCTCAAATGCAAATTGTTTCAGGATCATATCGTGTCCAAAAAATTGTGATGATTTGATTTCCCTTGCACATCATAATGAACTTAGTTTGCTTTTGAGTTATGAAGAAATGAAACGTATAACTAAGCATATTCCAGAATATAACCTTGAGAAATTCCTCGATATTGATCTAGAAGTAATTTTTATGTATTGTGCAGTGAATTGCATTGAAAATCCTTATATTACCAATTACATAAAGAAAAGAAAACAAATAGAGGATGAAGAGAATACTAATGAAAGGGAAGAGGCTTCCCAATATCCTCCAATTATTTCTTATGATGAATCAGGTAACAAGGAGGAGCCTTCTATTCAGCCAATCTCATCAATAAGGAGCTCCAAAAAGAGGATCGAACCCACACATAATTTGAAGAAGAAAAAGCAAAGACGGAGAAGTAAAGGTAAAAATGTATCCCTCCCAAATGATGTTGCTCCTACTACTCATTGTGATGATGATAATTGTTATACTATTGGTGCTATCCATACTATTAATGATGAGAATGATTATGCTTATGATATGAAAAGGCCCAAGCTTGGGGATACTATGTTTGATGATAATGACATGTTTGAGAATATATTTGCTGCCATTAATGTTTGTCCCAAGCTTGGGGATGCTATGTTTAATGAAGATGATATTCTAGCCTCCCAAGTTTTGATATGCAAATTTGTTATGATGATAGCATGCCCCCAACTTATGATGATTATATTGATGAAAGTGGGTTTGGAAGAGTGTCAACTTTAGGAAGTAATGATCCCACTATTTTGGAGGGTGTTGAATCTTATTGTGATAATTATGAAAGTGGATTTGGAGAGATCATGACTTTATTTAGTAATGATTCCAGTATCTTGGAAGAGGTTTCAATCGATTATGATGAGAACAAAGTTGCTACTTATGATGATTATTGTGATGATACTTATGTTATAAAAAGTAGTGATGATTATATTTATAAAACCTGTCATGATTATGATTACCCTTTTTCTGAACATTACTCCTTTAATGTGGAAACAATTTATAGTATTCGAGTTTCTTATGATACTCCCACTATTCCGAATGAGAAGAATTTTGCTTATGTGGAGAGTAATAAAATTTCTATGCTTGTAGATCATGAAAAGGATGCTTTATGTGATAGTTATATTGTTGAATTCATTCATGATTCTACTGAAAATTATTATGAGGGAGGAACATATGCTTATAGGAATTGCAGTAATATCAAGTTTCCTCTCTATGTGCTTAAAGTTTTAAAGTTATCCTTGTTTTACCTTCCTATGCAAGTTGATTCTTGTTCCCACAAGTTGTTTGCTCACAAAATCTGTATGCATAGGAAGTGGGTTAGACTTAAATGTGCTAGTCATATTCTTCATGATGCTCTCTTTATGTTTCAATTCCTATCTTTTATGTGAGCATAATTGAAATCATCATGCCTAGCTAGGGGCATTAAACGATAGCGCTTGTTGGGAGGCAACCCAATTTTATTTTTGTTCTTTGATTTTTGCTACTGTTTAGTAATAAATAATTTAGTTAGCCTCTGTTTTGTTGTGTTTTTTGTGTTTAATTAGTGTTCGTGCCAAGTAGAACCGTTGGGAAGACTTGGGGAAAGTCTTTTTGATCTTGCTGTAAAAAACAGAAACTTTAGCGCTCACGAGAATTGCTACCATTTTTTACTGGAGAGTTCTATTTAGTTAATTATTTTTCAGATGATTAATAGATAAATTCCTCACGTCCAGCAATTTATTTTAGAATTTTTGGGGTTCCAGAAGTATTCGAAACCTACAGATTACTACAGACTGTTCTGTTTTTCGTGTGTTGTTTACTTATTTTGATGCATCTATGGCTAGTAAAAGAGTTTATAAACCATAGAGAAGTCGGAATATAGTAGGTTTAACACCAATATAAATAAATAATGAGTTCATTACAGTAACTTGAAGTGGTGGTTTGTTTTCTTTTACAAACGGAGCTCACGAAGATTTTCTTTTAATTTTTGTGTTGTGAAGTTTTCAAGTTTTGGGTAAGGATTTGTTGGATTATAGAACAAGGAGTGGCAAGAGCCTAAGCTTGGGGATGCCCAAGGCACCCCAAGGTAAAATTCAAGGACAACCAAAAGCCTAAGCTTGGGGATGCCCCGGAAGGCATCCCCTCTTTCGTCTTCGTCCATCGGTAACTTTACTTGGAGCTATATTTTTATTTTCCACATGATATGTGTTTTGCTTGGAGCGTCTTGTATGATTTGAGTCTTTTCTTTTTATTTTACCACAATCATCTTTTCTGTACACACCTTTTGAGAGAGACACACATGAATTGGAATTATTTAGAATACTCTATGTGCTTCACTTATATCTTTTGAGCTATATAGTCTTTGCTCTAGTACTTCACTTATATCTTTTAGAGCACAGTGGTGGTTTTATTTTATAAAAATAATTGATCTCTCATGCTTCACTTATATTATTTTGAGAGTCCTTTAGAACAACATGACAATTTGCTTTTAGGCATAATAAAAACTTTCATATAAGTGCATTGAATACTAAGAGAAGTTTGATACTTGATGATTGTTTTGAGATATGGAGATAGTGATATCAAAGTTGTGCTAGTTGAGTAGTTGTGAATTTGATGAATACTTGTGTTGAAGTTTGCAAGTCCCGTAGCATGCACGTATGATAAACATTGTGTAACAAATTTGAAACATGAGGTGTTATTTGATTGTCTTCCTTATGAGTGGCGGTCGGGGACGAGCGATGGTCTTTCCCTACCAGTCTACCCCCCTAGGAGCATGCGTGTAATACTTGGTTTTTGATGACTTGTAGAGTTTTGCAATAAGTATGTGAGTTATTTATGACTAATGTTGAGTCCATGGATTATACGCGCTCTCACCCTTCCACCATTGCTAGCCTCTTCGGTACCGTGCATTGCCCTTTCTCACCTTGAGAGTTGGTGCAAACTTTGTCGGTGCATCCAAACCCCGTGATACGATACGCTCTATCACACATAAACATCAAAACAGCCACCATACCTACCTATTATGGCATTTCCATAGCCATTCCGAGATATATTGCCATGCAACATTCCACCGTTCCATTTATTATGACACGCGTCATCATTGTCATATTGCTTTGCATGATCATGTAGTTGACATCGTATTTGTGGCAAAGCCACTGTTCATAATTTTTTCATACATGTCACTCTTGATTCATCGCAATCCCGGCACCCCGCTGGAGGCATTCACATAGAGTCATATCTTGTTCTAGTATCGAGTTGTAATCATTGAGTTGTAAATAAATAGAAGTGTGATGATCATCAATAATAGAGCATTGTCCCATAAAAAAAGAAAAACAGAAAGGCCAAATAATAAAAAAGGAAGGCCCAAAAAAAGGGGGGCAATGCTACTATCCCTTTTTCCACACTTGTGCTTCAAAGTAGCACCATGATGTTTATGATAGAGAGTCTCTTGTTTTGTCATTTTCATATACTAGTGGCAATTTTTCATTATAGAACTTGGCTTGTATATTCCAACAATGGGCCTCCTCAAGTGCCCTAGGTCTTCGTGAGCAAGCAAGTTGGATGCACACCCACTTAGTTTCTTTTGTTGAGCTTTCATACATTTATAGCTCTAGTGCATCCGTTGCATGGCAATCCCTACTCCTTGCATTGACATCAATTGATGGGCATCTCCCTAGCCCATTGATCAGCCGCGTCGATGTGAGACTTTCTCCTTTTTTTGTCTTCTCCACATAACCCCCTTAATTATATTCTATTCCACCCATAGTGCTATATCCATGGCTCACGCTCATGTATTGCGTGAAAGTTGAAAAAAGTTTGAGATTACTAAAGTATGAAACAATTGCTTGGCTTGTCATTGGGGTTGTGCATGATGAGAGCATTCTTGTGTGACAAAAATGGAGCATGACCAAACTATATGATTTTGTAGGGATGAACTTTCTTTGGCCATGTTATTTTGAGAAGACATGATTGCTTAGTTAGTATGCTTGAAGTATTATTATTTTTATGTCAATATTAAAATTTTATCTTGAATCTTTCGGATCTGAACATTCATGCCACAATAAACAAAATTACATTGAGAAATATGTTAGGAAGCATTCCACATCAAAAATTCCGTTTTTATCATTTACCTACTCGAGGACGAGCAGGAATTAAGCTTGGGGATGCTTGATACATCTCCAACGTATCTATAATTTTTGATTGTTCCATGCTATTATATTACCCATTTTGGATGTTTATGGGTTTTATTATAAACTTTTATATTATTTTTGGGACTAACCTATTAACCGGAGGCCCAGCCCAAATTGTTGTTTTCTTGCCTATTTCAATGTTTTGAAGAAAAGGAATATCAAACGGAGTCCAAACGGAATGAAACCTTCGGGAGAGTTATTTTTGGAACGGAAGCAATCCAGGAGACTTGGAGTAGACGTCAGGGAAGCTTCGAGGTGGCCACGAGGCAGGGAGGCGCGCCTACACCCTGGGCGCGCCCCCACCCTCGTGGGCCCCTCGTGGCTCCCCTGACCGACTTCTTTCGCCTATATATGTGCATATACCCTAAAAACATCGGGGAATAGGATAGATCGGAGTTCCGCTGCCAGAAGCCTCCGTAGCCACCGAAAACCAATCTAGACCCGTTTCGGTACCCTGCCGGAGGGGGAATCCCTCTCCAGTGGCCATCTTCATCATCCCGGCGCTCTCCATGACGAGGAGGGAGTAGTCCACCCTCAGGGCTGAGAGTATGTACCAGTAGCTGTGTGTTTGATCTCTCCCTCTCTCTCTCTCGTGTTCTTGAGTCGGCACGATCTTGATGTATCGCGAGCTTTGCTACTATAGTTGGATTTTATGATGCTTCTCCCCTTCTACTTTCTTGTAATGGATTGAGTTTTTCCTTTGGAGTTATCTTATCGGATTGAGTCTTTAAGGATTTGAGAACACTTGATGTATGTCTTGCATGTGCTTATCTGCGGTGAAAATGGGATATCACATGATCCACTTGATGTATGTTTTGGTGATCAACTTGCGAGTTCTGTGACCTCGTGAACTTATGCCTAGGGGTTGGCACACGTTTTCGTCTTGACTCTCCGGTAGAAACTTTGGGGCACTCTTTGAAGTTCTTTGTGTTGGTTGAATAGATGAATCTGAAATTGTGTGATGCATATCGTATAATCATACCCACAGATACCTGAGGTGACATTAGGGTTTTGGTTGATTTGTGTCTTAAGGTGTTATTCTAGTACGAACTCTAGGATAGATTGAACAGAAAGAATAGCTTCGTGTTATTTTACTACGGACTCTTGAATAGATCGATCAGAAAGGATAACTTTGAGGTGGTTCCGTATGAAGGAAATATTCCCTAGAGGCAATAATAAAGTTATTATTTATTTCCTTATATCATGATAAATGTTTATTATTCATGCTATAATTGTATTAACCGGAAACATAATACATGTGTGAATACATGGACAAACAGAGTGTCACTAGTATGCCTCTACTTGACTAGCTCATTGATCAAAGATGGTTAAGTTTCCTAGCCATTGACGTGGGTTGTCATTTGATTAACGGGATCACATCATTAGGAGAATGATGTGATTGACATGACCCATTCTGTTAGCTTAGCACACGATCGTTTAGTATGTTGCTATTGCTTTCTTCATGACTTATACATGTTCCTATGACTATGAGATTATGCAACTCCCGTTTACCGGAGGAACACTTTGTGTGCTACCAAACGTCACAACGTAACTGGGTGATTATAAAGGTGCTCTACAGGTGTCTCCGAAGGTACTTGTTGGGTTGGCGTATTCCGAGATTAGGATTTGTCACTTCGATTGTCGGAGAGGTATCTCTGGGCCCTCTCGATAATGCACATCACTTAAGCCTTGCAAGCATTGCAACTAATGAGTTAGTTGTGGGATGATGTATTACGGAATGAGTAAAGAGACTTGCCGGTAACGAGATTGAACTAGGTATTGAGATACCGACGATCGAATCTTGGGCAAGTAACATACCGATGACAAAGGGAACAACGTATGTTGTTATGCGGTCTGATCGATGAAGATCTTCGTAGAATATGTAGGAGCCAATATGAGCATCCAGGTTCCGCTATTGGTTATTGACCGGAGACGAGTCTCGGTCATGTCTACATAGTTCTCGAACCCGTAGGGTCCGCACGCTTAACGTTACGATGACAGTTATATTATGAGTTTATATGTTTTGATGTACCGAAGGTTGTTCGGAGTCCCGGATGTGACCGCGGACATGACGAGGAGTATCGAAATGGTCGAGACATGAAGATTGATATATTGTAAGCCTATGTTTGGATATCGGAAGTGTTCCGGGTAATATCGGGATTTTACCGGAGTACCGAGAGGTTACCGAAACCCCCCGGGAACCAAATGGGCCTTAGTGGGCCTAGGTGGAAGAGAGGAGAGGAGGCAAAGGGCTGGCCACGCGCCCCTCCCCCCTAGTCCGAATAGGACAAGGAGAAGGGGGCGGCGCCCCCCCTTCCTTCCTTCTCCTCCACTCCTTCCCCCTCAAGTCCTAATCCAACTAGGAAAGGGGGGAGTCCTACTCCCAGTGGGAGTAGGACTCCTCCTGGCGCGCCCTCTCCCTTGGACGGCCACACCCCCCTTACTCCTTTATATACGGGGGCAGGGGCACCCTAGAGACACAACAATTGATCATTGATCTCTTAGCCGTGTGCGGTGCCCCCCTCCACCATAGTCCACCTCGATAATACTGTAGCGGTGCTTAGGCGAAGCCGTGCGTTGGTAGAACATCAACATCGTCACCACGCCGTCGTGCTGACGAAACTCTCCCTCAACACTCGGCTGGATCGGAGTTCAAGGGATGTCATCGGGCTGAACGTGTGCTGAACTCGGAGGTGCCGTACGTTCGGTACTTGATCGGTCGGATCGTGAAGACGTACGACTACATCAACCGCGTTGTGCTAACGCTTCCGCTTTCGGTCTACGAGGGTACGTGGACAACACTCTCCCCTCTCGTTGCTATGCATCACCATGATCTTGCGTGTGCGTAGGAATTTTTTTGAAATTACTACGTTACCCATCAGTGGCATCCGAGCCTGGTTTTATGCGTTGATGTTATATGCACGAGTAGAACACAAGTGAGTTGTGGGCGATATAAGTCATACTGCTTACCAGCATGTCATACTTTGGTTCGGCGGTATTGTTGGATGAAGCGGCCCGGACCGACATTACGCGTACGCTTACGCAAGACTGGTTCTACCGACGTGCTTTGCACATAGGTGGCTGGCGGGTATCAGTTTCTCCAACTTTAGTTGAACCGAGTGTGGCTACGCCCGGCCCTTGCGAAGGTTAAAACAGCACCAACTTGACAAACTATCGTTGTGGTTTTGATGCGTAGGTAAGAACGGTTCTTGCTAAGCCCATAGCAGCCACGTAAAACTTGCAACAACAAAGTAGAGGACGTCTAACTTGTTTTTGCAGGGCATGTTGTGATGTGATATGGTCAAGACATGATGCTAAATTTTATTGTATGAGATTATCATGTTTTGTAACCGAGTTATCGGCAACTGGCAGGAGCCATATGGTTGTCGCTTTATTGTATGCAATACAGTCGCCCTGTAATGCTTTACTTTATCACTAAGTGGTAGCGATAGTCGTGGAAGCATAAGATTGGCGAGACGACAACGATGCTATGATGGAGATCAAGGTGTCGCGCCAGTGATGATGGTGATCATGACGGTGCTTCGGAGATGGAGATCACAAGCACAAGATGATGATGATGATGGCCATGTCATATCACTTATATTGATTGCATGTGATGTTTATCTTTTATGCATCTTATCTTGCTTTGATTGACGGTAGCATTATAAGATGATCTCTCACTAAATTTCAAGATAAAAGTGTTCTCCCTGAGTATGCACTGTTGCCAAAGTTCGTCGTGCCCAGACACCATGTGATGATCGGGTGTGATAAGCTCTACATCCATCTACAACAGGTGCAAGCCAGTTTTGCACACGCAGAATACTCAGGTTAAACTTGACGAGCCTAGCATATGCAGATATGGCCTCGGAACACTAAGACCGAAAGGTCGAGCGTGAATCATATAGTAGATATGATCAACATAGTGATGTTCACCACTGAAAGCTACTCCATTTCACGTGATGATCGGTTATGGTTTAGTTGATTTGGATCACGTGATCACTTAGAGGATTAGAGGGTTGTCTTTCTAAGTGGGAGTTCTTAAGTAATATGATTAATTGAACTTAAATTTATCATGAACTTAGTGCCTGATATTATCTTTCTTGTCGATGTTTGATTGTAGATAGATGGCCCGTGCTGTTGTTCCGTTGAATTTTAATGCGTTCCTTGAGAAAACAAAGTTGAAAGATGATGGTAGCAATTACACAGATTGGGTCCGTAACTTGAGGATTATCCTCATTGCTGCACAGAAGAGTTACGTCCTGGAAGCACCGCTAGGTATACCTCCTGCGCCAACAACTGCAGACATTGTGAATGCCTGGCAGTTGTGTGTTGATGACTACTCGATAGTTCAGTGTGCCATGCTTTACGACTTAGAACCGGGACTTCAACGATGTTTTGAACGTTGATACGTCTCCAACGTATCTATAATTTTTGATTGCTCCATGCTATATTATCTACTATTTTGGACTATATTGGGCTTTATTTTCCACTTTTATATTATTTTTGGGACTAACCTATTAACTGGAGGCCCAGCCCAGAATTGCTGTTTTTTTGCCTATTTCAGTGTTTCAGATAAACGGAATATCAAATGGAGTCCAAACGGAATAAAATATTCGGGAACGTGATTTTCTCACCGAACGTGATCCAGGAGACTTGGACCCTGCTCCAAGGAATAAAAGATGCGGTCACGAGGGTGGGGGCGCCCCCCCTAGGGCGCGCCCCCTGCCTCGTGGGCCCCTCGTTGCTCCTCCGGCGTACTTCTTCCTCCTATATATACCCAAGTACCCCCAAACGATCAGAAGAGGAGCCAAAAACCTAATTCCACCGCCGCAACTTTCTGTATCCACGAGATCCCATCTTGGGGCCTGTTCCGGAGCTCCACCGGAAGAGGGCCGTCATCACGGAGGGCTTCTACATCATCATAGCCTCTTCGATGAAGTGTGAGTAGTTTACCTCAGACCTTCGGGTCCATAGTTAGTAGCTAGATGGCTTCTTCTCTCTCTTTGAATCTCAATACAAAGTTCTCCCCCTCTCCTGTGGAGATCTATTTGATGTAATCTTCTTTTTGCGGTGTGTTTGTTGAGACCGATGAATTGTGGGTTTATGATCAAGTCTATCTATGAATAATATTTGAATATTCTCTGAATTCTTTTATGTATGATTGGTTATCTTTGCAAGTCTCTTCGAATTATCCGTTTGGTTTGGCCAACTAGATTGGTAGTTCTTGCCATGGGAGAAGTGCTTAGCTTTGGGTTCGATCTTGCGGTGTCCTTACCCAGTGACAGAAGGGGAAGCAAGGCACGTATTGTATTGTTGGCATCGAGGATAACAAGATGGGGTTTATTTCATGTTGCATGAATTTATCTCTCTACATCATGTCATCTTGCTTAAGGCGTTACTCTGTTTTTAACTTAATACTCTAGATGCATGCTGGATAGTGGTCGATGAGTGGAGTAATATTAGTAGATGCAGAATCGTTTCGATCTACTTGTTACGGACGTGATGCCTATATACATGATCATGCCTAGATATTCTCATAACTATGCTCAATTTTGTCAATTGCTCAACAGTAATTTGTTCACCCACCGTAGAATACTTATGCTCTTGAGAGAAGCCACTAGTGAAACCTATGGCCCCCGGGTCTATTCTCATCATATCAATCTCCATTACTTTAATCTTGCTTTACTTTTTACTTTGCATCTTTATACCAAAAATACCAAAAATATTATATCTATCAGATCTCACTCTCGTAAGTGACCATGAAGGGCTTGACAACCCCTAATCGCGTTGGTTGCGAGTAGCTATCGCTTTGTGCAGGTACGAGGGACTTGAGTGTGGGCTCCTACTGGATTGATACCTTGGTTCTCAAAAACTGAGGGAAACACTTACACTACTCTGCTGCATCATCCCTTCCTCTTCGGGGAAAACCAACGCAAGCTCAAGACGTAGCAAGAAGGATTTCTGGCGCCGTTGCTGGGGAGTCTATGCAAAAAGTCAACATAGCAAGTACCCATCACAATCCCTATCTCTCGCATTACATTATTTGCCATTTGCCTCTCGTTTTCCTCTCCCCCAATTCACCCTTGCCGTTTTATTCGCCCTCTCTCTCCCTATCCTCCCTCTCTATTTGCCTCTTTTTGCCCGTTTGCTTTTTGTTTGCCCATGTGTTAGATTGCTTGTTTGTCGTGATGGCTCAAGATACTACCAAATTGTGTGACTTCACCAATACCAATTATAATGATTTCCTTAGCACTCCGATTGCTCCTCTTACCGATGCTGAATCTTGTGAAATTAATACTGCTTTGTTGAATCTTGTTATGAAGGATCAATTCGCCGACCTTCCTAGTGAAGACGCCGCTACTCATCTGAATAGCTTCTTTGATTTATGTGATATGCAAAAGAAAAAAGATGTCAATAATGATGTCATTAAATTGAAGCTATTTCCTTTTTCGCTTAGAGATCGTGCTAAAGCTTGGTTTTCGTCTTTGCCTAAGAATAGTATTGATTCATGGAACAAGTGCAAAGATGCTTTTATCTCTAAGTATTTTCCTCCCGCTAAGATCATCTCTCTTAGAAATGATATTATGAACTTTAAACAACTTGATCATGAACATGTTGCACAAGCTTGGGAGAGAATTAAATTAACGATACATAATTGCCCTACACATGGTTTGTATTTGTGGATGATTATACAAATTTTTTATGCCGGATTGAATTTTGCTTCTAGAAATCTTTTAGATTCGGCCGCGGTAGGCACTTTTATGGAAATCACTTTAGGATATGCTACTAAACTCCTAGATAATATTATGGTTAATTATTCTCAATCGCATACTGAAAGATCTTCTAATAAAAAAGTGCATGCGATAGAAGAAATCAATGTGTTGAGTGGAAAGATGGATGAACTTATGAAATTATTTGCTACTAATAGTGTTTCTTCTCATCCTAATGATATGCCTTTGTCTACTTTGATTGAGAATAACAATGAATCTATGGATTTGAATTTTGTTAGTAGGAATAATTTTGGTAACAACGCTTATAGAGGGAATTTTAATCCTAGGCCATATCCTAGTAATCCTTCTAATAATTATGGGAATTCCTACAACAACTTGTATGGAAATTATAATAAGATGCCCTCTGAATTTGAGACTAGTGTTAAAGAGTTTATGAATTCACAAAAGAATTTTAATGCTTTGCTTGAGGAGAAATTGCTTAAAGTTGATGATTTGGCTAGAAACGTTGATAGAATTTCTCTTGAGATTGATTCTTTAAAGCTTATATCTATTCCTCCTAAGCATGATATCAGTGAGTCTCTCAAAGCCATGAGAATTTCCATTGATGAGTGCAAGGCAAGAACCGCTAGGATGCGTGCTTCCAAAGATGCCTTTATTAAAGCGTGTTCTTCCAATATCTATGAAAATCAAGATGAAGATCTAAAAGTTATTGATGTGTCTCCTATTAAATCTTTATTTTGCAATATGAATCTTGATGAAACTGAATATGATCTTCCTTTACCTAGAAGGCGTTCTAAAAATTCGGAGTGTTTAGATCTTAATGATGAAATTGATGAAAGTGGGATTGAAAGAAATAAAAATCTAGATGTTGCTAAACCCACTATATTGGATTTCAAGGAATTTAATTATGAAAGTTGCTCTTTAATTGATTGTATTTCCTTGTTGCAATCCGTGCTAAATTCTCCACATGCTTATAGTCAAAATAAAGCCTTCACCGAACATATTGTTGATGCCTTGATGCAATCTTATGAAGAAAAACTTGAGTTGAAAGTTTCTATCCCTAGAAAACTCTATGATGAGTGGGAACCAACTATTAAAACTAAAATTAAATATCATGAGTTTTATGCTTTGTGTGATTTGGGTGCTAGTGTCTCTACTATTCCCAAGACTTTGTGTGATTTACTAGATTTCCGTAATTTTGATGATTGCTCTCTAAAATTGCATCTTGCGGATTCCACTATTAAGAAACCTATGGGAAGGATTAATGATGTTCTTATTGTTGCAAATAGGAATTATGTGCCCGTAGATTTCATTGTTCTTGATATAGATTGCAATCCTTCTTTCCCTATTATTGTTGGTAGACCTTTCCTTAGAACGGTTGGTGCGATTATTGATATGAAGGAAGGGAATATTAGATTTAAATTTCCATTAAAAAAGGGCATGGAACACTTTCCTAGAAATAAAATAAGATTACCATATGAAACTATCATAGCCACTTATGGATTGCCTACCAAAGATGGCAATACCTAGATCTATCCTCGCTTTTATGCCTAGCTAGGGGCGTTAAACGATAGCGCTTGTTGGGAGGCAACCCAATTTTATTTTTTATTCCTTGCCTTTTGCTCCTGTTTAGCAACAAATAAATTATTCATCCTCTGTTTTGGTTGTGTTTTTGGTGTTTAATTAGTGTTTGTGCCAAGTAGAACCGTTGGGAAGACTTGGGGAAAGACTTGTTGAACTTGCTGTAAAAAATAGAAACTTGAGCGCTCACGAGAAATGCTGTCATTTTTATTTGAAGTGTGATATTTCGTTAATTATTTTTTCAGATGATTAATAGATAAATTCCTCACGTCCAGCAATTTATTTTATAATTTTTGGGGTTCCAGATCTTGCGCTAGCTACAGATTACTACAGACTGTTCTGTTTTTGACAGATTCTGTTTTTTGTGTGTTGTTTGCTTATTTTGATGAATCTATGGCTAGTAAAGTAGTTTATAATCCATAGAGAAATTGGAATACATTAGGTTTAACACCAATATAAATAAATATTGATTTCATTACAGTACCTTGAAGTGTTCTTTTGTTTTCTTTCGCTAACGGAGCTCACGAGTTTTCTATTTTGAGTTTTGTGTTGTTAAGTTTTCAAGTTTTGGGTGAATTCTTTTGATAGATCATGGAACAAGGAGTGGCAAGAGCCTAAGCTTGTGGGTGCCCATGGCACCCCCAAGATAATTCAAGGACACCAAGAATTCAAAGCTTGGGGATGCCCCGGAAGGCATCCCCTCTTTCGTCCACTTCCATCGGTAATTTACTTGGAGCTATATTTTTATTCACCAACATGATATGTGTTTTGCTTGGAGCGTCTTCTATTATTTGTGTCTTTATGTCTTAGTATGCCACAATCATCCTTGCTGTACACACCTTTTGAAGAGCCATACATGAATTAAAATTTGATAGAATACTCTATGTGCTTCACTTATATCTTTTGAGCTAAGTAGTTTTGCTCTATGTGCTTCACTTATATCTTTTGAGCGTTATAATTTTGCTCTATGTGCTTCACTTAGATCCTTTAGAGCACGGTGGTGGATTTTTTTTAAAGAAACTATTGATCTCTCATGCTTCACTTAAATTATTTTGAGAGTCTCTTAATAGCATGGTAATTTGCTTAATAATAATATGCTTGGTATTCAAGATTTGTGAAACTTTCTTTTGAGTGTGTTGAATACTAAGAAAAGATTGAAGCATGATAATTGTTTTGAGATATGGAGGTGATAATATTAAAGTCATGCTAGTTGAGTAGTTGTGAATTTAAAGAATACGTGTGTTAAAGTTTGTGATTCCCGTAGCATGCACGTATGGTGAACCGTTATGTGATGAAGTCGAAGCATGATTTATTTATTGATTGTCTTCCTTATGAGTGGCAGTCGGGGATGAGCGATGGTCTTTTCCTACCAATCTATCCCCCTAGGAGCATGCGCGTAATACTTTGCTTTGATAACTTCTAGATTTTTGCAATAAGTATATGAGTTCTTTATGACTAATGTTGAGTCCATGGATTATACGCACTCTCACCATTCCACCTTTGCTAGCCTCTCTAATACCGCGCCCCTTTCGCCGGTATCATACACCTACCCTATACCTTCCTCAAAACAGCCACCATACCTACCTATTATGGCATTTCCATAGCCATTCCGAGATATATTGCCATGCAACTTTCCACCGTTCCATTCATGACACATTCATCATTGTCATATTGCATATCCCGGTACACCGCCGGATGCATTCACATAGATTCATATTTTGTTCTAAGTATCGAGTTGTAATTGTTGAGTTATAAGAAAAATAAAAGTGTGATGATCATCATTATTAGAGCATTGTCCCAGTGAGGAAAGAATGATGGAGACTATGATTCCCCATAAGTCGGGATGAGACTCCGGACGAAAAAAAGAGAGGCCAAAGAAGCCCAAGTAAAAAGAGGCCATAAAAAAAGAAAAGGCCCAAATAAAAAAATGAGAGAAAAAGAGAGAAGGGACAATGTTACTATCCTTTTACCACACTTGTGCTTCAAAGTAGTAGCATGATCTTCATAGTAGAGAGTCTCTCATGTTATCACTTTCATATACTAGTGGGAATTTTACATTATAGAACTTGGCTTGTATATTCCAATGATGGGCTTCCTGAAAATTGCCCTAGGTCTTCATGAGCAAGCAAGTTGGATGCACACCCACTTAGTTTCTTTTTGAGCTTTCATATACTTATAGCTCTAGTGCATCCGTTGCATGGCAATCCCTACTCACTGACATTGATATCTATTGATGGGCATCTCCATAGCCCGTTGATACGCCTAGTTGATGTGAGACCATCTTCTCCTTTTTGTCTTCTCCACAACCACCATTCTATTCCACCTATAGTGCTATATCCATGGCTCACGCTCATGTATTGCGTGAAGATTGAATTTTTTTTGAAAAAGTTAGAGTATGAAACAATTTCTTGGCTTGTCATCGGGGTTGTGCATGATTTAAATACTCTGTGTGGTGAAGATGGAGCATAGCCAGACTATATGATTTTGTAGGGATAACTTCCTTTGGCCATGTTATTTTGAGAAGACATAATTGCTTTGTTAGTATGCTTGAAGTATTATTATTTTTTATGTCAATATAAACTTTTCTCTTGAATCTTTCTAATCTGAATATTCATACCACAATTAAGAGGATTTGCATTGAAATTATGCCAAGTAGCACTCCGCATCAAAAATTCTCTTTTTATCATTTACCTACTCGAGGACGAGCAGGAATTAAGCTTGGGGATGCCTAATACGTCTCCAATGTATCTATAATTTTTGATTGCTCCATGCTATATTATCTACTATTTTGGACTATATTGGGCTTTATTTTCCACTTTTATATTATTTTTGGGACTAACCTATTAACTGGAGGCCCAGCCTAGAATTGTTGTTTTTTGCCTATTTTAGTGTTTCAGATAAACGGAATATCAAACGGAGTCCAAGCGGAATAAAATCTTCGGGAACGTGATTTTCTCACCGAACGTGATCCAGGAGACTTGGACCCTGCTCCAAGGAACAAAAGAGGCGGTCACGAGGGTGGGGGGCGCGCCGCCCCCTAGGGCGCGCCCCCTGCCTCATGGGCCCCTCGTTGCTCCTCCGACGTACTTCTTCCTCCTATTTATACCCACGTACCCCCAAACGATCAGAACAGGAGCCAAAAACCTAATTCCACCGCCACAACTTTCTGTATCCATGAGATCCCATCTTGGGGCCTGTTCCGGAGCTCCGCCGGAAGAGGGCCGTCATCACAGAGGGCTTCTACATCATCATAGCCTCTCCGATGAAGTGTGAGTAGTTTACCTTAGACCTTCGGGTCCATAGTTAGTAGCTAGATGGCTTCTTCTCTCTCTTTGAATCTCAATACAAAGTTCTCCCCCTCTCTTGTGGAGATCTATTCGATGTAATCTTCTTTTTGCGGTGTCTTTGTTGAGACCGATGAATTGTGGGTTTATGATCAAGTCTATCTATGAATAATATTTGAATCTTCTTTGAATTCTTTTATGTATGATTGGTTATCTTTGCAAGTCTCTTCGAATTATCCGTTTGGTTTGGCCAACTAGATTGGTAGTTCTTGCCATGGGAGAAGTGCTTAGCCTTGGGTTCGATCTTGCGGTGTCCTTACCTAGTGATAGAAGGGGCAGCAAGGCACGTATTGTATCGTTGCCATCGAGGATAACAAGATTGGGTTTATTTCATATTGCATGAATTTATCTCTCTACATCATGTCATCTTGCTTAAGGTGTTACTCTGTTTTTAACTTAATTCTCTAGATGCATGCTGGATAGCGGTCGATGAGTGGAGTAATAGTAGTAGATGTAGAATCGTTTCGATCTACTTGTTACGGACGTGATGCCTATATACATGATCATGCCTAGATATTCTCATAACTATGCTCAATTCTGTCAATTGCTCAACAGTAATTTGTTCACCCACCGTAGAATACTTATGCTATTGAGAGAAGCCACTAATGAAACCTATGGCCCCTGGGTCTATTCTCATTATATCAATCTCCATTACTTTAATCTTGCTTTACTTTTTACTTTGCATCTTTATACCAAAAATACCAAAAATATTATATCTATCAGATCTCACTCTCGTAAGTGACCGTGAAGGGCTTGACAACCCCTAATCGCGTTGGTTGCGAGTAGCTATCGCTTTGTGCAGGTACGAGGGACTTGAGCGTGGGCTCCTACTGGATTGATACCTTGGTTCTCAAAAATTGAGGGAAATACTTACGCTACTCTGCTGCATCATCCCTTCCTCTTCAGGGAAAACCAACGCAAGCTCAAGACGTAGCAAACGTCATGGAGCATATGAGATGTTCCAGGAGTTGAAGTTCATATTTCAAGCAAATTCCCGGATTGAGAGATATGAAGTTTCCAATAAGTTCTATAGTTGTAAGATGGAGGAGAATAGTTTTGTCAGTGAACATATACTCAGAATGTCTGGGTACCATAATCACTTGACTCAGCTGGGAGTTAATGTTCCGGTTGATAGTGTCATTGACAGAGTTCTTCAATCACTGCCACCAAGCTACAAGAGCTTCATGATGAACTATAATATGCAAGGGATGAATAAGACAATTCCCGAGCTCTTCGCAATGCTAAAAGCTGCGGAGGTAGAAATCAAGAAGGAGCATCAAGTGTTGATGGTCAACAAGACCACTAGTTTCAAGAAAAAGGGCAAAGGGAAGAAGAAGGGGAACTTCAAGAAGAACGGCAAGCAAGTTGCTGCTAAGGAAAAGAAACCCAAGCCTGGACCTAAGCCTGAAACTGAGTGCTTCTACTGCAAGCAGACTGGTCACTGGAAGCGGAACTGCCCCAAGTATTTGGCGGATAAGAAGGATGGCAAGGTGAACAAAGGTATATGTGATATACATGTTATTGATGTGTACCTTACTAGAGCTCGCAGTAGCACCTGGGTATTTGATACTGGTTCTGTTGCTAATATTTGCAACTCGAAACAGGGACTACGGATTAAGCGAACACTGGCAAAGGATGAGGTGACGATGCGCGTGGGGAACGGTTCCAAAGTCGATGTGATCGCGGTCGGCACGCTACCTCTACATCTACCTTCGGGGTTAGTATTAGACCTAAATAATTGTTATTTGGTGCCAGCGTTGAGCATGAACATTATATCTGGATCTTGTTTGATGCGAGACGGTTATTCATTTAAATCAGAGAATAATGGTTGTTCTATTTATATGAGTAATATCTTTTATGGTCATGCACCCTTGAAGAGTGATCTATTTTTGATGAATCTCGATAGTAGTGATACACATATTGATAATGTTGAAGCCAAAAGATGCAGAGTTGATAATGATAATGCAACTTATTTGTGGCACTGCCGTTTAGGTCATATCGGTATAAAGCGCATGAAGAAACTCCATACCGATGGACTTTTGGAACCACTTGATTATGAATCACTTGGTACTTGCGAACCGTGCCTCATGGGCAAGATGACTAAAACGCAGTTCTCCGGTACTATGGAGAGAGCAACAGATTTGTTGGAAATCATACATACAGATGTATGTGGTCCGATGAATGTTGAGGCTCGTGGCGGATATCGTTATTTTCTCACCTTCACAGATGATTTAAGCAGATATGGGTATATCTACTTGATGAAGCATAAGTCTGAAACATTTGAAAGTTCAAAGAATTTCAAAGTGAAGTTGAAAATCATCGTAACAAGAAAATAAAGTTTCTACGATCTGATCGTGGAGGAGAATATTTGAGTTACGAGTTTGGTCTACATTTGAAACAATGCAGAATAGTTTCGCAACTCACGCCACCCGGAACACCACAACGTAATGGTGTGTCCAAACATCATAATCGTACTTTACTAGATATGGTGTGATCTATGATGTCTCTTACAGATTTACCGCTATCGTTGTGGGGTTATGCTTTAGAGACGGCCGCATTCACGTTAAATAGGGCACCATCGAAATCCCTCGAGACAACGCCTAATGAACTATGGTTTGGCAAGAAACCAAAGTTGTCGTTTCTGAAAGTTTGGGGCTGCGATGCTTATGTGAAAAAGCTTCAACCTGATAAGCTCGAACCCAAATCGGAGAAATGTGTCTTCATAGGATACCCAAAGGAGACTGTTGGGTACACCTTCTATCACAGATCCGAAGGCAAGACATTCGTTGGTAAGAATGGATCCTTTCTAGAGAAGGAGTTTCTCTCGAAAGAAGTGAGTGGGAGGAAAGTAGAACTTGATGAGGTAACTGTACCTGCTGCCTTATTGGAAAGTAGTACATCACAGAAATCGGTTTCTGTGACACCTACACCAACTAGTGAGGAAGTTAATAATGATGATGATCATGAAACATCAGATCAAGTTGCTACTGATCTTTGTAGATCAACCAGAGTAAGATCCACGCCAGAGTGGTACGGTAATCATGTTCTGGAAGTCATGCTATTAGATCATGATGAACCTACGAACTATGAAGAAGCGATGGTGAGCCCAGATTCCGCAAAATGGCTAGAAGCCATGAAATCTGAGATGGGATCCATGTATGAGAACAAAGTGTGGACTTTGGTTGACGTGCCCGTTGATCGACAAGCAATTGAGAATAAATGTATCTTCAAGAAGAAGACTGACGCTGACGGTAATGTTACTGTCTACAAAGCTCGACTTGTTGCGAAAGGTTTTCGACAAGTTCAAGGGATTGACTACGATCAGACCTTCTCACCCGTAGCGATGCTTAAGTCTGTCCGAATCATGTTAGCAATTGCCGCGTTTTATGATTATGAAATATGGCAGATGGATGTCAAAACTGCATTCTTGAATAGATTTCTAGAAGAAGAGTTGTATATGATGCAACCGGAAGGTTTTTTCGATCCAAAGGGAGCTAACAAAGTGTGCAAGCTCCAGCGATCCATTTATGGACTGGTGCAAGCCTCTCGGAGTTGGAATAAATGCTTTGATAGTGTGATCAAAGCATTTGGTTTTATACAGACTTTTGGAGAAGCCTGTATTTACAAGAAAGTGAGTAGGAGCTCTGTAGCATTTCTGATATTATATGTGGATGACATATTGTTGATTGGAAATGATATAGAATTTCTGGATAGAATAAAGGGATACTTGAACAAGAGTTTTTCAATGAAAGACCTCGGTGAAGTTGCTTATATATTGGGCATTAAGATCTATAGATATAGATCAAGACGCTTAATTGGACTTTCACAAAGCACATACCTTGACAAAGTTTTGAAGAAGTTCAAAATGGATCAAGCAAAGAAAGGGTTCTTGCATGTGTTACAAGGTGTGAAGTTGAGTAAGACTCAATGCCCGACCACTACAGAAGATAGAGAGAAAATGCAAGATGTTCCCTATGCTTCAGCCATAGGCTCTATCATGTATGCAATGCTGTGTACCAGACCTGATGTGTGCCTTGCTATAAGTCTAGCAGGGAAGTACCAAAGTAATCCAGGAGTGGATCACTGGACAGCGGTCAAGAACATCCTGAAGTACCAGAAAATGACTAAGGATATGTTTCTCGTTTATGGAGGTGACAAAGAACTCGTCGTAAATGGTTACGTTGATGCAAGCTTTGACACTGATCCGGACGATTCTAAATCGCAAACTGGATACGTGTTTACATTGAACGGTGGAGCTGTCAGTTGGTGCAGTTCTAAACAAAGCATCATGGCGGAATCTACATGTGAAGCGGAGTACATAGCTGCTTCGGAAGCAGCAAATGAAGGAGCCTGGATGAAGGAGTTCATATCTGATCTAGGTGTCATACTTAGTGCATCGCGTCCAATGAAAATCTTTTGTGACAATACTGGAGCAATTGCCTTAGCAAAGGAATCCAGATTTCACAAGAGAACCAAGCACATCAAGAGGAGCTTCAATTCCATCCAGGATCTAGTCCAGGTGGGAGACATAGAAATTTGCAAGATACATACGGATCTGAATGTTGCAGACCCGTTGACTAAGCCTCTTCCATGAGCAAAACATGATCAGCACCAAGGCTCCATGGGTGTTAGCATCATTCTTGTGTAATCTAGATTATTGACTCTAGTGCAAGTGGGAGACTGAAGGAAATATGCCCTAGAGGCAATAATAAAGTTATTATTTATTTCCTTATATCATGATAAATGTTTATTATTCATGCTAGAATTGTATTAGCCGGAAACATAATACATGTGTGAATACATAGACAAACAGAGTGTCACTAGTATGCCTCTACTTGACTAGCTCGTTGATCAAAGATAGTTAAGTTTCCTAGCCATTAACATGGGTTGTCATTTGATTAACGGGATCACATCATTAGGAGAATGATGTGATTGACATGACCCATTACGTTAGCTTAGCACACGATCGTTTAGTATGTTGTTATTGCTTTCTTCATGACTTATACATGTTCCTATGACTATGAGATTATGCAACTCCCATTTACTGGAGGAACACTTTGTGTGCTACCAAACGTCACAACGTAACTAGGTGATTATAAAGGAGCTGTACAGGTGTCTCCGAAGGTACTTGTTGGGTTGGCGTATTTCGAGATTAGGATTTGTCACTCCGATTGTCGGAGAGGTATCTCTGGGCCGTCTCGGTAATGCACATCACTTAAGCCTTGCAAGCATTGCAACTAATGAGTTAGTTGCAGGATGATGTATTACGGAACGAGTAAAGAGACTTGCCAGTAACGAGATTGAACTAGGTATTGGGATACCCACGATCGAATCTCGGGCAAGTAACATACCGATGACAAAGGGAACAATGTATGTTGTTATGCGGTCTGACCGATAAAGATCTTCGTAGAATATATAGGAGCCAATATGATCATCCAAGTTCCGCTATTGGTTATTGACCGGAGACGTGTCTCGGTCATGTCTACATAGTTCTCGAACCCGTAGGGTCCGCACGCTTAACGTTACGATGATAGTTATATTATGAGTTTATATGTTTTGATGTACCGAAGGTTGTTCGGAGTCCCAGATGTGATCATGGACATGACGAGGAGTCTCGAAATGGTCGAGACATGAAGATTGATATATTGGAAGCCTATGTTTGGATATCGGAAGTGTTCTGGGTAAAATCGGGATTTTACCGGAGTACCGGGAGGTTACCGGAACCCCCC